>NC_141613.1:39475977-39797644 GCF_047967505.1 Dipteris shenzhenensis | reverse complement strand
GATGGATGGATGGATGGATTGATGGATGGATGGATGGATGGATGGATGAATTTTTTGATATACAGGTAGGTAGGTAGGTAGATAGATTTAGAGATAGATACGTTCTTAGACAAATAGATAGATCAACTGATTGATAGATAGATGGATGGATAGATGGATGGATGGATGGATGGATTGATTGATTGATTGATTGATTGATTGATTGATTGATTGATTGGTTAATTGATTGATTGATAGATGGATGGATTGATTGACAGGCAGGTAGATAGGTACATAGGTAGTTAGATTGATAGATAGATAGGTTGATTTATAGATATATAGATTGATTAGTACATCGTAGATGGATAGACAAATAGATGGACAGATAGAGAGATATCTAGATAGATAGAGAGACAGATAGATAGAGAGGTAGATCAATATAAATACATGGATGTATCATGGATAAATAGATGCTGGCTATGAAGAACCTATGTATAGAATCTTCTAAATTTATCAATCTTTATATTTGTAGAATTATATCATCAAGACATTTCTAGTTATATATATATATATTGATATATTATGGACAAGGAGTATTCAAGTTATAATTTTTTCTCCATTATTCAAATTTGAATCTTATATGGCATTGGAGCTTGTATAATGGATGTAGAATTAGCTTGCATAATCCGGATAGGATGCAAAATTTTCTTTTACCTTTCAAAAGTGGGCCTTTTGTGAACCCAAATACCTCCTAAGGATAGATAGATAGATTAATAAATAGGTAGGTTGATAGATAGATAGATAGATCAATAGATAGATAAATAGATAGATAGATAGATAGATAGATACATGGATGGATGGATGGATGGATGGATGGATGGAAAGATGAATGGATGGGTGTGTGTATATATATATACATATACACATCTAGAAAGAGAGAGAGTATTGAGTTTTAGATGACATGTGTTGATTGATTTGAGTACTTGGAGGTCTGAACTTGAAGCTTGTATGACAAAGTTATGTTAATGTGGGATAATAGATGTAAATATTAGTCTAGATAACTTGAATAAAGCTCTAGATTTGCCATTTGCCTAATATTTGTCCATATAACTTCTCTTGGGGATAGAGACATATAACTTCTCTTGGGGACAAAGACATATAACTTCTCTTGCAAAGAGAGAGAGAGAGAGAGAGAGAGAGAGAAGCTATGCCCATAATAGAGGATCTATGTAGGATCTTTACAATTACGAAATCATACTAGTGATTTGGATTTCAAAGGCACCTTCTGAATTTACTAAGGTAGCTTAAAAATTTCACAATAACAGTTGGTAATTGAATTCAATCTTTTTCCTAACCAACAAGACTTGATGTGAAAAGTTTACTAACATGTAAATATTTCTCTGTTAAGATGTAGTACATGCAAGAGAGGGTAAAATATAAAGTTGGAATTGAGAATAATGGAAATACCACTACGACATGTGTCCTTGCATTATGAGTGGCCATTGTTGTGGAAAACAAATTGACATCATACTTGTGGCCAAACATCTCTATTAGATATCTCATAGCCAAAAGATTGATCCAAGGGATTTGGAGTGTTTTTTGAACTTACCAAAAAAGGGTAGCTTCATGGTGTTGTTAGTACCAACATCTCCATTTTTAAAACACTTTCAAAGTTATAACACCACATCAAGAAGAACAAAGTAATATTGTTGATGGTCGTTACAATGTTTTTCATTTCAAATTGCCAATTTGATTTATATTTATAGTAATCGTTCATCAATATTCTTTGATGTTGCTATGTTAGTAGTCTTCTATTTATTACATATATTCCTTTCGCTTTGTCCTGAGGGATTCACCCAACAATGTTTAAGGATACAACATTGGCTTAAGTGGACGTTTAAGATAAATTGATAGAAATGTATTTACGTGTTATTGAATTTTTGAAACAAATTGCAAGTCTCTATAAAGAAAGGGTTTATCCATGCAAAATTTATAAGGGGTTTTTATCTTGAGGGTTTCTTAGTAGTGAACCCCCCCCCAATGCTCTTTGTCTTGCATTACCCCTTTAACTACCCCCCCCTCCCTCTTCTCTATCCCTCTCTCTCTCTCTCTCTCTCTCTCATTCATTTGCTAGGTGGTTTTGGCCTTTTTTTGGTGCATGTGGAATTATGTAAGAAATTTTATTTATGATATATTTATTTTAAAGCTTGCAGTTGATTGCAAACCATTTGTTTATGTGAGATCTCCAAGTGGATATTAGACCATTTGTTTATGTGAGATCTCCAAGTGGATATTTGTTAAAAGAGTGTATGTATGCTCCTATTTTCTTGGATTGGGCGTTGGGCGTTGGGCTAGTAAGGAACCTCCTCCTTAAAATAGGGGGACGTCCATTTGAGTTGCCTAATGTGAACATTATGCATGCTAAAAATCCTAAGGTTGGAATCTACCTATTGGCTTCACAATGTAAGGGACAAATGTTATTGCAATTGAATACCTAAGTCAAGAGTAACTTGTACATTTTCGTAAGGCTAGAGATTGTTCTTGGAAGTTGAAAAAGTTTAGATGCTGAATGGATCATTGGAACGTGATGCTTTGAAGGAAACATACCTAGTCTTGTTACACTTCTTCAAGAAGCAACTAGAAGACCTTGTCATTCCCCCGACGACCAAGGCAATGGCTGCGTATTGTGAGCTCGAACAAGCCTTCCAAGAACTTACTGGTAAATTTTAGACTTTGAAATATCTTCAAATAGGTGAAGGACAAGGTTTAGAACAACGTTTTTCCTGTGCAATTCATTGATATATCGTATTACAACTTCGGGTTTGTTTCGGGATTGCACAGGAGTATCTCCACAAAGCGCAGGTCTTGATCCAGAGCTGGTAGAAGACGGGGATTTAGGATGCGGAATGGACGAGTTCGACGGTGCGGACGGTTCCAATTGGGGAGTGGAGGGTGGACTAGAGATCCAGGGCGAGAGAGATCGGTCGCTCCTGGAGCATGTCCGGGATGAACTCAAACTTGAGCTGAAGGAGGCAAATTACCAAGGCCCTACAAAATACGTCCTTTCGTTTGTCATTGTATCTGAACATACGGTCCAATAATAATGTGTTTCAAATCGTTTTGTGAGCAAGCCTAAAGATCTAACTACTTGAGCGCGACAGTTGGTAGTGGTAGCCCTTAGTATGCGAGAGTCAATTTGCCCTAACGTTTAGCATGCAGTTTCTGGTAATGCAGCACGGCTGTAAGGATAAATCATATCAATTAATCATCTTTGTGTATCGCAGAGCTATCTAGAGACCATCACGGCTATAAGGAAGGAGATTTTGAGGAAACGCCAAGCAGGAAAGCTTCCGGGAGATACTAGTGTTCTAAAAAAGTGGTGGAATGCACATTCCAAGTGGCCATATCCAACGGTAACGTGCTCTATTTCCTTAAGGTGTTTTACGCGATAAAATATTTGACCTTCAGCGCACTCTTAATATGCACTAGTGTTTAAACCTCTCTCAGGGAATGCATTGACAAGAAAAGTGCACGTTGACGTTTGTTCCTATAGTGTCCATGTATGACTCCTTTTCCAACAGCTCCATGTGCAGCTTCTTTCCCAACTTTCGGACAAACATTAGGCTCCCTAAGTCTTTGATGTTTAGAAAGAGCCTATAGTGGATGATATCTTGCCATAGGGGTGACGTATTAGAGGCCATAATGTGGCAAAGGCTCCTGCTCTACCACTAAAAAGGCTCCTATCCATTGGACGCTACATAGTAACCACTCTTGTCAATGCTTAAGGGCCACAGTTTAATTTCACATTTTACACACTGGCTCCACCAATAGTAAATCCTTTGCAACACAATGTTGGCTCTTGGAATACTTTTCGTGGCACCTCCTCGCAACCCCCCATGTATGGAAAACGATTTATGTAAGTCTTTTGAATAAGGCTACAAGAGTACTTAGGGAGTCCTGGTTTGATTTTGTGGGGATTGCTGGCAGATCTTGGCCACAACATCAAATTGGGTGTCTCCAACCCTTTCTTATACATCCAAGGTAGTACGAAAACAAAAAGAAACTAGGTTAAGATTCATAACTATTTATAAAAAAATATTTTACTTTGATGCTAGTATAAACATAGAGATCAATTAGATATGCTTCCAAAATTTTAGTGAGGTAGTCCCTAAGGGTTCCTACCATAAAACCTTGGAAAATGGAGGATATGCTCTTTAGTCCAAACAACATCACTTTGTACAATATCCCTTATGAATTCCGTCTTTTATAGATCTTTGTTCGTAATGGATATTTTATTGTATGCACTATATTTGTACATTAAAGAGAATAATTCATGTAATCCAACCTAATCCAAGATATGAATTTTAAAAATAATTTAGATGGATCTCCTACCTTGCGTGCATTCAACTCGTGATACTTTATGCAAATAGGAAGCTTACCATTTTCTTTGGGACCATTAATATCCTAAATATCCAATAACTCTAGTCAATGGCATACACAAAGCATTTTTGAAGGAGGTGATCTATTGTCTTAGAATGTCTTGCATAGTTTGGGTTTATCCTACACCTTTGAGGTCATATGGGTTTGGCATGGGATGCATTGCTAACTTATCTCAAAAGATACGACTCTTACATCCATATATTTCCAACTAAACACATCTCAGTACTTGAAAAATCATCCTAGGGGTTCACTCAACAATATGTAAGCATAGCACGTGGATTCAATAGAAGTAGTACTTTTTTAAATTACCTTTTTACAAAATTTTCACGAAAAGAAGGGTATCATATAAAGGAGATATTCAAAGATTGAATGGAAAAAGGGTTTTTTTAATTCATGATAAATTTATAGATATGTGAATGCACATGATATATAGGTTTATATATAGTGACCCACCGCCCACCCCCCCGCCCCCCTTTCTCTATTCATAGATTGAATAGAAAAAGGGTGTTTTTTATTCATGATAAATTTATAGATAAGGGATTTAACAAATAGTCCTTGAATTCACATGATATATTATAGGTTTATATGATAAGGGATTTAACAAATAGTCCTTGAATTCACATGAAATATTATAGTGACCCCCCCACACACACACCACACCTGCCCCTTGAGGATAAATGGGACATGTATTTGGCTAAGAAAATTTGGTGGTCAAGTTCTTTCACAATCTTCTTAGTGTTAGAGCAAATTTTGACTTCACTGTCTTCCATTTCAAATGGTCATTGTACTTGTTCCCGAATCATGTATCACCTTTGTTGGAATATGAAGCCAAAGTAAAATGAGTGTTCTAGGTGGTCTAGGTGTGGTTTTATAGTCTAGTGAGTCCTAAACATGCCACGTGTCATATTGGGAGATATCCCATAGACATTGTGACTTTCTAGAGTCTAGTGTCACACTATATAGTGTTGTACTTGTCTATTGTCTATAATATCAGTCAACATTAAGCTATCAATACATTGTGAGTATTTTGGTTATTGCCTTACACTTGTACTTTCTTTCCTTTCCATTTTGCCTTTCATTATGCTTTCCATATTTCCATTCTATTCCTAGCTAGCTACCATGTCTCTTCATTTGGTATCAGAGCCTTCCTTTCTACTTGCTTCTCCATGAGGTAGAGGGTGGCTGGAAAGAGAAGCTGCCCTCTCTTCTCTTGGAGGAGCTCCCTTTCCCTTCTCCCTTCTTGCTTTGCCTCTCCATCTTGAGCTCTTCTCCTCCTGCCCAAGCCTCACCAGCGAAGACCTCGAGCCTCAGCAAGGAAGGACCATGTGAAGCTGCAGCACCTGCCAATGCTCAGCCAACTGATCTGCCTCTCTGTACGCCATCTTGCAGACTCGGGGGGGTCAGTCATCATATGTAACCCTATCACGTGAGTTCAACAAAAGGATATTTTTAATATCTAAAATTTACACAAATTAATGTACATAAGGGAGTTTTTAAAATAATTTTGGAAAAAATTTACAGATTTGTATAGAAAAAGGGTAAATTTTATTAGGGAAAAATTTACAGATAAGGGAATTTACAAATAGTCCTTGAACGCATGTGATATGGAGGGTTTATACATAGTGAACCCCCCAAGCTTGCAGATCTTCTATTTGCTCCTCTGTTCACCATTCAGCCCACAGCAAGCAGCAAACAAGCCTGCCATTTTGCATCTCACTCTTCTATCTGCCTTTGCTGCCTTACCATGAAGCTGCCCACGCAGCTCTTGCCGCCATACCACATAGCTCTTGCTGACCCGAAGCTACCCATGCTTCTCATGCAACTGCTACTCAATGTTGCAACTCTTGCCCACGCTGCTGCTCCAGCTCCTACCCATGCTGTTGCTCCTACAACAATCACCAATCCACCACTATTTCTTTGCTAAGTGCCTGCAATGAGCTACCCAAACTGCCCGCATTTTTCTACAGCTCATATGTGCCTCTGAATTCTCTCTCCCTCACATTCCCAGCATTGGCATCGGTCTTCTACTTCCTGACATTCCTCTCTCACTTGGCCCGAGGAGATTAATATAAGCTCCCGAGAGCTCCCGAGCATGACACGGCCTGACATCGAACTATGATTGCCCGTACCAATCGATGTGAGCTCTAGATATTTCTCGACTATTGATGATTGCTTCTCTTAGTTCTCATGGTGCCCGAGCTTCACATTGATTGACTCTTTGAGTGCTCATGACTTCCCCGATATTACTTATCTGATTGGTGCCTGAGGTTCTTCGCATTGATCAACTTTTGGGTGACTCTCCATCTTCTATTTTGAGAGTCATGCCATGACTGCTCCATGTAGCTACCCCATGGACTTCACCGACACATATTTTGGGGCATCCATGCCTACTGCTTCATCGACATAGTCATCGACTAGCAGGGATGTGCACATATGTGCAGTGGCTACTTGTGGCTACTTGGAGGACATCTCTTACTCCTAAGAGATCTATTTTTTATTATTCCTAAAGCTTGATGTATTTTGGGGTCCTCTGCCCTGGGTAGTCCCCCTAAAATGATATGTATTGATCATTTTGTTTTCATTGAGTCTATAAGGTACTCTAGTCCTCCTAAATTGATGTTATTTTTTTTATGAGTGGTGTGTGACTTCATCTTGGTTTCCCGAGGGGATATACTGTGGGAGCCATATGTATTGGCTTTGATAGGTATATTTGTTTATTAGGCCTGGCTTGAGAGTTCCAGGATGTTGGTGCATTGGTCTCCCAGACCTCTGAGTTGGTCATGAATCCATGCATGATTAGCCTTTGAGCCATGCTAGATGAGATTTCTATGTTATGCTCACTAACCTCTAAGCCATGCTCACTAGCATCTGAGCCATGCTCACTTGCCTCTGAGATTGACTTGCCTCTGAGATTGTGTGGGAGCCATGTCTACCGTCATGTAGAGTTTTGATGACCGTCATTGTTATGTTCTTCTCTTGGTTCCATTCCAGTTGAGTCTCTCACCTTGTCTTCTTCATGGGGGGGTCTTGGAATATGAAGCCAAAGTGAGTCTAAAATGAGTGTTGTAGGTGGTCTAGGTGTGGTTTTATAGTCTAGTGAGTCCTAAACATGCCACGTGTCATATTGGGAGATATCCCATAGACATTGTGACTTTTAAGAGTCTAGTGTCACACTATATAGTGTTGTACGTGTCTATTGTCTACAATATCAGTCAACATCAAGCTATCAATACATTGTGAGTATTTTGGTTATTGCCTTGCACTTGTACTTTCTTTCCTTTCCATTTTGCCTTTCATTATGCTTTCCATATTTCCATTTCGTATGTAGCTCGAGACCATGTCTCTTCAAGCTTTGTTCAACTAGGTACCTAATAGTAGGATAGGTGTTCTCCTCCATTGCTAGTACAAATCAAGCTAATTGGCTATTATAACGAACCAACATTAAATGACATGGTCTAGAACATATCTCTTCTCTCAATAAGCTATTGATCATGAATTTTCACCTAGATTGGACAAGGTCTAAGGTACTCCCGATCTGCTACATCCTTCCTTATGATATACTCATAGATAATGCTCACTCTACATACTCCATCCCACAAAAACCATTCATCATGGCATTTCAAATATTGATTGACATAGCTAGCATTTATTTTTCACCAAGGGTCTCTCCATGGTGAGCATAGTGTCCAAGATATACACACATGATTTTTGTATTTGGATGAATGGGGAGCTACAAACTGTCAACAATAAAGTCCATTTAAATTGGGAAAACTACAACAATTGTGTGATATTAATACTATATGCTCCTTGATTTCTTGCCATGACTTGTTAAAAAATTTATTTTCTATCTATCTTTTGAATTTTAGTGTTCTCATATGCTAGGTGATACTTCCATAAGTGTTAATGAAGTCATGGTATTGATTCATGCTAGAGGATGAAGCTCAACGCTTGATTCCTTACATCTTGCTCCTTAGGAAACTCAATCATTGGGATCTTGGCCTTTAGATTATTGAGAACTTAAGTAGTAACCTCAATCTGCTACTAGGTGGTGCATCTTTCATGGGATCCTCAATCTGCTACTAGGTGGTGCATCTTTCATGGGATCATTCTTCTCTCAGTTTTGTGCATATAGCACCTTGTGACATGTTTATAACATGTTCTTGCATTGGTGATGGTTTAGCAATAGTGCGGTTAGAATAGTTCAACATTCTATGTGAGAATTGATTTTTTGTCTTTCACTTTGGTTCATAGAAACCTTAATCTTTCATTCATGCTTTAGGTTTTCTTTATCTTTATAAAAGAAAAAATTCATTTCCCTTTTTCTACTCTTATTATCTACATCCAAGTACATGATCCTGAGATTTATATCACCTCCGTCCTTTTTTAGTCTTGGTTTCTATAGCATGAGGTTCATAATCTTGAGTGAGACTGGTAACTCTAGTAGGGCCTTATCCCATTATCCTCTACTTGCATGTACCTACTTTGCATTAACTCCACTTTGTAGAGAATAATCAAGCATATATATGGTACAACAATATCGTGCCATGCTACTCATCTCTCTCTCTTTGCATATCTTTAAATAGTATCAAAGCTAATGTTGTTTCTAACAATTCTGCATCCTTTCATAGCTTAAATAGTGTGTGTTTCTAGCCACAGTGTTGGAGTTTCCTTCCAAACTAAATGAAAAATAAATAGTCACACACAGAGACTCATAACTTTTTTTGTTTTGAAATTTAACACAAGAGTTGAATACAAAGAATAATGTGCCTTAAAGAGAGCTTCGTGCTGATATAAATTTTGTCAAAATTTGAGCATTAAGTAGGAAGTTATGAGCAAAATACTAATAGGAGGTCAAAAAGTCATGAAAAACACCTACTCCTTCTATTGATGCTGACTTGGGAGAATACTCCCTCCATGCTCATACTTTTATTTAGGAATCCCAATTTCCATATTCTAATTCCTGAGATTTAGTAGGCTCTTGAAATTAATATGTCCATATCTCTTGTGCCATTTTGCAAATAGTGGCATCTGTTGTGGTTGAGCTGACATGCCTTGCAAATCTGATACTGTAGATAGCATTCTGTACAAGCGTCCTTCCTTGGCTCCTTTTCCTACTAGCTGAAATCTTCTAGATTTGTCTCTAATAGTGCATTCATCTCTGTCAAAAATGATTGGGTAGTTTTGTTTTGTTCCATCATTTGACCTACGAGAGAGATGAACACAAGAGTTGCTCCCAAGGAAGTGATTCTATTCATAGATCAAAGGCATATATATAGTTGAGGACTAGGATGAGTTACAGTGAGCTATATATAGCTCTAACACCCCCACTCAAACTAGGCCCTCTAGCTATGGATGAAATTACCCTTGGGGAGTACAAGGGAAAACCCGAGTCACTATATATATATCTATGTGAAAACATATATACAAAGGATGGTCGTAGGCTAGTTTAAATGATAAAGACTTGTAATGTTGAATGATACAATGCAAATTGCATGTGGATAGTACAAAGGCATAAGACAAGCACTTATCCATCGTACAATGCAAAGTATAGGAGCTATGTTTAGTGCATGATACAGTGCAAAGTATGTGTGGAAAATGGAAAACTCTGCCTAGAAATGTCAACTTGTTTGACATAGTGATGATGCATAAACTTCTCTCTCTCTCTCTCCCTCTCTCCCTCTCCCTCTCCCTCTTTCTCCCTCCCTCTCTCTCTCTCTCTCTCTCTCTCTCTCTCTCTCTCTCTCTCTTTTCTCTCTCTCTCTCTAAAATCCAACAAGATGAGAGAGTGAGTCTCAACCCTCCAATATATCTAAGCCCCATAGTAGTCCCCGATTTTATATGTTATTAATGAAACTTTATATTGTACATGTGTCACAAGTGCTAGGGCCACCTTCTTCATCCATTACCCCTTTTAACTTCTAGCCACACAAGGGGGAACACTAAGGTGGTTAGCCCAAATCCTACACACCCCAGTGGGCTAAGAACCTTGAAAGGGGGACCAATAAAACCAAACAAAATCCCTCAAACCATGGTGATAATGTGAGACTAACCATACAGTGTTCAACAAAGCAAAGTTGCAAAACAAAGTACCTCAGTCCCCACTCCACATAGATAATTGGCTACCGATGCAAGACACTACCTGTGCACACTAAAATTGCACTTATGAGTCAATTGCCAAGGATTTAAACTTGTTTATAGAACTCTAGGAAGACCATAGCATTCACTACCATGTGTCAATGATGTGATGGTTGCCCCAATACCTAGAATCTACCACAACTACTGACTCTAATCCTTGTAGGATGAAGCAGAGCTACCACATGTGAACAAAAGGGGCACCAATGAGAAGGTGTTCCAAACCATCAAACTGTAGCTATTCTAAGGACTTCCTCTCTCCCAAGGGCCAGTGGGATGAGAGAGAGGGGTCTCAACACTCCAATGTATCCGAATCACTAAAATGCCATTTTATGCACATTTCAAGCACCAAGGGTGGCTTATTCATTTGTAACCTATTTTACCTTTCAAGGCACACAAGGGGGCACACCAAGGGGGTTAGCCCATATCAAACACATAACATCGGGCTATTGGAAATCTTGTTGGTCTCTAAAACCAGATGGTAATGAACTTTGCATCTTAGTTGCAAGACTATGATGTTTTGGTCTCACTTGTGTTCTACAACAATGTTTGCCGTACCTGTTTGATTTTCCTAGCTGATTCTTCTCCATTTTTAGCCAATTGTTTTGCAAGGATCTTAATTGATTACCCTTAAAGAATCCTCATCCATCTCAAATGGAACATCCTTCTCTTTGAATCAATTATTCCATTTCTGGGCATAAGTGTTTTGGGCACGGTCTCAATAAGCTGCAACCAAGCATCATGGCTCATCATTTCTACAACTTTTGGGTTATCCTAATACAAGACTTAATAGTTCATTGAGTACTCTCTTTTTGCTAGATATATTTTTTGAACCTACATGCAATTGAATAGGCTTGTTTTATAATTATGTCTCCCTCCCCTCTAGTTCTCAAATACTTTGTTCATAGTCGTTAGTTGTCATAGCCACTTAAAAAATCATATCCATTTTCTCACAAAAGGTATAGCATTCATCATCATCACTTGCACCTTCCAACTCTTCATCATCCTAATATTTATCCACATAAAGGTTCTTTTTGGGTGGATACTTGTCTTTATTTAGGTTGGGATGATTTTTGTGGGATCGAAGAAGCAAAAATTGCCACGTTTTAATTGGGGGCACTGACCGTGGGCCCTTCCATGAAGCTAATAGGTTATGAGTGAGGGATTGCACCCTTTAATATATCCAATTCCCTCAATATTCCCAAATTGCATATTGGATTATTCATGGCCACAAATGTACATGTGTTAGCTAGCTTTCTTGAACCATCCCTTGATGTGACCAATCAAGCCATAATGATGACCTATTAGAGGTGCTCTCCATAAATTATTATTTTATTTTCAATGTTTTACACAATTTGACTTCAACATCCCCTCTCAAACATCTTTGTTAATCAAATCTTTGGAAAGGGTGACATTATCCCCACTCTAGAGACATGCAAGTTAGACTATCCAAACTTACTCTCTTATAAATTTTGGCTCAACTCTTTGATTCTCTCATCAAAATCTTTGTTGGGATTGTGTGTCTAATTTAGCATTATTGACCCATTGTTTTAGGCCCATGACTCTTTTGGTAAGTGCCTCAAAAGATATATAGGATTGATGTGTCTAATTGAATTGCATGAGGCTTGAAGTCCTGAAATACTAACTACTATGAGTGTTGAAATATAATTAATCACAAATTGTTAGTTATTTAAGGAGAAATGGGCTCAGTTTTTGGTCCATCATTCAATATGATCACAAGATCATGATATAGTTCTATCTTAGTAAACAAACAAAATGTTCAAAAAGTGTTCATTTGACTTTGCTTCTTTAGAATCAAATCAAATAGCTAGAGAGATGAAACACCTCTTCAATGTAGGAAAGTACCTTTGCAGTAGATGAGAGATTTGGATCTCCATACTTGTCTAGCCTTAGAACCCTTCAACATTGAATGATTGAAGAAAAGAGTGAAGAAAATAGATATTATTTTCTTGCTAGTACCTCATTGATACCTATCACTCTATTAGTTTATTTGCCTTCTAAGACTCCTTATAAATGAATCACTCATTATAGAATGGAAATCTACTTTTCATTTTATTTAATTACTCCAATTAACCACATCAAAATATGTAAAATCAACTTAGTGGATCTACTCAGATAACTCTCCAAGAGGCTCTCCACACAACTCTCTCTCTTGGACATTCTATGCATGGCATGGATATTTGGTTCCATGTGGCAACACTTTGTTAAGATATAGAATAGAAAAGTATATGGGAAAAGGAGGGAGCTTTGGGGGCAACTAGGCACATAGACAACTATTGACAACAAATCCAAGTGTCGAGGAGGACAAAAATTGCTCGGGGGGTCACTATGTATAAACCCTCTATATCACATGAGTTCAAGGCCTATTTCTAAAATCCCTTATCTATAAATTTTTCATTACTAAAATGTACCCCTTTTCTATACAAATCTGTAAATTTTTTCCAAAACTATTTTAACTAGTCCCTTATGTATATTTATTTCTGTAAATTTTAGAAATAGAAAATATCCTTCTGTTGAACTCACGTGATAGGGTTACATATTATGAGTGACCCCCCCGAGAAAAATTGCTAGACTTTTGACCAAACCAAAGGTGAAAAGGTGAGCAACATTGAGTCAACATGACTTTCCACTATGAATGATTAAGAAAGCTAACTTGGGGTAACTCTTTAGAGCTAGAAAGCTAATCTCTTCAAGTATGTAGGGAGAGGCAAGTGATTATCCACTATGAGAAAGTCACATGGTGAAGCAAGATTTTGATCTTTTAGTTTTCCAATGTGGATGTTGTTATGACTATTACCCTCTGTATTATTGGCATTGAACCAATCCATAAGGACCCCACCCATTTGATCTTTACGCACTGAGGCTTCAACCGCTATACAAACTCCTTAGAGCTAGTGTAAACAAATAAAACCAATGGTAGAAAGTATGGGAATTATAGACTACCTGGCCACATTTGTCTCTTTGTATCGTACTTGGCTACCATGTCAAGCCCAAAATATGCCCCTCCATGGGTATTAAATGTTGGCTTTCCATGGATGGGCATCGATTATTCCCTCGGGGGTGTCACTCATCTTATGTAACCCTATCACGTGAGTTCAACAAAAGGATATTTTTCATTTCTAAAATTTACATAATTTAACTTACATAAGGGATTATTTAAAATGATTTTAGAAAAAAATTACAGATTTGTATAGAAAAAGGGTACATTTTATTATTGAAAAATCTACAGATAAGGGATTTTACAAATAACCCTTGAACGCACGTGATATAGAGAGTTTATATATAGTGACCCCCCCGAGATCATTCCATACAATGGCTTTCTTTCTCACTAAATTAATCCAATAAATATTGCTCAAGGTTTTAATGCATGTTTAGGTGGGGAGTGTATCTATAAAGGCTCTACCCATTACAGCCTACCCATCACAATTTTTAAGTGGCCCAATAATGGGCACTCTTTGGAAGATTATGGTGTTCTATAAAGACATTTAGTCCCTAGCCATCCTCTGAAGACCCAAACATATACCTATGCTCATGTCATTATACAATAGGAATTGCTCACAAAACCTACAAATCATCAAAAACACAGTAAAAACTTCACACACAAGTATGCATAATCTTTCAAAATTCACAAACGAAAAATATAACAAGCACGTTGGTTGCAATCTCCCTCTATAGAAGTGGTGCTCATCTTCCACTTCCTATGTATTTGATTGATTCAATAATTTTGAGCAACAGTTGATACAAGCTCATGTAAATATCCTCCATGCACAAACTAGAGATTAGCCACACACACACTTTCCAAAATAGCTTGACTTTCCTAGAAATAAAGTTTTCTTTTCCCAGTTTAGTTAATATGCTTAGGCTAAGCCTCTAATGTTCCAAAAATTAAAATATGTACACGAGCATTTGTAATTTCAAAACTAGGCTTTCTGTAGAGTATTAAGCCTTGTTTATTCCCCACATTACTAGTTGCACGTTATGCGCACAAAAATACAACAAATTATTATGCTTGCTACCAATAGTCATTGCCCGATTAGTTACTCTTCCCCTAGATCCACAACATCCATCAATAATACAAATATTACAAGCATAAGAAACATTGGAATCAATCACCAATAATATTCAATCATTTAGCATTTAAGTGATGCAAAATCAGCAAATCATAGATGCACAGTGCATACATGCGACAGATACCATCGCATGGTGCACACACTACTACACATAATGTCATCGCATAAGTGGTGCACACACTGCTACACACTCATACAGATGTAGCCATATATCCATCCATTCATAAGGATGGTGCACACACTACTACACATATTATCACTCTTTAAGTAAGTGGTGCACACTTTGCTACACACTCATCGCATAAGTGGTGCACACATTGCTACAGAATCATTGAAACAACGAGCACACACTACATTAGATATGTGACAAAATGCTAGATCTCACAACTAGATTTAAAAAATAATGGGATAATCCCATGGTTGATGCACCTCTTCTAGTGCTAAACAATGAAATGATGCATTGATGCACAAGTGCTTTTTGTAGAAAAGGTAGTCATCATGAATGGAATATGAGGCCATAGGGGTACCATTGGCTTGCTTATTTTTATGCCAAATTTCTAAAAATTCTCAATCATTGGCATAGGCATCCTTCATGGCTCAAAAGGGTCTTCTATGATGAATGAGATATTATATAAGCTACATTGTCAGCTCAATGCATCAGTTACTACATTTTCTTTTCCTGGTTGGTATTGGATCATTAGTTTAAAATGGTCAATAAAGGCAACCCATTTTATGAGTCTATTAGAGATCACCAGTTGAGTAGGGAGAGTTGATGATTAGTCTTAATAAGTAATTCATAACCCAGTGCCTTGAATAAGATAATAGTGAAGAACCAATACCCCATTCTGAGAGTCAACAAACTTCTTGACAAGTTGAAAGGAGCCATAATATTTAGCAATATCGAACTCAAATCCAGATATCATCCAGTGAGAGTGACTGAGCCAGATATTTTCAAGACTACTTTTAGAACCCAAACCGATCACTATGAATTCCTTGTTATGCCCTTTGGACTGACTAATGCACCTGCCAGATTCAGTCAGATGATGAACCATATTTTCCTACCCTATCAAGACATTGTGGTAGTTTTTTGCAATGATATCATGGCTTATAGCAAGAGTCAAGCCTCACATGAGAAACACTTGGACCTTGTTTTGTCCCTATTATGCAAGAACCAACTATATGCCAACCCATAGAAAAGTTCATTCTTCCAATCTGAAATTGAATAACTTGGTCACATCATTTCAACTAAAGGTATTCAAGTATATCCCAAGAAATTAGAGGCAACAATGAATTGGCCACAGCCTAAAGATATTCATGGGTTATGATCTTTTCTAAGTCTGTGTAGTTTTTACCGAAGATTTTTTAATAATTTTGCACACAAGGCACATCCATTGAGTTCTGAACTTCTATGTAAGACTTGTGCTTTCTCTTGGGAAGAAAAAAACACCTTAGCCTTCCAGAGACTTAAAGAGGCAACGTATCGAACACCAGTTTGGGCCATGCTAGACTTTACGAGACCTTTCTTTGTCAAGGTCACTAATGCCAATGGTCAGGGTTTTGGGGATGTTCTTATGCAAGATAACCATTCGATTGCATTTGAGTCACATAAGTTGAAACCAACAGAGCTAAACTATTCCACATGTGATAAAGAGGTAGCCGTTGTCGTCTATGCCCTTAAAGTTAATGCACATCTGAAAAGTCCCATTTTTCTTCTTAACAAGAAGAACAGGTGCCCCAAGTGGTGAACTACTAGGTTGAATCAACCCTTGAGCCAAAAGGTCTTCTACTTGGGATTGAATTTCTTTTCTATATGGTGCCTTGCATGGCGGAGCACTAACTAGGATAAGATCAATCTTATGGTCCTCAGGTCTAGACTGAGGAAGGCCAAGGGTAAGTCTTCCATAAAACAATCAGCATAGGTAGCTAGAAAAGGATCAAGATGCACTTGCTTAGGTTTTTTAGTATAGAGACTATCCTCAACCTTGTTGACTATAACAAGATATGTTTTGCCATGTTTGCACAAAGCTCTTTTAGCTTGGATATGCGACAATAAAGGCCAAGAGGGAAGGATCTTGTCACATTCCAAAATCATGCATTGTGTTTCTTGAGTCACGGCAATAGTGCGCTCAAGATAATCGGGTTTGGCATTAAAAATCATGCACTCTGTGTCTTGACTCATGGTAACAGTGCACTCAAGATAATCAGGTTTGGTGTTGTGATCGATGCACTAAGGCATCCCAAGAATAAGATATTGCTCACACAAAGCAATGACTAAAAAATCACGCCTCTTGACTAATGGCCCTATCATCACCTCAAGATCCTTCATCATCAAGATGGATGTGATCCTTGAAAAGATGATTTGAGTTTGTATTTTGTTTTAATGGAGGGAAGACCTAATAGGGCCCCCAGATCGAAAAAAGCACAATTAATTAGTTGTCACACGGAGCTGGGAGAATGGTGAATTAACTAAAGCTTTGTGGTAGGGGCCCTTAGGTAGAAAGGGGCTTATTAAATAATTAATGCGCAGAGGGGGGGGGGCGAGATGCACACAATGAATTAATTGGCTAGCTTCTTCAAGAAGCCACTAAATTGCAAAGGTTTAGTAGCTGCTTATATGAGGGAGGGGGGGCGGGCAGTAGAGTACAATAGGGAGGAAGAAGGGGAGGAGGGGGGAGTGTGAAGGAGGAAGTAGGGAGAGCAAGAAAGAGGAGGGGGAGAAGCAAAGAGAGTAGGAAGAAGGAGGGGGAGAAGGAGTAGGAAAAAGTAGAAGCACAAGAGGGATGAAGAAGGGAGAAAAAGGGAAGAAGGAAGGAGGATGGGGAGGAGGATTGGGGACAAGGAGGGAGCATAGGAGGAGGGGGAGAAGTAGGAGGAGAGAAAGAAGGGGAGAGGTGGAGAGAGGGTTAATTTGGGGAGGGGGGGCAAAGGTTAATTGGGGAATGCGGGGGAGGGGAGGGGGGAGTGTTGATGTTAATTAATAAAAATGACAGAGGCACTGAATAGATATGGGAGAGAGATGGGAGACCTAGTTCCTCAACTAAACAGTGTGACAAAATCGTTGGTGCTTCCATCATCAAACAAAGTATTACATTCTTTTCCATGTAATCAATACTGTGTAACAATCAAGTACAACAAAGAGATGTACTATAGTCTATTTCTTGAGGAGCACTTACCTGATGAAATGTAGTCAGTGTCCTCAGTTTTCTCCTCCTCTCTGGCCTCTTGCTTGAATGATTCAACCTAGGACCCTTTAGTAATACCATCAATGTAGTTGACTCATGCAGAGTTGCGCTACCCATTACCATTAATATGACCATTTTTTTGTCCTTCATTGCATCCACTATTGTTGGTAGCATTCTTTCCCTAGGCAGCTAGCTTGCGTGTATCAAATGGGTTCTTCAAACATTCAAAAGAATAGTGCCCCTTATCCTTGCAACTATAAAACTTGACAAGTATACTACTTCTTTGATTTATATTTGATTTAGTAGGCTTCCAATTAGACTTACCATCAACTTTACCAACTGGGCCCTCCTTCTTGAAGAATGGAGTATGTTCCTTTTCTCGAGGAGTGCAAAGCTTCTCATCTATTTCCGTTCTAATTCTAATGCCAGATCCATAGCATCAAAAGCTATATATGGTTGAAGCATGTACACATCAGCACGAATAATAGGGTGCAAAGCCTAAATAAAGTTACAACATTGCTACTTCCATGGTACTTTTTCAATGGTCTATAAATGAAGTAGGGCTAAAAGATATTTCTCAATGTATGCATCCACGCTTTCATTGTCTAGCTGCCTCATTCTTTGCTATTTCCTATGAGTATCATCTTTGAACTCTGTAGGTAGAAAGTGATTCTGAATTTTGTCTTTGAGTGCTTCCCATGGCTTTGGAATGCATGTGCTTTCCACAAGTACACTCCACCATAATTGTGCACTACTTATCATGTGACTAGTAGGAAGTTTCACCTTCTCCATCTCTTGGTATTGTTCCTCCAAAAAGTATTGGTTGAAGGAACTAATCCAAGAAAGAAAAGCCTGTCCATCTCTTTTACCATAATACTTTGGAAAATTAAATGTTTTGCGATAGATCTTACATGACTTCTTTTTATCCCAAAGCTTGAGTGCTTTCAGGATGGCCTTCCCCACAGTGCCTCCATCATCACTAGATTCATGCAAAGGGGTAATGTCATGGTGTCACTGCAATGAAGTCTTCACATGATGCTTCTTCTTTTGTTGATGTCTTGTCATGCTTCTTCCATGCTCATTACCAGTGGTGTTCGACAGTCCACTGTTGTCACTTTCATCTTCATCTTCATCCTTCCTATGCATATGCAAGATCTTTCAAAACTCACAAACGAAAAAGGTAACAAATGTGCTAGGTGCGATCTCCCCCCATTGGAGTGGTGCTTTTCTTACAATTCCTATGTATTTGATTGATTTAATAATTTAGACCAACAACTGATAGAAGATCCCTCCATGCATGAATTGGAGATAAGCCACACACACACTTTGTAAAATAGCTTGCCTTTTCTAGAAATAAATTTTGAGTTTCCCACTTTAGTTAATATGCTTAGGCTAAGCCTCTAATGTTCCAAAAATAAAAATATGTAGATGAGCATTTGTAATTTCAAAAGCAAGCCTTTTTTAGGTAAGCCTTATTTGTTCCCCGCATCAGTGGTTGTGCCTTATGCGCACAAAAATAGAATGAATCATGCTTGTCACCAATAGCCATCTCCCAATTAGTTACTCTTCCCATGAACTCACAACATCCATGAATAATGCAAACATTACAAGCATAAGAAACCTCAGAATCAAATCACCAATATTATTTAATATTTTAGCATTTAGGCGATGCAAAATCAACAACCCATAGATGTATGGTGCACACATGCAACACATACCATCGCATGGTGCACATAGTGGTACACATGCATAAAATCATATGGATGGTGCACACAATGCTACATGTATCATCACATCACGTAAGTGGTGCACATAGTGCTACACACTCATACAGCCATAGCCATATATCTAGCCATGCATATGGATGGTGCACACACCGTTACACATATCGCCACTCATCGGGTACGAGGTGCACAAATTGCTACACACTTCATTACATAAGAGGTGCACACACTGATACACACTCATATGAATAGTGAACATCAGCTGTGCGACAAAATGCTAGACCTCACAACTAAATACTGAAAGGTTAAAAAATAATGGGATAATCCCAATTCTTGTAACACATTCCTCATCTCCTCTACTTCCAACCTCCCATCCACTTGCATCCTCACCATGGCTGCATAATTCCCCCATCATTCTCAATAGTAGCCCCATCAACTCCCTCCTCACTATTAGACCTTGACCCATCCTTGTCCATGCATTCCTCCTTCACCACCTTGTATGTCCCAATATGCATTATCAAGTACATCCTCCTTAATGGGAGTGGTGATTCAATAGCTCTTGAATCCCAACATGTTCAAGGTTCAAGCAATAAATTTGACCTAGAGGGTACAATGGTGGACACCTTCACTATTGCGAGGCTATGCAAGAGAAAATACAAAAAGAAAAAAGATATGTAGGCATATAAATTCATTCACAGCTTTCTAGCATTGAAATTAACTTTGACACTCAGAACATGAAGGAAAACCACTAAATATTCAACTATTAATAAAGAAATGGCATTACTTTTATAGTTATTCAGTCCAAGTAGATATTACCACCAACACAATTACACATTATGGGACAAAAATGTCCTTTCTCATTAGTGTGTGTGTGTGTGTGTGTGTTTAGATTAAAAAGCCCCATCAATAATTGAGCCATACAAATAATTCCATCAATTGGATAAAAAGTTAAAATAGAGAAGCATCTAAGGAAAAAATGTTGGAGACATCTAAGTTGAAAAATGCAAGTAGAGTTTGCAAAAAGTTTGATCAAAATTAAGACTTTTTAATAATATTGAGTTTCACAAACATAATATTGAAGCAGTCCAAGTTCTGAGGTCGAGGTCCACTTACCTGCCACCATCCAAACAAACTAGGTGTTAGAACATCATAGTTACGTTTGGGTAGACATGTAATGCCTATTTTCCCTGGCTTGTTATTGCTTTACCTAGAAATATAGACAACCACATGGATTCTTAGATAATTAAATGATAATAATATAGCCACAAGTGAAGTTTAAGTCACAAGTGGAGTAAGGAGCGAATGAGTGCATGGGTTAAGAAGGGATTAGAGGAGGTATGGGATGATTAGTGGGCTTGGTATATGGGGTGGTTAAAAGGAAAGTGTAACGGGAATATTTCATGGGGGTACATAAAAGAATAATTCATAGTTAGGAAAGTATTCATGTGTGTGTGTGTGTGTTACCTACTAAGATAGTATAATCTACTTCTTCCCTACTACATCCTCTTGATTCTTATGTGAAAAATCCTTTTTCCACCATGCCTCCCCATTCCCATGTTTTTATTTCTCTTCATCTTGCAATTGGTGCATCAAGGTGGTGCATCCTACATTTAAAGTTGGTGCAAATATACCATTCTATTGCAAGGGCATCATTATTATCAATTCAACAGTTTGAAACCTTCATACAATTTATATATATAATGCAGAATTCAAATATTGTCATTCTTACATTTTTCTCAGTCTTAAGTTCCAATCTATCTAAAGTATAGATTGGAACAACCATGTTATAGTGAACAGTTAACTATCCAAATATTGTTTTCATGGAACCTCTAATTAAATATCAAAAAGTGTCAAAAACTGTCATATCAAAAAGTGTTCTTCATTGGCCATTGTACTTGAGCCGAGGACCATTGTAAACTGGTCTAAGTTGTTTATATTCATCTCTTCAGTTTCCTTCCCTTCTATCAAAAATTCAAGGTAGGTAGCTGGACTCACCTGAATCCATCCACAAGCACAACATGTCAGAACATGAACACAATGCTATGTGGAACTACACGCTTTACGACCTAGCCATAGTTGTTATCCTTTTCAACCCGAATAATTTTATGATCAAGAAGGAGACATTGACTTTTAAAGGTCATTAATAATCTTTCTATTGTCAAGGGGCATTGAAAACCTTTTTCCAAACCCAAAGTCCTTAAAGGTCATAAAGCATGTGACTATTTACTGTCAGTATATTTTCATTTTTTCATTAAATGACTCCTAAGAGACGTTGCCATAAGCTCACAATAATGTAATTTCTTACAACTACAGTAAAGAAAGTTGGTGATAGTATTGCCATAAAAATAATTAAATAAATCTGCCTCAGAAATTGCAAAAAAATTTATTAATAAAAATCCCTGATAGCTTAGTAAAGCAAAAGAATGTTTCAAAGTCAAGTAGTTGCCCATAATATCCTAGCATCCTTCCATGGTCAGTAGCACCAGTTCAGCTGTATTCTTCTCAGATAGCCCAAGAGGGAAATAGAAGCTAGATATAAGTACTTCAATCTTGAATAGGGCCCCCATTCCATCATTATTTTTCTAGATAGCTCAAGAGGGAAAAGAGGGGTATAAGTACAACATCTTGCCATCAGCCAGGTCCCAGCAAACTATCAAACCATATGGCTGTTCGTAGAAATGTAAAGGGTTACCATTATCTACTATATGGGCTCAGCAGTCTAAGGGATTATGATGCAAATGCGAAGAGCTATGGCTACGACACGAATATAGTTTGAACACGCCAAACCAACATATATAATCCTAACTACAAGGTTACACCTAGGAGTTTAAGGGTTTAACTCATCAACCATAGTATAGAGCCTACCTTTTTAAAAAAATTGGCTAAGCAAGACTAATGAAACCTGCCTTATTGTCCATCATTTGCATATTTTATCATAGCAATTAACTATGACCCATAGTCACACGTTCATTAATATGCATTCTAGATATTCTAGGAATTATACGTCAAGTATCACTAATACAGTTGTGATTTTACAGCCTTTCTCCTGTAATATTTTCAACAAAACCTCACAAGGGGAGAGAGGTACACTCATTGAACAAGAATCCGCCTCCTATTAGCCAGATGATACTGATATATCCAATCTTACGCCCCTCCTCGTAACTGCAAAAGGCTTCCATTACCCATATATGGGTATAGCTTCAAGAGAATACAATGAAATGCCTATCGTGGTATGAGCCACAAGAACAAGTTATTCATTGCATGTGTCACAGCAACTCCTTTCATATTTCTAACTCGGCTACTAAGGTATGTGTAGGTCTACTCGTTGCATGCTTTCCCTGTGCTCTATAAGCACTCTGGCCATGCATTTGTGTCTAAAGTACTACGCTTAGGCATTTTGTGCTCCAAAAGCTTGACCAGCCATGCAACATAGGTGTAAGGGTGACTGTGAGCATATTATCAGACCACGATTTGCTATTCCTTGCTTCCTAGGGCTCAAGCATGCCCGCAGTCTCTGACATATTATGATTTGCATTTCTTTCTCTCCTTCTATGGGCCATGCAAGGTCAATATTTGTGTATGGGCATGGACTAGGACCGATAAAGGCATGTAATGGAAGGGCTATGAGTGCCTGGACTGAGAGACATCGAGTGCATGGAGAAGCATCTTCCGTTCCTTTTTGGTCCTGCTTCAATATGTGATCCATCGCCCCAAAAAGTCTCGTTCTACAACGGTGCTAGCACATACTAGCCTGCAGATTGCAATTCATTGCTTCACCTGGCTCATGTGAGTCCTCAACTCCTATGCCCATAAGGCTTGTAGTACATGTTTTTGCACACGTCATGCAGGGTCCTCACTAAGGTGAGAGCGTGGCAGATGGTCCGCAGGTGCTTGTCCAATCCTACTGAGGGACTCACAAGCTTCTTTGGTAGCTCTTTCATTTAGTAAGGTGGAGATGCATGCGAGATGCAATGATAGGGAGGAGCTCCTATACTGGAATGTAAGGGATTGTCGAATAGAAACTTAGGGGGTAAAAAATGTAGGAAGCTACCATGAAGCAACTGCTAATGAAGGGAGGGGAGCTTGCTGGTCGACCCTCCATAGTGCTTCTTCACCATGCTCTTGCGAGTGATTTCAGCAGCACTCTGAGGCTGCAAAGTCTCACTTGGACAAGCAAGAGCATAAGCAACTCACACTGGGTGAGGGCGGGGCATTGCCATTCTCTACAATTGGGCTAGAGAGGGAGAGTGAGTATGTATCACTCACATGTGTGTTCTCCATTGTCTAGGGCAGCGTTGGAGGCACGTCCTTGAAGGTTACTTTGATGCTGTCAGGTGCTCCATCTAGGTTGAGCGGTCATGCCAAGCTACTTTGTCTTATCTCTAGAGCTTGAGAAACCATGAATATCAAGATGTTATTTTGGGGAGTAAATGCGAGGGTCTCGCTGCATCTCTTAAGCATTGGGCTCGATGTGCTTTGGATACTCCCTGGCGCTATGTCCTCAGGAGGCAGTTGTGGACCACGCCCAAGGGTGGGAGGGTGGGAGATTAAGTTTGCACATGCTAGGGTCATCCAGTACCCTGAACTTCCTGAAGTTTAAATGGTACCCCATTCATTTAGGGGCCCTTAGTGTTCAAAAAATCAAGCGAAGGGTTTGTGGAGGTGGAGGGTTCTATGCTAAGGGCTCTTCCTATATCTTAGTTCCTTTTTCACCCCTTAATTTAGTTCAAATATTTCAACCTTTTCATTTCCTCTAAGCAAATATACATGGCTTGTAAATGCCCCATATAATCTAGCCAAACACCCACAGTAATTATAGGTGCATATACTTGTAATTGATCCTGTATAAATGGGTATGTAATGCTCCATCCTTGGGAATTTGAGGTCTATCCATTCCCCTTTGAGAGGCAAGTGGGCAAGGAGGTGTAGAGTGTTTTTTTTGGTGTGAAGGTCTCTTCCCTTTAGCAACCCTTATCCCCTCATTTTTTCATTCGGAGGACTTTAATATGGGGTATTGCAAAAAGTCCTCAACTTTTGTGCCTAACCCATTTTAATATTTGCAGTTATGCATTTTTCATTTGGTCCTGCACATGTGGGTGAGTTGTCTCACCCATAGGGTCTTAGTTGGGATCTAGTCCCTTCCATCTTGGGAGGCAAGTGTGTGTGTGTGTGTGTGTGTGCGCATAAAGAAACAAGTGTCTATGTGTGTGAGATACATTTACTAATCAAACTTCATGTGTGTGTGTGTGTGTGGCCTACCCCCAATCGAGAGGGTAAGACCAGATGGTGGGGAGAGTAAGTTCCACATGGGGTGGGGAGTAAGCCCACCATGTGGAACTTACTCCCCACCTACTGATAATAGGTGAATAAAAGTGGATCTATATGATAAGTGTCAAAATATAATGCCAATAGTACATGCGAAAACCTCTTCTATAAAATAGATATAAAAGTTAGTAAAAAATAAGGTGGATGACAACATGACTAGGGATTCCATGCTAAAGAATTATCCAATGGATGTGAATTAATTGTATGGCACCAGCTCAACCAAAGGCTAATTGGGAAATAAAAGTGTGTGTTTAGATTAAAAAGTCCCATCAATAATTAAGCCATACAATTAATTCCATCAATTGGATAAAATGTTAAAAAAAGAGAAACATATAAGGAAAAAATATTTGAGACATCTAAGTTGAAAAATGCAAACTTGAGAATTTTTAATAATATTGAGTTTGACAAACATATTATTGAAAAAAGATGTCAAATCCTTAGGCAGTCAAGGTTCTAAGGTTAAGGTCCACTTACCTGTTGCCACCATCCAAACAAACTAGGTGTTAGAACATCATAGTTACATTTGGGTAGACAGGTAATGCCTGTTTTCCCTAGCTTTATCGCTTTACATAGGTATATAGAAAACCATATGGATTATTAGATAATTTTATTTAAAAAATTAGCCACAATTGAAGTTTAAGTCACAAGTGGAGTAAGGAGCGAATGAGTTCATGGGTTAAGAAGGGATTAGAGGAGGTATGGGACAATTAGTGGGCTTGGTATGTGGGTCACAGGGTGGCTAAAAAGAAAGTGTAAAGGGAAGATTTCATGGGGGTACATAAAAGATTAATTCATAGTTAGAAAAGTATTCATGTCTGTGTGTGTGTGTAAAGAAACAAGTGTCTGTGTGTGTGAGATACATTTATTAATCTTTTTTTTTTTTTTTAATTTTGTGTGTGTGCACGCGTGTGTGCATGTGAGTGTGCATATGCATGCATGTGTAACTGAAAGACATGGCACTAAAAATGGAGAAAGGTCTTGAACTTATTACTCCACAACTAGATTTTGGACTTCATTTCATCCCTTTTAAATCAATTGAAAATAGAATTTGGAATGAAGAGTATCTTGAGAACTCTTTACCTTATAAACCTCTTCTTTTAAATTGGTAACTCTTTTCTCTCAATTGCCATGCCAACATAGTCTAGAAAGAAGCAAAGCATGCCACTTGTTGACCAAGGGGCACCAGTCATGAGGTCTCCGACACCCTCCCACTTGTTGACCAAGGAGCACCGGTTAAGAGGTCTCCCACACCCTCACACCCTAACCATGCCAAGACCTCTCTATCTCTTCCAAACAACCAACGAGATGAGAGAGAGCGATCTCAACCCTCCATCATATCTAAGGCCCATAGTAATCCCCAATTGCATATGAGATTACTCACATGTCATATTGTACATGTGTCAAGTGCCAAGGTTACCTTTTCTGGGTCCATTGCACCTTTTCCCACTTAACCCACACAAGGGGTTACACCAATGGGGTTCTCCCATATCCAACACACCCCCTGGGCTAAGCACCTTGAAAGCTAAATAGTTTATAAAACCAAGTACTAGCCCATAAACCATGGTGATGTGAGACAAACCATACAAGGGTTAGTAAAACAAAGTACCTCAAAGTCCACACCACATTGATAGTCAACTACCAATGAAAGAAGGCACATGCCCATAGTAAATTTGCACTTATGAGTCAACTACCACCATGGATAAGAACATCTTTGTAGTAGTCCCAAAAGACTAGAGTGGTTGTTAGCATGCATCAACCACACCAAAAGTCTCATCAAAAATTGCCCCAGTACTCATAATCTACCACAACTATTGACTTTAATACCATATAGGAAGAAACACTGCGACATGTGGATGGAGTAGGAACCAATTACAAGGTGCTCCACACCTCAACACGCTAGCTATGCCAAGGTCGCTCCCTCTTCGATATATCCGAGAGAGGGGTATGCACTCTCTGATATATCTAAGGCCCATAGTAACACACAAGGAGTTACACCAAGGGGGTTAGCCCATATAGGTCACCTAGCAATGTCAAATTGGAGACCTCATTGACTCTTGCAAGTAGATGGTAATGAACTTTGCATCTCAGTTGCAAGACGCTAATGTTGTGAGCTCGAATCTACTCTGCTATAATGTCTCCCTTACCTGTTTGGTTTCCCTGGCTAAGTCTTCCCTATTGTCAGCCAATTGTTTTTCGAGTGTTTTTCAAGGATGCTAATCCTATTCCCTTGAAGGATCCTTATCCATCTCAAATCGCAACGCCCATTCTCTCTTAATCAAGTCTTCCATTTTTGGGCTTGAGTGTTTTTGGACCTTGGTCTCAATTTGCTATAATAAATTCTCATGTCTCATAATTTCTTCTACTTTTTGGATCTTCCTAATATTTTTCATGATAGGTCATCAATTAAAAATTTAATGCTAGATATATATTTTGTACTTGCCTCCTATTGAGTGGGCTTGTTTGATAACTATGTCTAGCTTCCCTTGAGTTCTTAGATACTATGCTCATGGTCTTTAGTTATTCTAGCCGCTTATCTAAGCGTATCCATTTTCTTGCAAAGGTATAGGGTTCATCATTATCATTTGAAAATTCCATGTCATCATCCTCCAACTCTTCGTCCTTATATAGGCTTTCAGGGGGGACACTTGTCTCTATTTAGGATGGGATAAAGGATGTGTGATGGAAGAATCAAAAAGTGCCGCATGTTAACTAGGGGCACCGAGTATGGGGGATCCAAATCGCCCATCTCTTAGGTATGACAATCCTTATCTTCCTTCCAAAAATGTGATGGCATGTGAGAAAGGTGTTTCCACTCTTCAATGTATCCAACGTTGTCAATATTACCCATTTGCATATGGGACTATTCATGGACACAAATCTACATGTAAGTGAGCTCGGAGGGGTCACTCATCATATGTAACCCTATCACATGAATTCAAAAGAAGATATTTTTTATTTCTAAAAATTACAAAAATAAATATACATAAGGGACTATTTAAATTAGTTTTGGAAAAAATTTACAGATTTGTATAGAAAAGGGGTACATTTTATTAATGAAAAATTTATTGATAAGGGATTTTAGAAATAGGCCCTGAATAAACGTGATATAGAGGGTTTATACATAGTGACCTCCCCGAGTTAGTGAGCACCCTTAGCAACCTCTTAAAATTTATAACCTAATGTTACTAGTGCGGCCACAAGAGGGTGTTGGAGGTCCTCTATATAAAGGCTTATTGGTTTTGAGTGTTTGACACAATTTCACTTAAATAGCCCTTCTCAAACATCTCTAATTAACAAAGTCTTTGGAAATGGAGATATTTTCCTCACTCTAGAGGCGTGCAAGTTAGACTGTCCAAACTCAGCCTCTTAGAAATTTTAGGTCTACTTTTTGACTCTCTAATCAAACTCTTTGTTGGGTTTGATGGCCTTATTTGCCATCACTTGTCCCTTGTAGCTCCTGACTTCTTTGGCTAGTGCCTTGAAATCTATCTAGGATTGATTTGCCTAAGTGAATCGCTTTGGTGAGAGTATGAGACTTAGATTCCTAAAAGTCCAACTACTATGATACTTGGATTCCTGAAATGCCAACTACTATGAGGGATAAAATGTGCTTACTCATACACAGTTCCTAGTTTGAGATTATGAGACTTAGATTATTGAAATGCTAATACTATGAGGGTTAAAACGTGCTTAACCACACACGGTTCCTAAGAAGCTTTTCAGTTCATCCTGTAAGGAAGGGGATTAGAGTCATTGGTGCATCATTCAAGTCCCCTCTCTTCAAGGGATTATAGTACTTGCTCATTCCTGGTATCAGGCTCCACATTGTATGTTGGATTAAGCCCTTGTGGAAATAGCCACATGTCCTTCTAATGGTGAAGGGAATATTTATCACTCTTTCCGTTTCAACACTTGCATTTCATGCACTCTCACAATTGCACATATTTTAATAGCCCCGAATCGATTCTAACTTGCCATTAAAATTGTCCTCACATGCTCCTTTTATGTTGCAAGGCCTATTTTGTCATTGATTTTGCATTCCTTACATGTGGCTTATTTTTCCAAAAATTTGTGTGGCTTCTCGAATTTCCATCTTCATCTTATGCAAATTGTTTCTTGGTTGTATTTGTATTCATACTCACATTTTGGTTTGTGCAAAGATTTGAACTTTTTTCCGTGCCATTTGACACTCTAACTTCGCTACATGATGGTACTTTGTTGTGTCTTGAGTCTGTCTACCACATCACTATCTATTACATGTTTTTGGACGTTAGTTTTTTATCATGTCTAGTGTTTGCATTTCTCAACATTCTACATCAATGAGACCATGATTGTGCCTACAATGGAAATTTCGGCCAGCCAAAGTTGACTCTACCCACTCTCTCTATAATTTGACCTCTACATTCTTGTGTCTAGTCTAGTCCTTATACCTATGCCACTTTCTTGCCATGAAAGTATATGTCTCTCATATGCTCCATCACCCACACTACTTCCATAATGACTTTACTTCTATTTGTATCAAAAGCTTGTATAGTTTGTCCAACAAGTCTATCATTTAGCATCATTCAATGGTCTCTTCCCATCTAGCTTTTGCCTAATTGTTTGTATCAAGTTTCTACTTGCATGCTTGATTGATGTTGCTCACTCTTTAAACCATCAGTCAGTCTCATTGACATAGCCACCACATTGTTGGTGTGTGCGGGCAGCCAATTGGTGGCTATATTTCTTTGGGTTGTTGGCTGTATTGCTACTTTTGTGACTACTATAACGTCTTCTTC
Organism: Dipteris shenzhenensis; assembly: GCF_047967505.1. Taxonomy (NCBI): domain Eukaryota; kingdom Viridiplantae; phylum Streptophyta; class Polypodiopsida; order Gleicheniales; family Dipteridaceae; genus Dipteris; species Dipteris shenzhenensis. Next base: position 39,767,993 of record NC_141613.1, on the reverse strand, counting down.
CTGCATCAATTATTGTATCCTACTCTCAACAAGTCCTCTGGCACTCTATGTTGTTTGGGTTCATGTCATGTGGAAATGTGCAATCAAGCTTGATGCCACATATTTTCACCAAGATTTTTCCCTACTAGCATATGGAGTATGGAGCTACCTACTCATACATAGCTAGTACTCTTGGATCTATTATACCATGTTAAGATTTTGCATGGCTAATTTTCTATGGTTCTACGTGCTAAGAGCTATATTTTCAAGTGCTCAATCCCTTACTCACATAGTCACTCCTTGGAAGCTTTATCCTCTGAAATAGATCTCCGGTATTGAGGTCTCTCCTCTGAAATAATTATGTGCCTTGACATTAGGATTAAGCCCTTGTGGACATTGTTTAAAGCATTAGGTGCATTGAAAATATCCACAAGGGCTTAATCCCAAATTGTATGTGCAATTAAGCCCTTGTGGACATCATCGCATGTCCTTTAGAGGGTAGGGGTCACTTTTAGCCCTCTCCCATTTCCAACACTTGCACCATGATTATTGCACCATTTCATAGTAGCTAACTAGCACTCCCAATGATAAGATCTCTTAAAATTGATGATGATTTTCAATGTTGCAAATCTTGAACTCAAACTCTTATCCTTCATGCATTCAAGGTTATTTTATTCAACTATTCCAACTTCAATGGGCCACTACTTCAAACCACTATATATCATGTGCATTTAACAGGTGTTATTTAAACCCCTTATATATAAATCACAAGTCTTTACAATGAAAAACTTATAGTTTTTTAATACACCAATTAAGAAACCCACTTTGTAAGTATATTTCTATAAATATTTGTTTCTTTTTTCTATTTTTTGATGCTCCACCTTCTCAAAACATGTCAATCTCCATCCTTCACACCACCTCAGTCTCTCTTTCATAGGCCCTTTCTACTCCCTCAATTTACGTTAAGGGATCTTCATTCTCTTCTTTCGCTTAGAAATCAATTTGTTGGTCATATAGATGGGACCCCTCATCTACTTGATTGACCTCCTTGGATTATGTACATTCCTTGTGTTTATGATCCCCTTGGCACTCAAATATAAAGTGTCTATAAAGCTAGTATAGAACAAAGCCACAACAATTTTGCATCTTCAAGATGAGGAGGACTAGTGGGTGAGATCTTAGATCTATGGATGTTGTTGCCCTATTTTTGACTCTAACTCTCCCCCTATAGTGGAGGAGATGAGGGAAGACCAAAATAATCATACCTAAGCTATCTAATGATGGTCATTAATAACCTATCATTGATAATAGTACTTGTGTGGGTGCATGGTAAGGTGGAGCACCATTTTTCCTAGCATAGTATTGTAGTAGCGCTTAAAAGAGGACCACTATTATCAACCTTTAGCTGTCAATTTCCAAAATTAAAACATGTATTTTGTATTGATTATTCATAAAAATCAAAATAATCTGTGTCAAAATTATGTTGTAGCTACCCTAAATCTCTATAACAGTAGTCACTAATAGTGCTCTATTTAGGAGACAACTATTTGGACCACCCAGTCATGTAACTAGCCCTCTATCTTTGTGCTTTGATAGATCAAAATTTGGGTAGTTGATGTGGATGCACTTTACTTTCCTATTGAAATAATGAAAATAATATTTGTGTTCTTTAGAACCTATTTTGTCACTCTACTTACACCAACTTTTAGGCAAAAACTAATATGTTCTTTCTAATCATAAACTATCATCTTTGACAATTGCCTATATTGGACTAAAAAAGGTTTTAAATAAAAAAGAAAATGGAAAATAAGTAAGAAAACATGTAGAGAAACTTGGACTTCCTTGTTTAAATGTTTAGGAGCTCGGAGAATCAATTTGCCACAATGAGAGTGTTATTTTAATCAGTCACCACACCATATCCAATGGGTATGCTAGTTGAATTCTATTGACATATGCAAGGCTATGCTACCACAAGTATCTCTAACTAATAAAACCAATAAGGTAACAATGACATCCATGCCACATTACACTCTCATTCATCTTCCATCCACAACTTGGTTGGACCACTATATCCTTCACTTTATCTATGCTTTTAGTAAATGCTGATTTGGCATCGTATGCACATTTATTCCAAAAAAATTTGACCCATCGATTCAATAAATAGCTAACCAAGCAATAACTGTTCATGGTAACTCCTTGAATGTAGAGTCCATTACACATGGCATGAAGACACTAGTGAAAGGATTTAAAAAACCCTTATAATGGATTTTATTTTTTAAATGGTCAAGTAACCTAGCAAGCTCCACAATCTAAATGATTATGTAGTAATAAAAACAATCGTGCCACTAAGGTTTAGCTACGTTACACATCCACCAAACACCCACCCACTTCACAACATGAGGAAACATGTCAAGTAAAGCTTCATGGAGGAAAACCCAAAAACTGGCTTCACCATGGCAATAGAGATGAAGGTAGTTTGGAGATAAAAATGCATTAGATTTTATATATATATAATTGGAAATAGTATTTAAAAATCTTAATTTCAATCTTATGGAGAGTGACCAAAATCGATCTGTTGAATTTCACACCATTGCCCCACACAAAGGAGCACTCTCATTGGCACACCTCAAATCTCTCTCTAATCCCATGAAATTAGAAAACACTAATTGGAGGCCCTTTTGAGCCCCATTTCCCCCCTAATGTTTTAAGGAAAGATTACTCTAGAGGCTACTAGTGTCTCCCAAAGCCTTTGCACATGTATAGCCTAGGAAAACGAATGCTTTTCCATCTTGCCTTTGGGTAGGATTTGGATTACTAGACTTCTTGAGCATGTAGCTCTTAATATCAATTCTTTGTTAAACACGGGCCATTTCCATTACCTACCTTTCCCTAGGACATAGCAAATCCATGTCCTAACATGTTTCATGCTTTGATTATGTAATATTTAAAATGAAATATTATTTATTTCAATTCACTCTTTATATCTACTTAGATCATGTATAATATTTTTATCATCAATCTCCCATTGTGGCACTTCATAGTAACATTCCCATTGCATATATAGAAGCCATACTAGTTGCATATGTTTGAAATGATTCCTGAAATTGCTGAGGTCAAATATCACATTTGGAGGTAATCAAATCTATTCATGTTGTCCTTGCATATGTGTAAAGGTGGGATTGTTGCTAACTAACTTATGTGGGACATTTTTATAGGAAGATGAGAAACGAAAAATGGTTGAAGAAACGGGTTTGGACTTGAGGCAAATCAACAACTGGTTTATCAATCATCGAAAGCGCAATTGGAGTGGTCAAACCATTCCTATTGCCTCACCTACAAATAAGACAAAGTATTTTCAATGATAATTTTCATCTATGAATGAATATTATAACTATGCATGAATGGATTTTTCTCATCCAACAAATCCTTTAAACATTTAAATCTGAGACTAAACCATAGTATCTTTTGGTTTTCTCATGATTTTTTTGGTCTTGTTGTGGTTATATGGATAAAGTATTTCATTTCTCCTTTAGTCTCCATTTTTAGCTTGAATTTTCCTATGGTTTATATTATTAATAGTATTTTTATTATTATATACATATAGTATTACTATTTTGTATTCATCAAATGCGATTCTCTAGAACTTGTAGTCATATAGTTGCATCTTTAAAATATGGCTCAACACACAAATAATAATAAAGCTAAAAGAAGTATAAGAGAATGGTCAAGGATTAAATTAAAAAGTTAAAATAAATGAAAAATGAGTTTAAACAAAACAAAACATCACGTAATATTTTCTATTCAATACAAAAATAATATTCAAATATTGATAATTGGAACATATTGATACTCATAATGTCAAGCCTAAAAAACATATATAATAGGATATAGAGTTTTTATTTCAAGATTATTGCAAGAACATCCTAGTATTAATTCCAAGAACATATCACCCAATCACAATAGTTACTGATGAGACCCTCTCCTTTTATCATTTTAAAAATAGATCATTAAGTTTTTGAGCGTCATGTACATTATAGCTTGGGTGTATGTAGTTTGAATTTGTATGTGTGACATTATGCCATGAAATCCAACTTTTTCCTTAGAGTAGAATGCAACACTCGTGTAGCATAAATAAATAGGTATGCACATTTACTTAGTCATAAATTATTTGCAAAACTATGTTTACAAATCTCATTATTGTAAACTTGAATATTAAAGATTGAGAATGTAATGTAATTATAGAATACATGGTTTCCATTCATTTGTTTCAAAATAATGGCCTAGGAAAACTCAAAACTCTCCATAGTTATAAGAGGTGACCTCCACTCAATACATCATGATCCATTAAACATATAGGTGGTGTATAGACACACCATTTGATTGGAAATAGTTTGTTGAATATAGGTGGTGTATGGATACACCATAATATATTGTGGATGCACATGTGCTCTATGTGGATGCCACATAAGATACACGATGCTATTTACATAAATGCCACATAATGTATACCATTTGTTTGGAACAAGGCATACAAGATGTTATCCTATGCTGGGTCGTTTATTCATGGGAGGAAGAGGTTAGGAGGTGGAGGAAGAGGTTGTGGAAGGGGGGAGGTGGTGGAGGGGTGGGGGAGGGGGAGAGTAGGGGGGAGGGGGGAGTAGGGGGGAGAGGAGGGGGGAGGAGGGGGGAAGGGGAGGGAATGGATTGGTTGCACAAATCAAGAAGATTTGATTATTTGTGCAACAAGTTGGGTGCACCCCCAACCTGTTGCATGTCCAACAGGTTGGTGGTGCACCCAACTTGTTGTAGATGCAATAGGTTGGAGGTTAATACACCTCGTTGCACAAATCATCAAAATTTCTTGATTTATGCAACATGTTATATACTCCCAACATGTTGCACATGCAACAAGTGGGGGGTACACTCAACCTATTGCACATGCAACAAGTTGGGGATACACATAACGTATTACACAAATCATCAAATTTTCTTAATTTGTGCAGTAGGTTATATGCACCTCCAACCTATTGCACATGCAACATGTTGGGGGTAAACTCAACCTATTACACATGCAACAAGAGGGGGGTGCACACAACCACTTGAACATATCATCAAATTTTCTTGATTTGTGCAATAGGTAATCTATACCCCTAACCTGTTGCACATGTAATAGATTGAGGGTACATGCAACCTACTACACATGCAATAGTTGGGGGCACACAACCTATTGCACAAATCATCAAATTTTCTTGATTTGTGCAACAAATTGTGTGCATCGCCAACCTATTGCACATGCAATAGATTGGGGTTACACTCAACCTATTTCACATGCAACTGGTTGGAAGTGCACACAACTTGTTGCACAAATAATGAAATTTTCTTGATTTGTGCAATAGGTTATATGCACCCCCAACCTATTGTACATGGAACAAGTTGGGGGTGCATGCAACCTATTGCACAAATCGATATATTTTATAAGTTATTGATTGCAATTTAAGGTTTAGCTAGGGTTTAGGATCTATGGTCTAGGGTTTAAGGTTTAGAACCTGGGCCTAGGGTCCAGTTTCTAGGATCTAAGATCTGGATTTAGGGTCTAGGATGTAAGGGCAAGCATCCACGGTCATGAGTCTAAGGTTTATAGTTTAGGATTTGGGATTTAGGGCTTATAGGTTAGTGTATAAGGTTAATATTTTAGAGTCTAGAATGTAGGGTCTAGGGTTTAGAGTCTAAGGTCTAAGGGTTTAGGGTTTTGACTTTCAGGTTCAAGGATTATGGCATAGGGTTTAGGGCTGATTTTTGTGTGTATAAGGTTAATAATTTAGAGTCTAAAATCTTGGGTTTAGGGTTTAGGCTTTAGGGTCTAAGGTCTAGGTTTTAGGGTTTATGGCCTAGGGTCTAGGGTTTATGGATTAGGGCCTAGGGTCTAGGGTTTAGGGATAAGGGGTTAGGGCTTATAGGTTAGTGTATAAGGTTAAGAGTTCATAGTCTAGGGTCTAGGGTCTATAGTTTAGGGTCTAGGGTCTAGGATTTAGGGTTTAGGGTTCAATGCCTTGGGTTTAGGGTTTAGGGTTTAGTAAAAATATATGTAAATTGCACTTCACACTATAAAATCGATATCCAATGGGTACAATTCTTCCCATGCAAAGTATCATACCTATTGGGGACAAGCACATAGGCCAAAAGCACACCAATGCATATTTTTCAACACTCATGCATGATGCATGATAAAAAACAAGGAAATATGAATTTCAAACCATGAAAATGATATCTTATGGGTATGATACTTTATAGAGGCCTTAAACTAAGTGAGTTTAAAGCTTTTGCAAAGTATTATACCCATCAAAGCCAACCATATACCCTAGAAGCACAATGAAGCATATTTTTCAATGCCCAAGTATGGTGCATGGTAAGAAACAAGGGTTCAATAATATCCATTCCAAACCATGAAAATGATATTTGATGGTATGGTACTTTTGAAAGCATTTAAATCTACTTATTTTAAGGCCTTAAAAAATTATCATAACCATTGGATACAAGCACATAAGCTAGAAGTACACTAATGCAAATGTTTCTACACTCATGCATGTACGAAACAAGGAAATACTATGCAAATGATATCTGATGGGTATGATACTTTGTACAAAGTATCGTACCCATCAGAGATACACACATAGGATAGAAGCACACCGATGCATATTTTCTAACACCACGCTTATAGATTCATTCACTAATTTTTAAATTAGTTTTGGAATTATATGTACTCCTTAGTTTATGATTCACTAATACTCTTAAATTTTTTTATTTTTAAAAATTCAAATTTTATTTTTTTGAGACTTTCAAAAATATTTTAATTAAAATAGATGTTATATTAACAATTTTAAATTAACTTAAGTTATAATTTATTGTAATTTATATTGCTTCAAACATTAAATACTTGACAAGTTTCAAAAAGTGCAAATCAAATCAAGCTTCTTGATGTTGTTGTGACTTTAATAAATATAAAATTATTTTTTTCAAGAAAAAAACCTAAATTATAATATTTAAAATAAAAATTCAATTTGAATCAATTTATATTCTCTAAAAAAGAAATTTCTATATTAAATATAATTTAAATTAATAGATTTTTAATCAAATTAAGAAAATTGAAAGTAAATATAAATAGAATTATTTTTGAAATAGTAACTTTAATTATTTTTTAAATAATTAAAATTTACTTATTTATTTTTTGAGATGACATAGGAGAGACCGAGGTTAGGGCAGGTAGACATCGAGGCACGTGAGGATGGGAGGTAGAGGAGGACAAGCTAGGTGGAAGGGGGTGGGGGAAGCCACATCGGGACCGGCGTGGTCAAAGACCAGCACAAGCGAGGCCTGGGAAGGTGGAGGAGGCTAGGGGTAGGTGTGGTTTGAGGAGACTAATGGAGCATGCCGCCCCATCCCACCCTGGCTTACACTAACCTTCCCCCTCCTTAACCCACCTCACCCCCACTCCCCCCCCCCAAACATGTTGTGCTTCCTTTAAATTTAATGTTTCCCCTTTTCTTTACAATTAATATTTTATAGCCTAGTGGTAAAGAAGTAATTTGCCAACGAGGAGGTCATGGGTTCCATTCCTCATTTTGCATTGTTGGTCCCCCCCCCACACAAAAAAACGTGTTGCATGTGCAATAGGTTGGGGGCGGGGCAAGAGGGGCGACTGAGTTATTCTCTCTCTCTCTCTCTCTCTCTCTCTCTCAACCTATTGCATACACAATAGGTTTGCGAGGGGGGGGCAGGGGAAAGAGGGGGATTGTCCCCTCACCCACCACCTACCCATCCCCGCAACCTATTGAGTACCATCCCCCCAACCTATTGCATACACAATAGGTTTGGAGGGGGGTAGGTGGGTGGCGGGGGGGGACAATCCCCCCTCCCCCCCCTCTTCTCCTTCCCCTACTTTGCCTCCCCTGCCTCTTCCTCCACCTCCTAACCTTTACCTCCTCCCCTTACCCCCCTCTCCCTTACACTGCCTTAGACCCTCCACATCCTAATCTCTACCTCTTGGAAACCGGCAACACCAACATGAGAGAGAGAGAGAGAGAGAGAGGCAGGAGGGATGTTGAGATATCAAGCTCTACCCCCGATATATCTCCTGGATGACTATCATTTATGTCACTGCCTATGTTAGTTGTACTCGTGGTGTAGTTAGACTACCACGTATGTTTTTGGTTTGGGTTCACATATGTACCACGTATTCTAGGGTTTGACATATAGGGTATTTCCCTATTCTATTATATTGTTGTTGTGTGCAAAAGTGAAGAAAGGCTTCACCCTCCAACCTTGTGTCCTCTCTCTTTTGTGTGTTGTGAAGAAAGCTGAACTTGAGTCTCCTATCTCTCTCCCTTATTCTTTACATGGTATCAGAGCCTCGTTCGTGGTAAGGAGCTCAAGAAAGCAAGCCAAGTTTGTGGTGTCCTGGTAAGAGGACCAGTGTTGCTTTCCTATTTCAAGTTTGGGAGCAAATCTCTGCACGTAGCACAGCCAGAAGTGTAGGAGTGCACTGTTTCAGATTGAGAGGCCCTTCGCGGTGTGGCGAGAGCACAGTTTCGGGTCCCGTTTCGGAGGCGGAAGTTCTTCACAGGCACTCAGAAAAAGGCCCTGTTTTTCGCTGTGCGACCACTGCCTGCGTGGCTAGTCGGTGGAAAGGTGCCACAGAAATTGCATCGTATGCCTGTGTGCAGAGATATTGGGAGTTGCAGATTCATGCCTGTTGCTTGTTGATGCAAAATCGTCACTAGGAAGTGACTGTGTGGTGAAATACCACTTTCGTCAGTGTTGCAGATCTGCCCCTGTGAGGCTTTTTGCAGAAGTTTTGCTATTTGCCCTTGTGAGGCATTTGCTGTGTTTACAGGTTGCTGTTGCAATTCGTGATTTGTAAAATGTCTGAGAATCTGTCTACCATTGTCAGTGAGAAGTTTGACAAGAACAACTTCCAAGCATGGAAGTTCAGGATGACAAACTTCCTTATGGGAAAGGGAGTTTGGGAGTACATCAGTGGTGAAACTGCAGAACCAGTTTTGGGTGCTGCTCCCACTCCTGCTGAATTGAAGGCCTTTAAAGAATGGCATGAAAAAGCCAGAAAATGCCTGTATTGGCTATCTGTTAGCATTTCAGATTCTATGATTGTGCATATACAGGATCTAGAGATGCCTAAGGAGGCATGGGATACATTGGTGAAGCTGTACAGCACAAATACCAAAGCACGAAAGATGCAGCTAAAGCAGGAGTTGCACAATGTGCAAAGGAAAAATCTGAATATAAATGAGCATTCCTTGAAGGTGAAAGGCCTTGCAGATTCTCTTGCCTCCATTGGAGCACCTGTTGATGATGAGGACTTAGTGTCCGTGACCTTGAATGGTCTTGGGAAAGATTATGCACAATTTCGGACATCCATTGGAGTCCGTGAAACATTTCCTAATTTTCAGGAACTTATTGCTCTCTTGCTGAGTGAAGAGCAAAGGAATGGTGGTTCAGCCACCTCAACTTCTCAAGAGACTACTTTCTACTGGAATACAGGTAGAGGCAGAGGTAGAGGAAGAGGCCGTTTTGGTGGCCGTGCAGGAAATCAGAACCAACAGCAACAACAGGAAAACCAGTCCTATGGAGGAGGACGTGGTAGTTCTAGAGGCAGGGGGAGCCAAAGAGGCCGTGGTTCATGGCAAAGGAACCAGCAAGTAAATAGCAGCACAGAATGCTATTATTGTGGAAAGCCTAGACACAAGGAGAATACATGCTATAAAAAGCAGAATGACATCAAAAGTGGGAAGTTGCAGCAAAGCAACTATGCATCATCAAGTGGGCATGGTGACGACAGAAATGAGCACCTTTTTGTGATGCAGCATATGGTTAACTCCATGTCAGGAGATGCTGTAGCTTGCAATGATGTTTGGTATGTTGATTCAGGTGCCTCTAACCACATGACCAGTCATGGTGAGTGGTTTCATGATGTTAGAAATTTGGATAAGCCAGGTTATGTTGAAACAGGTGATGATACTGCGCACCCAATTACACAGGTTGGTAAAGTGCCATTGGCTATGCAGGATGGCAAAACGAAGTACTTGGCAGATGTACTTCATGTTCCAAAAATCACTAAGAACCTGGTTTCAGTTGGCCAGATGGTTGAACAAGGTCTGCAGGTTAGATTTAATCCTGATGGATGCTTTGTTGAGGACTTGAAAAATAAATGCCGCTTGGTTGCGAAAGGCAACAAAAATGGAAGAATGTTCACCTTGGATGTTGATATGCCTGAGGTGAAAGCTGCTATGTTTGCGCATGGGAGAGGTGTCATTGCAGATATTGAGATATGGCACAAGCGCATTGGGCACGTGAATATACAAAGGCTGAAATCTATGCAAACGAAAAACATTGTTGCAAGTTTGCCTAAATTCAGAGTTGAGGGAATGCAAAAGGTATGTGAAGCATGCCAAATGGGTAAGCAGGCCAGACATGCATTTCCCAAAAATGCTAAGGTGAGCAGAAGACCTTTGGAAGTGATCCATTCAGATGTTTGGACAACCAAAGCTGCTTCTATTGGTGGATGCCATTATTATGTGACATTTATTGATGACTACACTAGGAAGGTGTGGATTTATTTTATGAAGCACAAAAGTGAAGTGTTCAGCCATTTCAAGGCTTTTAAGGCCATGGTTGAAAAAGAGAAAGGTGTGCATATTAAAGTGCTAAGATCTGATGGAGGGGGAGAGTACTTTTCAGAAGAATTTTGTGAATATCTAAAAGAACAGGGAATTCAAAGGAAGTACTCATGCAGGTCTACCCCTCAGCAGAATGGGGTTGCAGAAAGGAAGAACAGGCATATTGCAGAAGTAGGACGGGCGATCCTAAATGAGAAAAACATGCCTGATTATTTTTGGGCTGAAGCAGTAGCAACTGCTGTTTATATTATGAACAGAACCTCCACTGCAGCTGTCCATGGCATGACACCTGAAGAAATGTATACAGGCCAAAAACCAGATATTTCTCACTTGAAGGTATTTGGTTGCATAGCTTATGTTCATGTTCCTGATGAGAAGAGAACAAAGCTGGATCCAAAGGCAAAAAAATGCATCTTTATTGGATATGCTTTGCACCAGAAAGGGTATCGCTGTTATAACCCTTCCACCCGCAAAATGCAAGTGAGCAGAGATGTTGTTTTTGATGAAATGAGCAGCTGGTATGCACCAACTGTTATGGTAGGAGATGCAGATGCAGGAAATGGGAATGCTGCAATAAATGCAGAGCAGCAATCTCAAGCCTTGAGTGGACCCAGAGAGTCCTCTACTAGTGGATCTAATGCATGGACAGGGAGATTGAGATCTAGTGAATCGTCACATGGCAGCCCTGATAGTGTTGTGCAGGTATCACATAAGGGAAAAGAAAAAGTAGACCATGCTCCAGTGTTTGATGTGTCTGCTGGTAGCTCTCATGTTGATGGAGAGTCAAGCGGCTCTGAAATGAGCCTTGATGAGGAACTTGGGATTCCTTCTGTTGTTACACCTAGTGCAAGGAAAAGCAGGCATGATTTAAAGACTCCTGCAACTGATCCAGTTGTACGGAGATCCACTCGTATTAAGTATCCAGTTGACAGGCTGAGATATGATGGGTATACAGCACATCACTATGCTTATATGGTCAAGGTTCTAGAGGAGCCAGAGCCCACATGTTTTGAGGATGCAGCAGGGCATAAAAATTGGGAAGCAGCTATGGATGAAGAGATGGTTGCCTTGGATGCAAACCACACTTGGGATTTGATGCCTTTGCCTCATGATAAGAAGGCTATTGGCTGCAAGTGGGTTTACAAAGTAAAGCACAATGTTGATGGGTCTGTTAGTAGGTACAAGGCAAGATTGGTTGCCAAAGGTTTTGTGCAGACATATGGAATTGACTATGAGGAAACTTTCAGCCCAGTTGCAAGGATGGTAACCGTGAGAGCAGTAATTGCTATGGCTGCTGCAAAGGGATGGTCTTTGCATCAGATGGATGTGAAAAATGCCTTCTTGCATGGTGATTTGCAGGAAGAGGTTTATATGATGCAGCCAGAAGGTTATGAGGATAATTCACACCCCGATTTTGTATGCAGGTTGCACAAAGCCTTGTATGGCTTAAAACAGGCGCCGAGGGCATGGTCAGACAAGATAGGGCAATATCTTGTCACTATTGGATTGTGCTTGTAGTCATCTATGTTGATGACTTGATTATTACAGGTGATAGTGATGCAGACATTAATGAAGTGAAGCTGCTGTTGAAGCAGAAATTTGAGATGAAGGATTTGGGAGAGATGCGTTACTTCTTGGGCATTGAGGTTATTAGATCCCCGAGTGGGATATGGCTGTTGCAAAGGCAATACGGTTTGGACATGCTGTCCAAATATGGGATGACAGGCTGTAAGCCTATCTCTGTTCCATTGGAGCAGAATGTGAAGCTCAATGCAGAGACAGGTGAGCTTCTTGAAGATATTACTATGTACAGGCGCATAGTAGGTAGCTTGATTTACATGACTATAACCAGACCAGATTTGAGCTATGCTGTGGGGCTGGTGAGTCAGTTTATGCAGGCACCGAGGAAGCCACATTTGGATGCGGCTAGGCGCATACTGCGGTATGTGAAGTCCACATTGCATTATGGACTGTTTTATGAAGCTGGGTGTGTATTACAGGTACATGGATACACAGATGCTGACTGGGCTGGTAGTGTCTCAGACAGGAGATCTACTAGTGGTTTTATGTTTTCCCTTGGGAGTGGTGCCATCAGTTGGAGCAATAAGAAGCAGCCAACAGTTGCCTTGTCGAGCACAGAGGCTGAGTACAGGGGTGCAGCAATGGTTGCATGTGAAGTAGCTTGGTTACGGAAGCTACTTGCAGATATGGGACAGTCAATTCATGCAGCAGTTGTCATTCATTGTGACAACATTAGCAGCATCATGCTTGCTAATAACCCAGTTTATCATGCTAGAATGAAGCACATTGAGGTGCATTATCACTTTGTGAGAGAGAAGGTTCTAGCTGGTGAGATTGATCTTGTCTATGTCAGCACTGAGGAGCAGGTGGCTGATATTTTTACGAAGGCATTGGGTACCGAGAAGCTTCGCAGATTTAGGAGCTTGCTTGGTGTACGTGAGATGGATTTGAGCTTGAGGGGGAGTGTTGAGATATCAAGCTCTACCCCCGATATATCTCCTGGATGACTATCATTTATGTCACCGCCTATGTTATTTGTACTCGTGGTGTAGTTAGACTACCACGTATGTTTTTGGTTTGGGTTCACATATGAACCACGTATTCTAGGGTTTGACATATAGGGTATTTCCCTCTTCTATTGTATTGTTGTTGTGTGCAAAAGTGAAGAAAGGCTTCACCCTCCAACCTTGTGTCCTCTCTCTTTTGTGTGTTGTGAAGAAAGCTGAACTTGAGTCTCCTATCTCTCTCCCTTATTCTTTACAAGGGAGAGAGGTAGGAAAAGACGAGATGTGAGGAGGGAGGGAGGGAGAGAGGAGAGGAGAGGAGAGAGGCATTGACAGAAAGAGTCAAAGAGGTGAGAGAGAGAGAGAGAGATACAAATAGAAGAGAAGGAGGGAGAGGAGGAGAGAGGAGATGAGGGAGGGAGAGGAATGGCATATGCATGTGTGTGTGTGTGTGTGTGTGTGTGAGAGAGAGAGAGAGAGAGAGAGGATAGGAGAGAAGGGAGGGAGAGAGAAGAGGAGACATGAATGTGTGAGAGAGAGGAGATGTGAAACGTAGATGGAGAAGTTCGAGGCATATGAGGGAAAGGATAGGAGGAGGAGGAGGTTGAAAATGATGGAGGAGGAGGAAGATTTTAAAATGAGGAGTGAGTAGAAAATGTTAATGGCAGGCAAGAAAAAATTAGGTTTAGGGTAGCTTTTTTGTCTGGATAAGTATAAGTAGCATTACCTTCAGCCCGTCCTTCATTCTTCAATATTCTTGGTTCTATCCTCATCTCAACCTACTACCCAAACTCAAAGGGTGCACTACTAAGAAACCCTATGTATCACGTGCATTCAAAGGGTATTAAAAAAATCCCTCAACTAAAATTTTCACCCCAATAAAAACACCCCTATTTACTTATGAGCTAAGTGATTTTCTTCAAAAATTGAATTGAAGAAAACCTCCTATTATTGTAATTCTGTTAAATTTTTTCAAAAAATTGAATTAAAATACCCCTCCTTTTGAATGCATGTGGTACACTAAATGTTTTTTTTAAGGTGAACTTTCCGAGTGCGAAAATTGGAAAAAAATTCAAACTGTTGCAACAGGCAAATTGCTTTCCAACATATTGGGTACGCAACAACATCCAACCATTAAGTCTTTTGAACTTCTTTTTTGATTTCCAATGAAGTCGATTCTCTCTCTCTCTCTCTCTCTCTCTCTCTCTCTGTCTCTCCCTCCCTCCCTCTCCCTCTCTCCCTCTCTCTCTCTCTCTCTCTCTCTCTCTCTCTCTCTCTCTCTCTCTTTGGTGTTTCCATTTATGAGGAGGTGGAGGGGGAGTCTACAGAGAGAGGAGGGGGGGAGGGGTTGTGGGTGAGAGGAGGAGGGGAGGCATGGAGAGAGGAGAGGGGGGGCATTAAAGGGAGAGAGGATGGGGGGAGGCAGGGGAGGAGGGATGGTGGAGGGAAAGGGAAAGCAAGAGGAGGGTGTATTGCCACCTCCCCTCTCCCCAACCTTTTGCATATGCAATAGGTTTGGCGGGGGGGGAGGGGGAATTTCTACCTCCTACTCAATAGGTTTGCTGGGGCAAGGGAGGGGGGATTCTCGCCACCCCATCCAACTTATTACGTACAAAATAGGCTAGCGGGGTTGGGCTACAAGGGAAAATTGTTGCCTTCCCCCCCCCAAACCTATTTCGTAAATAATAGGTTGCCGAGGGGGAGGGACAATACTCTCTCTATCTCTCTCTCTCTCTCTCTCTCTCTCTCTCTCTCTCTCTCTCACACACACACACACACACACATCACTATTGCTCTCTATCTATGTGTGTGTGTGTGTGTGTGTCCATCTCCCAACAAGGTGTGTTTTCACACCAAGAAGGTGTATATATTTTAGCTTTAAAAACAAGATTACGAGTGTATCCATATTTTTTGGACTTTTTTTTAGTCCATTTTTAAAATTTTACTTTACACGTCTAAAATTTTTGAATACTATGTTTGGAAGCTTCCAAAAGTGGGAGACAATTCCTAGAAAACCATTTTTCATATCAGAACTTGACTTTTAGAGGGTCCTAAGGTTCTAAATATTTTATACTTGGCCTTGCATTGCTTCTCATTTTCACATCATTGCTTGTGCTCTCCACTTATTGTCCTTCTCCCCTACTCTTATCCTCTTCTACTCATTCTCTAAACAATTATGATTCTACTCTATATCTTGACTCTACACCTACTGCCCTACATTGCTCTTTCTTTAAACCTTTTCTAATATTTTTCTAAAACTCAATAGCACCTTCGCACCATTATTTCTAAACTTGTACACTAATTCTCTAAATCTCTGAACTCATTCTCTAAACCTCTTTATTTTTTGTCCTACTTTGAACCTTTGTACCTACTATCTTGCTTTGCCACTCCTACTTTACACTTGCTATCTTAATCTAAGTCTCTAATCCTCTACTACTCTTCTAATCTTTGCTAAACCTTCTATAAGCCTCTAGTACTCATCTACACCTCTAGTACACTTTATCTAGACCTATCTACTCTTAATAAACTCCTCTACTATTGATCTAAACCCATGCAACTGTTGCTCCTACAGTGTACCTCTACTATACCAAGGTGTAATAAAGTGGAGTCATCAATAGAAATAATGACAATAGCCATCTACTAGAGTAGGCATACTAGAAACTATAATAAGTACTGTTATATGGCTACTCTAATTTGGCACTTCTTGTGAGATAGCAGCATCTTAAGAAAAAGGCCACCTAAGGATCATGCTACCACAAAGGGCCAAACTATCCCCATAATTGGGCTCCAATTTGCACATGGAATTTGACCAAGAAGAAAGATTTTCCAAGAACTTTAGCAATAGAATATAGATTAAGAAATGGATTCCACATGAGAGTGCCATGAGAGTCTAAATAAGAATACTTTCTAGATCTTCCAAGAAAGAAATGGAGATAGTGAGAAGGAAATGGGCTAAATGATAATAAGAGAGAATGAAAACTAAACTTGTTTGAAATAAATGGAGGGGCTCCAATCCAATAGATCTAAATAGATACAATTTAGAAGGTACCAAGATATCATATTCTTAAATAGAGAGATAGAGAGGTAGAGAGGAGGAAGAGAGATTCAAAATTACTGAGTCTCATGGTCCAAGAGAGATAGACTATAAATAATAACCAAGGAAGTACATGGAAAAGAGAATATTCTCAAGAAAAAGTCTTAAGAGGAAGCAAGCATTGTAGTGGCATGGTGCCCAAATGGTGGGAGAATTGTTGAATGATGGAGAGGAGGGCTCCATTTATAGATTCTTTGTTAGCATATTTCACCTAGTTATGATTGTTGCCTATAGATTCCTTTCTCCATCAATGACATAATCCAATACGTCACCATCCATGTTATTTTTGCACGTGTCCCATAAAAAGATCCTCATAACACTTTTCAATAATAAAAGTAAGAGTATTCTCACATCTCTCACATGGATCCCCTAGGTGTTGGTAATTGCATGCATGTAGAGAGTTGAGAAGATCAATTCACAACCACGATCATGAGTAGAATCTTAAGCATATTATGGAATGGAAAAAGAGCTGAGACAAAGATCACAAATTGACATAATCAATCTAATAAATTAGAAACATCTATAGAACACCACTCATCCTTATGAGGCTTGTCATGGTGCTTTACAATGGTATGACAACAAACTCAAAGCCACATAGGTTGCTATAAGCAAATACTACATAAAATGACAAAGTATGACACACCAACATAAGAGGATATCACCTCACAGGCTTCTAAGATCATGACCATAACAGACACAACTAAGATTTAATAGACACCCCAAACAACACTGAAGTTGACCACACAAGTCACTAGCATCAAGTTGATCAAAGCTACCAATCCAAAGAGCTCAGTAGCACTATTAGCCCATAGGTAAAGAGCATGATGACCTATTGTGACTCCAATAGCTACCTCCTAGACACTTCCAAGAGATCCAACCTCTAATGTTTATGGATTGGGACCCGAGGCACAACTGGGAGAAAGATAATGGATCCTATGAGATGCCACCTTACACAAACCGCAACTAGTAATGCATGCAAATGTGCAAAGTGTTGAGTAGCTGATCCCCACCCTTGACCCTTAGTCATCTATAAAATTTTATGCCAACACTAGGTCACCTCTCTACTCACATGGAGCCCCTAAGGACCCTCATATGTCACACAGTCTGCATGATAATTTTACAAGGATTCATCTTGATCCCACACTCCTCCATTATCATGAAAAAGAAGAGGAACTAAACATTATACCAACATGTTTATGAGGCTGATTGGCCCTCCAATGGGGGACAATACCCATGTGTGTAGAACACATATATTTTGCTATAGACTCCTCTACATGCACAAGAATATTGAAAATTGATAGAAAG
Organism: Dipteris shenzhenensis; assembly: GCF_047967505.1. Classification (NCBI taxonomy): domain Eukaryota; kingdom Viridiplantae; phylum Streptophyta; class Polypodiopsida; order Gleicheniales; family Dipteridaceae; genus Dipteris; species Dipteris shenzhenensis. Next base: position 39,750,399 of record NC_141613.1, on the reverse strand, counting down.
GCATATGGGAGGGAATTGAGAAAATGGCATAATGGATGGGTGAATGAATGCAAAAGATGAAAGGGTACTACTCTTTTAATAGTGGACCTTAGGATCCCAAGCCATGTACCCCTCTTAGACCATGAATCATGAATTCGTACCATTTAATTAAACCCATGCTTCCTAACCATCCCAACCCCCTAATGTGTCAAGAGTCCTCATCTTTTATATTATATATCAAATAGTTGAATACGTAATCCATCTCTCTTTGCCAATATACCCCCTAACATAGCTTCTATCTAAATAAGTTTTGTCAAATTTCCTAATAAAATCCAGGCCATAAATTTTTTTGTGGCATGCCCTCATGCTTGGGGTTCAATTTTCCTCAATTGGTATGTCTTCATGTTCAATTTCATGCTTGTAGTCCTACATTAAGTTTCACTACCTTAATTCCTTTCTCTAAGGTATATTAGCCAAAAGATCAAGGATTATTATTCATCCAAGTAATTTAAAGCTCCAAATATAGAGTAAAAATAATGTATTACTTATCTTTGATGCCAATTTGATGTATCCCTAGTCACTTCATGACCATATCATATATAAGGTTGTATATAGATAGCTTATATATATACAAAGAGAGGATAATATTGGGAGGCATATGGGGAGTGAAAGAGAGAGAGAGAGAGAGAGAGAGAGAGAGAGAGAGAGAGAGAGAGAGGTGTACTCTTCAATAATGTATGAACATTAAAGGAGCATGCCATGTGCACAGAAACCATCTTAATTGCTAACTTGCATGCAATACAAACATTGATTTGATGAAGGAGGTGATACACCATGAATGAAATCTTTTTTTATGTAAAAAATAATTACTTTTATTAAATATAAATAGTTTTTTGGTCCTTGTCCTTGCTCTTCAACTCTAAGTTTTTCATAATATGTGTGTTTATGGACCAAGACTCAAAGAAACAAAAAATATATATGCTTGCATGCCAAGTATGATTTCTTTCCCCTTGCTCTCTTTTATTAACACTTCATATTGTGAGGCACCAATTGGTTTGTATCCCTTTCTTTCTAGCATAAAAACTTCAATGTTCAACCAACTTTAGAACCTCTCTTGTATGATATATGAATCAAGAGTCATTGCAAGATGAATTTTTATCCAAGCTGTCTTTGACACGTTTGACCTATAGTATGTGCAAGGTGGCAAAACACGAACATATTCTTGGCCCATGTTGCTATTTGCACATGCACATGTAGTCCCTTATTCAATTCTTCTAGACCTAGCTATCTCCAGCTTGAAGACTGCCATTGTAAGAGAGTCAACCTCTTCTTGTGTAAGGGATTTCCCTTCTTACACCATAGGCTACACATTCAGGATGGTAATATTGGATGACCATACAGATGTTTCCTTGTAGCAAAGAAACATGGTGTTGCTACTACAAGGACAATTTTAAAGATAATTGCAAATGTTATGCCTTGTATCATAAGGATCAACGTTTGCTTGGGTGTAGCCAATCGCAAAACTATTTTCGAGGCCATTTTGGGGTCATGACACAATGCCCTCCTGGGTGAATATTTGAATTTTGCATGTACCTGTGCACTCGTAGGAAATTTTCCCGATGTCATGAAGGTGCACTGGCAAATAATGAGACACAATCTATTTGTTCAAAACACTACATAGCTCGACACATGGCACCTCTGCACTGCTTCGCACAACGCAGTCTCTAGCCTACACTGCTTGATCACTTATCATCGCGTAGCCTTTTGTTGGCTATAGCTTTTCCACCTGTCACTGGGCCCACACCCATGTAGATCATTAAAATTGAAGGTTAGCTTAGAGAGACCACCGCACTAGTTCTTGGCATAATAATTAGATGCAATCTATCATTTTGAACACTGCCGCAGCATAGAGTCTCTGGCTTGACCACCTGTCATCATGCAACCTTTTGTCGCTTCTTTACCAACCCATGCAAATCATAGGTTGGCTTGGAGAGACCACCCCGCTGGTTTTTGGCATAATAATGAGATGCAATCTATCATCTGAGCATCGTCTCAGCGTAGTCTCTATCTTGACAACCTTTCATCACCCAAAATTCAAGGTTGTCTTGGAGAGACCACCATGCTAGTTCTTGGAGTTATAGCTCTGTTACCTATTTACATATTACAGGAGGAGGTCTATGATGATCAATGCACTGGCAAACAAAAGGTGATCTATGAAAGCCACCGCGCTGGTTCTTGGAGTTATATATTTGTGTACCAAGGAAAATGTATTTTCTTGTGCAACCAAGCAAAATGCAATTGACGATATGGCCCTTGAGGGGTCCCCTCTAGGGGTAAGGGCCACATTAACATGCCATTTCTGTCAAGTGGCATCCTAGATATTGTATAATGCACATCGATATGGCCTTTGCCCCTAGAGGGGACCCCTCAAGGGCCATATCGTCAATTGAAAGTCAATTGTATTTTTCTAGATGTATCTCCATACAACCACAACAGTGGGGTCATTGGAGTTATTTTAGTGCTATTTTGGTCATAAACCAAGGAAATTGTAGTCCTTTTTTCTTGGTATTTTAGTCCTTGTTACAATAAATATAAATGAGGGAAAAAGTACAATTTATCGAGTAAAAATTGAGCAAAAGAGATTACAATGTACATCTATGTCCAATAATAGGTTATATAAAAATTTGGCAACTTATACCGAGCAAAAATTGAATAGAGGATCTTACATTTATAAAAACTCGACAATTGCTGAGAGCCTTAAAGACCAAGAGATTATAGAGGTAGCAGCCATAACCATTCAAATACAAATATAAAAGTTAACACAACAGTGCATACTAAGAGCCTCAAATCGAACAAAAATAGATTACATAAATGCCTTAGAGACCAAAACATTACATCCAGTGAGCCAAAAGATCGTTGAAAGCTCAAAAGATTACATCTATCCATTGCTGAAAGCCTCGTCTGAGCAAGAGGGAATTTGTAGAACTTAGTTTTCTACCATTCTAGCTTGTTGCATTTAAAAATGGAGCCAAAGGAGGATATAATGGAGAGACTGAAGACCATGCACATTGCCAAGACTCAGACTACTGCCCCCTAGCAAGTCGAGAGTATTCTACTCTAAAAATACTAAGGCCTTCATTGACATCTAGGGGGAACCCATACAACAGAGCCATAAAGAAGCCCTCTGTGAGCATGTCATGTAAGGTGATAACATTTAGATGTGTGGGGAATCACCTGTGGGAACGAAGGGTCTCCACTAGTGCTAGCATTTCTACTCTTGGTGAGTGCAACGCAATCACCTTATATGAGAAGGAAGGTATTATTGGGATCACAGAGCATCGAGGGGGGGTGGTAGTAGGCATGCTAAAGATGAGTGGGTGAGCAACATATGAGCAAGGGAGCAGATATAGTGTGACAAGAGTTGGAGGAGGGAGCATGGAGCAAAGCAGAGTAGGGGCGAAAAAGAGCTAGAGGAGGGGTGTGGAGAAAAGTAGCAGAGCATGTGGAGAAAAGTAGCAAATCATGGGCAGATCAGAGCAATGTCGTAAAATGCCAAATTCCATGGATCTTATATATATTATAAAGTTTGAGCCACCGTGGTGGCTGGAGCTCAGGGTTCCATCCATATTAAATGTAGGCCACCACGGTGGAATCCCTCAGAAGGGTTGGTAATCATGAAGAAGATGCCATCTGGTGCCACTTTGGTGGCTGGTAATTAACTGCTAGCCTCGTGGAATCTTAGCCACGACAAATGTGGTTGAGGAGAGCCACCACCACTGGGAAGTAATTCCCACAAAGATAAATCATGAAGCTCTAATCACTCATTACCATGCACTCTAGTTCTCTACTAAGCATGTGATCCCGGTGACTGGAAATTTTTATAGCACTCGTAGTGACCATGCATGCTAAAGTGGAGTGGTGCGTGAGCGGTGGCATGGTGGAATTGTAGCCACGACAAACGTGGATGATGATGACAGCCACCACCATTGGATAGTAATTCCCACAAAAGTAAATCATGAAGCCTATCACCTTGAATCCCTCATTACCATGCACTCTAGTACTCTCTTGAGCATGCAAGATGGGCTGGTAATCATGAAAAAGACACCATGTGGTGCCACTCTAGTGGTTGGTAATTAATGGCCAGCCCGGTAGAATCATGAAAGAGACATGGCTGATGAGAGCCACCACCACCGAGCAGTAATTCCCACAAAGGTAAATTATGAAGCTCTAATCACTCATTACCATGCACTCTAGTTCTCTACTGAGCATGCGATCCCAGTGACTGGAAATTTTATAGCACTCATAGAGTGATCATGCATGCTTAAGTGCAGTGGTGGGTGAGCAGTGGCACGATGGAATCAGACATGGCCGATGACAACCACCACCATCGGGTAATAATTCCCACAAAAGTAAATGATGAACCCTAATAACCTCTAATCCCTCATTACCATGCACTCTAATACTCTCCCAAGCATGCAAGCTCGGTGATCGGTAATTTACTACACTCGTAGTACTTATGCATGCAAGCCCGATGGTGGTAAAAGGAAGCTGAGTAATTGCGAGCCACTGCAGTGGCTAGTAATTAACTGCTAACCTAGTGGGTCTTAGCTTCCACCACTAATGTTTCTAGGAATCTTAGATGCCACCTCAGGGGGGTCACTATGTATAAACCCTCTATATCACGTGCGTTCAAGGCCTATATTTAAAATCCCTTATCTGTAAAAGATTTTGTTAATAAAATGTACCCCTTTTCTATACAAATCTGTAAATTTTTCCCAAAACTATTTTAAATAGTCCCTTATGTATATTTATTTCTGTAAATTTTAGAAATAAAAAATATCCTTCTCTTGAACTCACGTGATAGGGTTACATATGATGAGTGACCCCCCCGAGGATGCCACCACCTCTAATCATTCATTACCATGCAAGGGAGTATTGCCACCTTGAATTCTTCAAAATTTGGGCCAACCACTATGGTGGCTCTCACCTTGATAGTAGTTGGGCTACAATCACCACAGTGGCTGTCACCTTGACAGTGTAGTCGGGCTACAAACCGGTATTCCATTTCCTTCACTGCTTCATCTTCTTTCCCTCTTGACCATTTCTTTCTCCCTTAACACTTATTTCATTAATTTTGGACTTGTCAATGTACAAATTCATTTTTACATATACTTTTGGACTAGTTTTCAGATAAAATTTAAGAAAAACCCAATCTTCAAAGCACATATAAAAACATAAAAACAAGCATTTTTTAATATATTTTTTAAGGACATGAAAGTAAAATTATAAAATTTAACGCAGCCTACATAAGTTACATGAAAAAGTAAGATTCGGTTGTTGTAAACTCTCTTAATATTTAATGGTGTTAATAAACACCTTCAAAAGTTAAGCCTGAGATTTTCAAGACTACAGCCATTCAATTTGATGAATTTTCTATTTTCAAGTCCTTAGCCTAAATTCAACCCATTCAAGAGCTGAGCTCATCTCTTCCTCATCGATGTAGTTAAAATTATAGAAGAGAAGTAAGGATTGATGAATTTTCTCCTGCATAACACTTTGTTTATTTTGAATGGCTTGCGCTTCCTCGGGGGAAAATCTTCCATAACGAGCCACACGCGAAGATATCTCACTTTGAAAGTCTATCAACTCTCTCCTATATGACTGCAATTTATCTATTTCAGTAGTAGCCATACTTATTTTTCTTTCCTCTTCCTTCTCTAAGCCCTTCTGACAAGCAAAGTCATCCTTCTCGTACTGGGTTAATGGAGCTGGATTTTGCTTTCTCTCCTCTCTCTTTCCTTGGTTCTCGGCAATCCATTCTTTGAGGCTGCTAATGGCTTGCTCGACAGAACTGATTACCTTAAAAAGATCCATAATGGCTGCAAGATGAAAGGAGTATGCTTGAGAAGAGGAGGTAAGGTTGCGGGCAAGATGGAAGGAGCAAGCTTGAGGAGAGGAGTAAGGTAAGAAGAGTAAAGTGGAAAAAGTGTGGAGAGGAGTAAGGTAAGAAGAGTAAAGTGGAAGAAGTTTTTGCTGCGGGTGAGATATAGAAGACGAACGAGGTGAGGAAGGTAACGAGAGTGAGGAAAGATATAGAAGACGAACGAGGTGAGGAAGGTAACGAGAGTGAGGAAGGTAACTAGAGGAGGTAAGGCAAGATGAAAGGAGTATGCTTGAGAAGAGGAGGCAAGGCTGCAAGCAAGATGGAAGGAGCAAGCTTGAGGAGAGGAAGGAGCAAGCTTGAGGAGAGGAGTAAGGTAAGAAGAGCAAAGTGGAAGAAGTGTCTGCTGCGGGTGAGATATAGAAGATGAATGACTACCAGGGAATTTATAGAACTACAGATGCAAGACCGTAATGCGAGATGACTAGATGCAAGATCGTAATGCGAGACATTATAAAATAAAATGATGGGATGCAAGACCGTAATGGGAGACATTTGAGACATGTAAGATAGTGATAGTACATTGAAATCTATAAAATAAAATGATGGAACACAAGAATGATATAATTAATAGAATCTCATCATGAGATATTCTTTTAATATAATATAAGTTAGTAATTATTAGAATCTCATCATGAGATATTCTTTTAATATAATATAAGTTAGACTTGCTGTACATAATAAATGATAGATTTTGAGTACATTGAAATCTATAAAATAAAGTGATGGAACATAAGAATGATATAATTATTAGATTCTCATCATAAGATATTTATTGTACATAATAAATTAGACTTTTAAAAAAGTAAAACCTAATGTATTGTAATGAATAAATATCATAAAATATCCTAATGTATTGCAACATTTAACATAAGTTTTAAAAACACTATCATTAATCAATACAAAAAAGAGAAAAATCTTCAAGGACTCATGTTTCTTTCTACATGTTTTACAATTGAATAGAGTCTGATGAGTCCTCTTGAGGCTGTGATTCTCTAAGAGTACATTGAGTCTCTACTTGTGTGGATGGTGTACATTGAGATTCTACTTCTGGTGCAATCGGGATAGACTTAATCTCTTCCTCCTTTACAAGATGTGATGTTGTAGATGCACATTGAGTCTCCACTTCTTGTGTAGGAAGAATGCATTGAGTCTCTAATTCAAGTGTAGACTGTAATGCTTCTACTTGAGGTTGTGATATAGAAGGAGACTGAATTGTCTCTTCTTTTTCTTTGGCTCCCTCAGGTTCTTCATTGAGTCCATCATGTTGTTTCCCAATGATAGAAGTTAGATAATGAACAGTCTTAGCCACAAAATCTTGTAGCTCGAGCTTGGTATATGCTTCTATGGAGACATGTTCAAAAATTTCATTGAGATACAACATGAAGTTGTAGGCAATTCTCCACGCACTACTAAACATGTCTTTTTGCTCCACTGTGAGGCGTGTCTGGAAATTTGGTTGGTCTTGATGCTCCCTGATTTTCATAATCGCAGAAACTAACTTGTTTGCAGACCTGTCCATCATGACATATGACAAAGTGAATTTGTGTAGTAAATAGTAAGATGCATGTTCATAATGATATGATAAAAGAACACTTACCTGAACACCCCGTGAAATCCTGTAATTGAGTTGACAAACCAACAATGGTTGTCATCAAGGTCCCATACTATCAGGCTCCAATGTGAACTACATCACCAATAAAGAGCGATAAGATTTATCACAATATTAAGTATTAATTGACACAATATTATAAATAAGAGAGTAAAAGAAAGATTGAGACCATACTTACTTCTCATAGTATGGCATAAAGACAAGTAGTATGCCATCCAAGTCTAAAGGTTGTAGAATTGAACAAACATCATCTACTGTCTTCTTGGTATCACTAAGTACAGCTGAAAGAAGAGAATCGAGCATACAGACACGATTCTGTTCTGATCTAGGAAAATGAGATATAACCGTACTGTAGCAATAAATAAACAAATGTTAGAAGCAGATTGAATCAAATGATTGAAGTATTAAGCCAAGAGATGTTCATATCAAACCTGAGGATGGCCATCATGACTTTGTCATTAGCCTCTTTCAAAGGGTTGGAGAGGATTGTAACTTCCTCGCTACCAAAAGTCAAAACATGAGGTTGCTTGCTAATGATGACCTTAACCTCAGAAGAGCTCCCCATTTCGTCCAATATAGCGGTTACATCAGGACAACTTATGGGCGTAGCAACCAATGTTTCCTCTGGATGCTCCACCATGTTATCAATAAATGCCTTAATGATGGATGACATAAATGCATATAGATGCAAGTCTGTATATGTGGACAATGAGGTTTCACCGCCTCTCAAATTAAAAATTTGAGCAAGGAGCAAAAAGCAGTTATATCCAACTCTCCACCCACAACTGTGGTCATCATTCTGCTTCGCTGCAGGGCATGTTACATACTCTATTTGATCAAGTCACCCTCCATTTGCATAAGTGCATCTATAGCACTTACCAACTTTCGAGCAGATCTACACATCAAAATAGAAAACATAAATGAATGTGCGCATTGCATAGGATGCATCTCATTGACATAATTATGACACAAGTAGGTTATACTTACTCTGACACACTGCCATGGATAGATGCTATTGAATTGACAAAGAAGCATTGCTTGGCTAAGATGTCCACAATTACCAAGCTCCAATGCAAGCTGCATTATCAATTAAGAATAATTATTATTTGATATAATCCTCCACAATGTAAGAGATAAGCTAGGTAGGGATTGATACTCACTCCTCGTGATATGCGGTAAAGATAACTCGTGCCGCAGTCAAATCAATAGGTTGCAACCACTTAAAAACATCATCTATGGTCTTCTGCTTATTGCTAAGTACACTAGAAACAAGAGGATCGACCATATATGCACATCTTTGTATATATAGCGGAAGCTGTTGTAAAACCATACTGCAATAAAAAGAAAAGAATATTAGTTCATTTGATCCAATGGAAATACAAAAGCATAAAGTCAGTAAAAAGTTTGTGTCAACAAACCTGCTCAGGGGGGTCACTATGTATAAACCCTCTATATCACGTGCGTTCAAGGCCTATATTTAAAATCCCTTATCTATAAATTTTTTCATTATTAAAATGTACCCCTTTTCTATACAAATCTGTAAATTTTTTCCAAAACTATTTTAAATAGTCCCTTATGTATATTTATTTTTGTAAATTTTAGAAATAAAAAATAACCTTCTATTGAACTCACGTGATAGAGTTACATATGACGAGTGACCTCCCCGAGCAAACCTGAGGATGGCTATTATAACCTTGTCATTGACCTCTTTCTTGAAGTTTATGAGGATTGAAATGTCCTCTTCATCGAATATAAAAGTAAGAGGTTGTTCTCGAACTTGAAACCTAACTTGAAATGACTTCTCCATTTGCTGCAATGTATGATTATTTTCTAGAGTCATCCGACGGATAGCCAGAGCAGCTTTGCTTTCTTGAGATGAGCTTTCTATATTCTCTGCTCCAGCTATGTCCTCCTCATCCTCCTCGTCTCCCTTCTCCTATAAAAGGATAAAATAATTATGAGATTCAAAATTTTAAATTAATTATAATTTTAAAAAGACCTTTAAATGAATAAAGAAAATTAAACATAAGTCTTCATACCTCTACATATCTTCGTGGTCTTTTTATGTAACCTTCAGAGGCAAGGTCAGTGTCATATCCATCTTCTTCTGCTTCCTTGCTATCGCTGGTGTCCTCACTATTATATCCAGAGCTTTGATCATTTTCATCATCTTTCTTGCTCTCATCATACATGATCATCCCTATGTCATCCTCTTCATGTGAGATCGGACCTTTCTTATCAAACTTTATTGTGAGAGAAGCCACGGTATCAAGGTATTCCAAGCAAGCAGGGCTCTCAATAATATTTACATTGTGTCCTTTTCTGATAAGAGCTTCAAACAGATGTCCCATTCGGCACAATGTGACTTCCCATCCGGACGGTAGCAAAAATTCCATCATACTAATTAAAAGATCAGCACTTTTTTCTGGCCTTTCATGGTGATTTGCGTTGCGATGGAGGGGACTTGGAGCTTCATGCTCTTCCAGCAGTAGTTGCAATCTCTTTGCATTCCCTCTTATATTGTTTTGTAAGGAGTGATCATTGTAAGGGCTCTTCATGCACAAGAAAAAGGTTTCTAGACTCTGTATCTTGAGACCGCATTCTCTCTTGTCCCTTTTTCTTGAGTATATCCCATTGTAAATCTTGAGCTCATTGCCATATTGTTTTTCCAGGGTAGCAGAAATTTGTTCCTTGTCATCTTTATTAGCAAATATGACTATATTACATTGTTAAACTCTACCAATGGTGGTATGTAATATTTTGTCAAGGAGTTAACGGATGTCATCCGGTGATATTTCATAGACAAAGAAAAGCTGAGGTCTCTCCCAAGCAGTGTCGTCGGACAAAAAATCACTCAATGAAACTCCCTTGCACTCAACACTCTTTCCAGACTCTGAAATGATTTCATGTATGAAATAAAAGCCCTTGTTCAAAGTTTTTTCTTTTCTGAGAGTGTGGTTATTGATGACTTTTTGTGCATATGCATACACATTTTCCGGAATGTCACTTCTCATAGAGGGAGTAATTTCAGATCCATCATCTTCTACCTTCACCCATTTATGCGCCCAAGCCTTCTGTTTAGCTGACGGTAAAGCTGATGCCATCTGCCTCACAATGTTATGATCAATTTTACATTGGCTAATTGGAATATTTTTTTCTCCCAATAAATATTCAATTGCACTCTTTACTGCATCACGCTTGACCTTTTGGATGATGCAATCTTCCATGCAATGATCTTTATCCTTTTTGCCAAAAAACCATTCTTTGGACATTAATTTCTCTGCAGTAAGACTTGCGTATTTGTCTGGTAGGTTTCTTAAAGGCCTCCACATCCGAGCTGTCATCTCTTTTTTCTCAATCTTCTTTGCCTTCTCTTTAATCAATGATGGAGCCTCATATGTAACATCTCCTTTCTCACATGCAAGACACACGTCTTTGATTTGATGAAAAACTTCATCACTAGGGAAAAGTATGCTTGTGTAGTCTTGATACCTATCCCTTACTGTCTTGAAGCTTGTAATCACCTCTGCTCTTTCCTGCTTTCCCCTTGGTACAATGGCACTCAAGCATGTGTAGAAGTCAACAAGATTATCTGCTTCCACTTTAGTTGCAGTTCTTTTGAGAGTGGTCAAAGGAGAATTAAAAGTTTTCCATATGGTCCTAGCTTTGAGCAACATCTCTGAAGTGGAGGTGATTTTTCGTAGTGCATAAATGTCATGATTAAGTCTTTCCGACTCAATCAAATATTTTTTCTCGTTCTTGAAGATACAGATGCATGCAGAATAGTATTGAAATTGAGGCACACTCGTGAAGGTTTGATAAGTAATTTCTCCTTTCTTGTATGCATCTCTAGAGCGCTCATTACAAGCATAGGCATAGTGCTGACCATCTATTGCCTCAAATGTACAATGAGCTAAGAAATTTCTCTTGGCATCCCTTATATGTCATTCTGGATCATTCACTAAACTCTGTCCTTCTTGAAGTGAGGGAACTTGTTTTCCAAGGAACTTAGTGAATTGCATCTCAAAATCTATAGGCTGAGAGAAATTGATGGATTGACTATAATCTCCCATGACTGGCCAAAATGTTCTTGGACGGAGTAGAAACAACTGGTTTTTTTCCATCAATCAAAGCCTGAAAAATCTTTTCAGCATAGGCTGTATCTAAGGTCCTACTGTTGGTGAAGACACTTGCTTTGACCACTGTTGAAGCATGTATAACTTGAGTCTTCTGGCCCCATATATATCCTGGATCCTCATCTGTCATAGCCTCATTCAAGCGAAGATTTAGGTTCTTCATTGATAACATTTCTGCTTCTAGATCTGACTCCATTTCAAGACCCTTCGCATCCTCTTCATGTTCTTCCTCTTCTCTTCTTTGCCCTTTCTTTGTATATGAACAACCTCTTTTTCCAGTTATAGGACTTGGAACTGTAGCTCGTGAAGTACTTGCCTTTTGCATTTGACGTCGAGGTTTATTTGTTAGGGGCTCAATGTGAACTGCTTTAGATCGCCCTACTTCTTCTTCTATTGCCTCAACTTCAGGTATACTTAAGGGCTTCACTTGTTCTGTTATTCCATCAACTTCATGAGTTACACCATCTAAGTGAGTAATACCATGAACAAGAGATGTGTGTGCATGTCCTGTCTTATCTGATGCATGTCGTGTCTCACTCAATTCAATTTCTGTCTGAGATGCATGTGCATGTCCGGTCTCCACCAATTCAATTCATGTCTCAGATGTAGATCCCTTGTAAGCATCCACGTGTACAAGACCCTCATCCATTGCTACAATGTGTTCTGTCTCATCCACTCCACTTCCTCTCTCATTTGTATTACCATGAACCAGGTCTACATGGCGTGTCTCATCACTTCCTTTCTCATGTGTGGATTCTTGCACCTTAGGTCCCTCCAAATGAAGTTGAACCTTGTTGGATGACACCCTGAAAGTATTCAAGGATAATCTTTGACTGCATTTTTCTTGCTTCCTCAATGGGAAATTCCTCCCACACATGTTGAAGGATCTCCAATGCAGGAACCAATTCAGGAAATCTAGGTGCTTTTGGCGGCGGCATCACAAAGTGCATTGCATCTTTCTTAGAAAGAAGAAACGATCTGTTGCTCATTCTTGACTTTGTGTAAATCATCATTGTACTACTGTCTTTTTCAATTTTTATTCCTACTAAGGTGCCCCCTTGAATCAAATTGCTCTTTGAGAAAGATACATTTGATGCCCACTCATCTTTCTCCAACTCTCTCTTTGTCATGACTAGAATGAGATTTCCTTTACTTAAGACCAAGAACCATGCTTTCTTTGTTGTGTCAACAACTGTCCAGTTTGTGAAGTCCTTTGGGGCATAAATTCTTCCATTGTATTTCAGTGTCATACCATTGACAAATGCTGTAGCCTCAAGATCCATCCTGTATTCAAGCACAACACAAATTTTAAGTACTTTGACAAACTACAATTACTTTGAAAAGTCAAAAGTACAATGAGTCCCATTAATACACCTCAAGTTTTTATTCTTCCTAATCATATAAGTATCAATTTCATGCTTTGGGAATTGCCTAAAAGGCTTTACAAGGCTTAGAGCATAAATGCTTTGGGAATAGCCTAAAAGGCTTTACAAGGCTTAGAGCATAAATGTGAAAAAAAATAAGGATTTACAATGATCTCTGAATACAAATTTGAAGTCTGTCATATATAAGTACAAAATGCTCTGTCAACTCCCGCAACTGATATAAGTGTAAAATGCTCTATCAACTTCCACAACTGTAATCTGTCATGTCCACTGATACAACTTCTCGGGGGGGTCACTATGTATAAACCCTCTATATCACGTGCGTTCAAGGCCTATTTCTAAAATACCTTATCTGTAAATTTTTCATTAATAAAATGTACCCCTTTTCTATACAAACCTGTAAATTTTTTTCAAAACTATTTTAAATGGTCCCTTATGTATATTTATTTTTGTAAATTTTAGAAATAAAAAATATCCTTCTGTTGAACTCACGTGATATAGTTACATATGATGAGTGACCCCCCCGAGTACAACTTTCAATCATCTTGACAGTTTAAAAACCTTAATCGTTGCTTAAATGGTAGGGTTGTTGTGACTGTGAAACCGAATGTGAACGAATGGACTGACTCCGATTAGGAACTAGTCGGGAAATTTTGAGCATGGCTTTGATTGGTTTTTTTGGAGTTCTCTCCTCTAAGGACAAACTAATCTATGCAAATCTAGACTACACCAACCGTCGAAGCGAAGAAAAGCAAGAAATAATTTCTTTTCCATTGTTCTTTTTAATATCCTTAGGTTGCGAATTAAAAGCAAAAAATAATCTATTTTCCATTATTCTTTTTAATACACTAAGGTTGTGAGTTTAAAAAAGATAAAATTTATATTTTATCTTTTTTAAACTCACACCCCATTCTCTCTCTCTCCCCCCCTTCTCTCCCCCCCCTTCTCTCTCGCTGCCGCCCCCATCCTCCCACCCCACCTCCCCCATTCTCACTCCCACGCCACGTCCATTCTTTCACCTTCCCCATTCCCACTCCCTCTCCCACTCCCATCGTCCCACCCCTTTCTCTCTCTCTCCCCCCCCATTCTCTCTCGCTGCCATGGCAGCGGCCCCCCCCTTCTCTCTCTCTCCCTTCCCCTTCTCATTTAAAAAAAGATAAAATTTATATTTTCAAAAACTAATTTACTTACAATTCATAAGAATTGAACATTCACATTAATAAGAAGTTAAAATCTTAATAAATTTGAATTTAAATAATAAAAACTATAAAGTAGTTTAACTTAAAGTTTATGAAAAAATAACGTAAAATAAAGAAAACAAGACTTAAAATTAAAAATTTAATATTTACCTACATTCACATTAATAATAAGTTAAAATCTTAATAAATTTGAATTTAAATAATAAAAACTATAAAGTAGTTTAACTTAAAGTTTATGAAAAAATAACGTAAAATAAAGAAAACAAGACTTAAAATTAAAATTTTAATATTTACCTAGAAGAATATATTAATTCTCCCTAAAAAGAAATAAATTAAAGTAATAATAACGAATGTAAGTTAAACTACTTTTAAAATTTTAATTTAAAATGTAATAAAATTAAAATTATACTTTTTATATTCCAAAACAAAATGCATTATAGTCTAAATTAAACTAGTAAATTGAAAATGAAAGTGAAACTCATTTTAAATTCAAAAACAAAGAAAAATTTAAAATTCAAGTTTCTACAAGTTTTGCTTTTAGCATACATTTGTCTTTTCACATCCACGCATTTGTCTTTTGAAACACAAGGTTGTCTTTTATCACAATTTTCACATCCACGCATTTGTCTTTTGAAACACAAGGTTGTCTTTTATCACAATTTTCAAGTTTTCACACGTTTATCTTTTCAAACACAAGGATTCATAGTTTAAAAAAAGGCGGGAAATTTAAAATTCTAGTTTCCACACGTTTCTCTTTTCAAACACCAAGGTTTATAGTTTTGTTTGTTTAAGTTTCGACTAAATCACACACCAATCTCCTCTAATATGCCTCATTGATCGTAGCTCCCAAATTCTTCCATCAAAACATCTCTCCTTTATCTCTTCTTGATCGTCACCCACTCATTTTTTCTCCTCATTGGTAAGATTTTCTATCTCGATCGTACTTTCTCTTGTGCCCTTCCTCTCTAAATTTTCATCAAACACCAAGGTTTATAGTTTTGTTTGTTTAAGTTTCGACTAAATCACACACCAATCTCCTCTCATATGCCTCATTGATCGTAGCTCCTTTATCTTTTCTCTATCGTCGCCCACTCATTTCTCCTCTTCATTGGTAAGATTTTCTATCTCGATCGTACTTTCTCGTGTCCTCCCTCTCTAAATTTTCATCTCTCATCCATCTCTCTCACTCTTCTCTCTCTCTCTTTCCTCTCTGCTCTAGTCTACATTTCCTCTCATCTTAGTCTACTCTCTCCCCTCCTTTTCATTTCCCCTCTCTCTCTCTCTCTCCCTTTCTCCTCACCTTTTCCCTCCTCAGGGGGGTCACTCATCATATGTAACCCTATCACGTGAGTTCAACAAAAGGATATTTTTTATTTCTAAAATTTACAGAAATAAATATACATAAGGGACTATTTAAAATAGTTTTGGAAAAAATGTACATATTTGTATAGAAAAGGGGTACATTTTATTAATGAAAAAATTTACAGATAAGGGATTTTAAATATAGGCCTTGAACGCACGTGATATAGAGGGTTTATACATACTGACCCCCCTGAGTTTCCCTCTCTCTCACTTGCGCTCCCCACTCTTTCTCTCACTTGCCGCGGCCTCCCCCCTCTCTCTCTCTCCCCTCCCCTCTCTCTCTCTCCCCCCCTCTCTCCCTCTTGCTACCGCGGCAGCGGCCTCCCCCCCTCTCTCTCTCTCTCCCCCCTCTCTCTCTCTCTCTCCCCCCTCCCTCTCTTTCGCTACCGCGGCAGCGGCCCCCCCCTCTCTCTCTCTCTCTCCCCCCTCTCTCTCGCTGCGCCTCCCCCTCTTCTCTCTCTCTCCCCCCCCTTCTCTCTCGCTGTCGCGGCAGCGGCCCCCCCTCTCTCTCTCTCCCTCCCCCTCTCTCTCGCTGCCACGGCAGCGGCCCCCCCCTTCTCTCTCTGCCGCCCCCCTCCTCTCCCACCCCCTTCTCTCTCTCTCCCTCCCCTTCTCTCTCGGTGCGGCAGCGGTCCCCCCCTTCTCTCTCTCTACCTCCCCCTCTCTCTCGCTGCCGCGTCCCCCCTCTCTCTCCCCCCTCCTCTCTCGCTGTCGCGACAGCGGCCGCCCCCTCTCTCTCTCCTCTCCCCTCCCCTCCCTGCCTCTCCCCCCCTCCCTCTCCTCCCCCCCTCTCTCTGCTGCCACGGCAGCGGCCTCCCCCCCTGTCTCTCTCTCCCCCCCTCCTCTCTCGCTGCCGCGGCAGCGGCCCCCCCCTCCTCTCTCTCTCTCTCCCTCCCCTCTCTCTCGCTCTCGCATCCCCCCCTTCTCTCTCTCCCCCTCGCTCCTCTCATGCCGCCACGGCAGCAGCCCACCCCTCTCTCTCTCCCCTCCCCTCCCCTCCCTCTCCCCCCTCTCTCTCTCCCCCCCCCTCTCTCTCGCTGCCCCCCCTTATCTCTCTCCCCCCCCTCCTCTCTCGCTGCCGCGGCAGCGACCCCCCCTCTCTCTTCCCTCTCCCCCCCGCGGCCCCCCCCTCCTCTCTCTCTCTCCCTCCCCCTCTCTCTCGCTCTCGCATTCCCCCCTTCTCTCTCTCCCCCCTCCTCTCTCGCTGCCGCGGCAGCGGCCCCCCCCTCTCTCTCTCCCCTCCCCTCCCCTCCCTCTCCCCCCCCTCTCTCTCGCTGCCCCCCCTTATCTCTCTCCCCCCCTCCTCTCTCGCTACTGTGGCAGCGGCCCCCCCTCTCTCTTCCCTCTCCCCACCCCCTTCCCTCTCCCCCCCCTCCCCCTCTCTCGCTGCCGCAGCAGCGGCTCCCCCCTCTCTCTCTCCCCTCCCCTCCCCTCCCTCTCCCCCCTCTCTCTCTCTCCCTCCCCTCTCTCTCGTTGCCCCCCCTTCTCTCTCTCCCCCCCTCCCTCTCTCGCTGTCGCGGTAGCGGCAGCGGCCCCCCCTCTCTCTCTCCCTCCCCTCTCTCTCGCTGCCCTCGCCCCCCCCCTTCCCTCTCCCCCCCTCCCCCTCTCTCGCTGCCGTGGCAGCGGCTCCCCCCTCTCTCTCTCCCTCCCTCCCCTCCCTCTCCCCCCTCTCTCTCGCTGCCCCCCCTTCTCTGTCCCCCCTCCCTCCCTCTCGCTGCCGCGGCAGCGGCAGCGGCCCCCCCTCTCTCTCTCTCCCTCCCCTCTCTCTCGCTGCCCCCACTCCCCCCCCCTTCCCTCTCCCCCCCCTCCCCCTCTCTCGCTACCGTGGCTCCCCCCTCTCTCTCTCCCCTCCCCTCCCCTCCCTCTCCCCCCTCTCTCTCGCTGTCCCCCCTTCTCTCTCTCCCCCCCTCCCTCTCTCGCTGTCGCGACAGCGGCAGCGGCCCCCCCTCTCTCTCTCTCCCTCTCCTCTCTCTCGCTGCCCCCCCTTCTGTCTCTCCCCCCTCCCTCCTCTCTCATTGCCGCGGCAACAGCCCCCCCCTCTGTGTCTCTCCCTCCCCTCTCTCTCGCGCCCCCCCTCTCTCTCTCCCCCCCCCCCCCGTTCCTCTCTTGCTGCCGCGGCAGCCCCCCCCCTCCTCTCTCTCCCCCCTCCCCCTCCTCCCTCTCCCTCCCTCTCTCCGCTGCCGCAACAGCCCTCCCCTCCCTCTCCCCTCCCCTCTCTCTCCCCTCCCCTCCCCTCCCTCCCCCCCTCTCTCCGCTGCCACGGCAGCGGCCTCCCCCTCCCCTCTCTCTCTCCCTCCCCTTGCGGCTTCCCCCCTCTCTCCCCTCTCTTCCCCCCCTCCCCCTTCTCTCCCCCCTCCCTTTCTCTCTCCTCTCTTTCCCCCCCCTTCTCTCCTCTCTCTCCCTCTCTCTTTCTCTCTCTCTTTTGCTGCCGAGGCAGCAAGACTCTCTCTCTTATATTCTCTCTCTAAAAATATTTCCTTCACTTTTCTCTCTCTATAATAAAATTTCAAAGAATACAAATTTTAAAAAAAGTACCTGGAAAAAAGTTGAAATCGATGCTTGTGCTTGCTTTTGCTCTTCCTCCTCTTTTTGCTTCTCCTCTTGCTCTTCCTTGTTGAAATGAGAGAAACAATGAGAGAAGGAGAGTATATATAAGAAAAACTAGGGTTTTAAGTGCTTCTCTCTCATTGGTCCTTCTATAACATTATCTCCTCTCCCATTGGCCTCTCTATTAGATTATCTTCTCTCTCTCTCTCCCACCCACTCCCATCCTCCCACCCCATTCCCACTCCCACCCCATTCCCACTCCCACTCCCACCCCCATCCTCCCACCCCACCTCCTCCATTCTCACTCCCACGCCCACGCCCATTCTTTCACCTTCCCCATTCCCACTCCCTCTCTCACTCCCATCCTCCCACCCCACCCCTCCCACTCCCACCCTCACCCCACCCCCACCTCCCCCATTCCCACTCCCACTCCCACTCCCATTCTCCTACCCACTCCCATCCTCCCACCTACACCTCTCACTCCCACTCCCATCCTCCCAACCCCACCCCTCCCCCCCCATTCCCACTCCCACTCCCATTCTCCCACCCTTATCCTCCCACCTCACCCCTCCCACTCCCATCCTCCCACTCCCTCTCCCACTCCCACTCCCATTTTCCCACCCCCCCACCTCCCCCATTCCTACTCCCACTCCCATTTTCCCACCCCCCCCACCTCCCCCATTCCCACTCCCTCCCCCATCCTCCCACCCCACCCCTCCCACTTCCACCCCCACCTCCCCCATTCCCACTCCCTCTCCCACTCCCTCCCACTCCCACTGCCCACCCCTCCCACTCCCACTCCCATCCTCCCACCCTCACCCCACCCCCACCTCCCCCATTCCCACTCCCTCTCCCACTCCCACTCCCATTCTCCCACCCCCACCCCCACCTCCCCCATTCCCACTCCCTCTCCCACTCCCACTCCCATTCTCCCACCCCCACCCCAACCCCCACCCCCACCTCCCCCATTCCCACTCCCTCTCCCACTCCCACTCCCATCCTCCCACCCCCACCCCCACCCCCACCCCCACCCCCACCGCCCCCATTCCCACTCCCTCTCCCACTCTCCCTTTCTCCCACTACCACCCTCCCACACTCCCTTTCTCCACTTTCCCACTCTCCCTTTCTCCCACTACCACCCTCCCAACTATCAATTCCACTATTACTTATGAATTCTAATTAAAACTATTACTTAAATAAATGATATTACTTGAAAACACTCATAGGATTTAAGGTTTAGGATTTCGTGGTTTGGGTTTAGGATTTGGGGTTTGGTGAGTGAGGGTTTAGGGTTTAGGGTTTAGGGTTCAAGGTTTGAGGGTTAGGGTTTGGGGGTTAGGGTTTAGAGTTTGGTGGTTTAGGGTTTAGGGTTTGGGGGTTAGGGTTTAGGATTTAGGGTTTAGGGTTTAGCATTTAGGGTTTAGGGTTTAGGGTTTGGGGGTTAGGGTTTAGGGTTTAGGGTTTGGGGGTTAGGGTTTAGGGTTTGGGAGTTAGAGTTTAAGGTTTAGGGTTTAGGGTTTGGGGTTTAGGGTTTGCAGTTTAGGGTTTAGGGTTTGGGAGTTAGGGTTTAGGGTTTAGGGTTTAGGATTTGGGAGTTAGGGTTTAGGGTTTAGGGTTTAGGGTTTAGGGTTTAGGGTTTGGGAGTTAGGGTTTAGGGTTTAGGGTTTAGGGTTTAGGGTTTGGGGGTTAGGGTTTAAGGTTTGGGAGTTAGAGTTTAAGGTTTAGGGTTTAGGGTTTGGGGTCTAGGGTTTAGGGTTTGGGGTTTAGGGTTTAGGAGTTAGGGTTTAGGTTTTAGGATTTAGGGTTTAGGAGTTAGGGTTTAGGGTTTGGGGGTTAGAGTTTAGAGTTTAGGGTTTGGGGGTTAGGGTTAAGGGTTTAGGGTTTAGGGTTTAGGGTTTAGGAGTTAGGGTTTAGAGTTTATGGTTTGGGGGTTAGGGTTAAGGGTTTAGGGTTTAGGGTTTAGGAGTTAGGGTTTAGGGTTTAGGGTTTCGGGTTTGGGAGTTAGGGTTTAGGGTTTGGGGTTTGGGAGTTAGGGTTTAGGGTTTAGGGTTTGGGGGTTAGGGTAAAGGGTTTAGGGTTTAGGGTTTAGGGTTTGGGAGTTAGGGTTTAGGGTTTAGGAGTTAGGGTTTAGGGTTTGGGGTTTAGGGTTTAGGGTTTGGGAGTTAGGGTTTGGGGTTCGGGGGGTAGGGTTTAGGGTTTAGGGTTTGGGGGTTAGGGTTTAGGGTTTAGGGTTTGGGAGTTATGGTTTAAGGTTTAGGGCTTAGGGTTGTTATTGGTTAGGGTTTAGGGTTGTTTTGGTTTGCGGTTTAGGGTTTGGGGTTTAGGGTTGTTATTGGTAAGGTTGTTATTGGTTAGTGTCTAATTAAATTTTCAAACAAGTTCTGGATTTTTAAATCATTAATAAAGTAGATTATTGAGAAGAGACTAATGTTCTTTACAATGGTTGTTACAGCTTGTTTGCAAAGGAAACTTACAAAGGAGATGGCTACAAAATTTATTCCGGGGATGGAGGTGATTTTATGTTGCAAAAGAGAAGTAGTTGCATTTGCTACAATCCATGAAAGTGATCCAAATTCTATTTGTCACTTTAGAAGACTTGGCGAAGATAAGGTGGCGGTTATCGTATCAAGGATTCTTAGTGCACATGTTGAGCTAAAGCATAAGTGTGGGGATATGGAAATCCTTGGAGATGTTATGCCCTATAATACTTCTAACAAAGCATTTATTGCATGGGACAGAGATGAGACTTATCCAACACATGTCATCAGGAATACAAAGTGCATATCTTTGGATTTTAGAGTGGGAGATATTTTACAAATGTTATCATTTACAAATAAGTATGTAGCAGAAGGTCAAATCTTGGGATTTGAACAAGTTGAACACTGGACATTTGCGCAGATGAGAATTCAAAAAGTTACTGATGATGGTATGGATGATAACTCAATGTCATTGGATGGTCCCTACTATGAGGTAGGTAAGGATTTGAGATGGAGCATGCAATTTTTAAAGATTGGAAAGACTCGGCATGTGGTTTTTAATGATAAACATAATGTATACTACAACATCAAAGAATTAAAAGAATATGCCAATGTACCAAGCTCTATTCCTTCAGAGATGGATGATTCCAATGCACTCAACTATAGCACTGACGTCTTATCAGAAGTCGATGAGTTCATTGGTACCGAGAAAGAAAAATATTTCACAAGTGATGCCTTATCCGGGGTGGATGAGTTCATGCACATTGAGAACTTGGGCAAAGATGTCAAAAGTGTTATATCTTCAAGCATGGATGGCTTCATGGATACTGATAAAGTTCTTGGAGTCAAAGCAGGTAACTATGGAATTATGGAAATCATGCACGATAGTATAATGAGTGATGTTCTCTCTGGAGTAGAGGAGTTTCAAGACTATGGAGTTATGAAATCCATAGAAAGTGCATCAATGAGAGATGTTCTCTCAGGAATAGATGAGTTTGAAGATCATTCTGGACACTCTATCACCACTGACTATGGAGTTATGAAATCCATAGAAAGTGCATCAATGAGTGATGTTCTCTCAGGAATAGATGAGTTTGAAGATCATTCGGGACACTCTAATGCCATTGTGACAAGTGGTTCTACGATTGTATCAAAAGTAGGGATGAGATCAACAAAGGACTATTCGGTGTTTGACTTTGATTGTGAACTTGTAAATGTTACAAATGGTTTGACGAATGTATCAAAAGCAAGGATGACATCAACAAAGGAATATTCAGTATTTGACTGTCAGAGTGATAAGATCAAGGATGCAACATCTCATGAAAACAACGTGACAAATAAATCTTACAAGGAGAACTACACAAATCCAAATAAGAATGTACAGAAGGTCCCAAAACGGACATACAGATGCATGAAAAGACAACAAGTGTAGGCAGATCCAGAAAAGCAACCAAAGAGAATAAGAGTAATGAATGAAGATGTTATGCTAAAAGCAATGCGATCTACATGCTGTAAGCATACATGTATGCGATCCATTAACTTACATGACATCAAGGGTTGTAGAGAACATGTCTGGCAAAGGAAAGGAAGCAGAAGAAATGAATACCTACTCACGAGATTGTCTTGCTTTCTTGTAAATGATAAGAGAAGGCGAAGTTCAGGACATCAAATAAGGCCTCTTATAAATGGAAAAAGTATATGCAATAATGCATATCGCATTATTACAGGATTATCACATGGCACATATTGGAATTTGGCGAATAAAGCAAAGTATGGAGTTAAATTTAACATTCATGGAAACATAGGAAGGCCCAAAACAAGAGCCTCAACAGTTGCGGCAACAGCAATTTTGAAAGATTACATTTATGAAAATGCTTTACCGCAACCCCACCTATCAGAAATGCATCTTCCAATAGGTTTGACCAAAAAAGAAGTATTTAACTCTATTGGAGAAACACAGAGGCAAAGAGGGCATGCACTGGCATCTTTTCATACTTTGTATACTCTTTGGAAAAAAAGCTTTGGACATGTTAAAATCCCAAAGAGGCAAAAAATGTCAAAGTGCAACGACTGTGATGATCTAAAGCGAGCACTTGAGAGTGCAACATCTCCAGAACAAAAAGAAGCTTACAAAAGAAAGAGAGAATTTCATCATGGACTTGTTCGACATTCTACAATAAAATATGCATTTTGGAAGGAGCAAGCTATTTCTCACCCAAATACTCACATGTGCATTATTGTAGATGGTATGGATCAAAATACAACAACATTACCTCGATTCGTTAACACTCCACCTAAGCTACAAGGCAAATACTTTTTAAAGACACATCTATGTGGAGTGTTAGTGCACGGATTTAAGTTTTTTGCAGACATATGGATTGATTCCTTGCATCTACACGATAGCAATCAAGTTGTAACATCCGTTATGAAGGCAATTCACAATGTACATGCAGAAAAAGGTCGCCTACCAGCAACTTTGAGAATACAAGCAGACAATTGCGGACGAGAGAATAAGAATGTACTCTTCTTTGCATTTTGCTCAATGCTAATCGCTCATAGAATCTTCAATGAGATTGAAGTTGGGTTTTTGTTGGTTGGGCACACACATGAGGATATCAATCAGGTATTTAGCACAGTTTCAAGAGAACTAAGACACAAGGACATGGAGACAATGGATGACTTGATAAGAAAATGTGGGAGGCAAGTTGGTGGCCGTAAGGAAGGAACAATATGCTCAATGGTTGAGAGGATGTATGATTGGAAGAGCTTTATTCTACCTTTCATACAAAAAGGTGGTGATGCCCTGATTGGTCATAGCGCTCCACACTATTTTTGATTTTTCTTAAAGGATGAAAAACTAGTGATGCAATGGCAACACTATTCTCTTGATACAAAATGGGAACCTGAAGAACCTTACTCTCTCTTAACTTCAATCCCGAGCAAAGAAATGCATCCAACATGGGCTCCTATAAAAGAATTCAGCGAGAAATCCAAAGGTGAAATAGAAGGCTTAAAAGCTTTTATTGCATACAAAGAGGAAATGCTCCAGAGATTTCCTGATTGGAAGCCCTCTTGGAAGGAACACACTACTGTTGTAATTAGCAAGACCTACCAATTGATAAAGGACCTTGCAAAAATGCGAGAAGATGATATTAAGGCAGAATGGCCTTTATTTTGGCCAAATGTTGGTAATGACTTGCGTCCAGCATGTGGTCTCTTTGAAAATGAGTTTGAATCGTTGCTCCCACGTCCATATTGTGGACCCAAGAAGAGAGAGTTTATGCCACAAATAGACATAGATGTCCATTGTTTTGTTGTAGTTCGACCATCGCGGATGATGAACATGAGAACGTGAAGTTTTGGGTTGCGAAAGTAGTTGACGTGAGCATGGATGACCGGGGGAGAGCTACAACATTTACAGCGGTATGGTATGAGCCAAGGGGCAGGAAGGAGAACCAAGATAACAGTACATTGTATAGTAGTTGTTTGAAAAAGGAATGGGTCCCAAACCATGAAGCAATTTCAAGACTTTCCATAGAGACAGTCATAGTATCCTGGAAATCAAGGTCAAAGAAAACAAAGAAGCACATGGGGTATGATGTAGAAGACAAAATAAAATTACCACAACCAATTATTACGCACATTACAGAGTTCACAAAGATGCTCGCCCGGGAGGAAGTAGAAGGAGATAGCGCAAATGAAGAATGCCCATGATAACACCATTCAAATATCGAGAAAGAGTGAAGGTGGTGGTGGTTGTTAGATGAGAGTGAATGAAGATGGCACCCAAGCAACAAGTGATGACAGAAAGGACATTCTGAACAAGCAAATGTTTGGATCGCTCATTTCTGTGATCATGATAGAAAAGGACATTCAAACAAGCAAATGTTTGGATCGCCCATTTGTACTAAACTCATTGTAAAGGAAAAATTAAATTATTGAAAAGGCCACAGGAGATCCTTTGTACAAAGACTCATCCAGAGCAATATTTGTTGTAAAACTTATGACATGATAATGTAAAATTGCAAGCATAGCTATTGCTATTTTTTGGAGTACAAAAGAGGCTTCCATCATGTCTCATGTGTATATAAACCTTTTAATTTCTTGAATATTCAAGAGTGTTATAGTTTTCTGCATTGAAAGTAAAAAGAGTCTTACAAGTCTCTTATGTATACATTTTTAAAATGTTGTGAATCCTCAATAGCATGGTTTTTCATGGATTTAAACTAATAACTCGGATTTTTTATTTTAAGAATATGATTCTTATAAACAAGAAATACAAATTTAGGATTTAATAGTAGTTTTTGCATTATTTGTACAACATTGTAGAGAGATATTTTGAAATGTCTTATGTGAAAATGATAGTGCCAGAAAGTAAACTTTTGATTCTCGAATGATAGTTTCATAAAGTAAACTTTTCAGTTGGGAAGGATTTTAAGGAATAGTCCAAAAGTAGACATATGAGTCCAAAATTAATGAAATAAGTGTTCCTTGCAATTGAACCACAAACTCAAGCCTCCACTATTCCATTTCCTTTGCTGTTTCATCTTCTATCTCTCTCAACCATTTCTGTCGCCCTTGCACTCTTCGTGCAACTTCTAACCCCTCTCATAATGGACCTTGCACAGCAGTCCAAGAGCTCCTCACACAATATTTCCTCCCCCTCTATAGCATAGTGCAAGAGCCCCTCCTCCCATAATCTTGAAATTGTGACATATGGGAGATCCTCTCTCACTCTTCAAAAGCCCAATTTGGATGCTCTCCAAAACCTCACCAGGTTTGTACATGAGGTGAACATGAAGGATGGGCAACTAGTCTGTTAAGGTCAGAAGATTACCATCGATGAAAGCATGATTGAAAATGCTCTAGGAATTTCTAGAGGTAGTTTGCAAGCACACTTTTTCAAGAACCAGTGAAGAGACAGGATATTCTAGACGTATACCCCAATGCTCAGATTAGTAAAAATGGTGAAGCCAAGATTTTGAGCTAGCCAATGGACCTCCAAGATGTGTTGAAGAAGACCATTCACTTCTTTCCTAATACGAGAGGAACCTGCAAGTTCTGGCAGGTCCAAGCAGCAGTAGAGAAACTGAAAGGACATGATGTATCTTTCTCAAGGGTGATCTCAAAGTGCATGTTAACCAACCTGAAGAATTGCATGGATGGAAAATCCCAATTGTCATCTCATCCCTCTGGAGTTGCAATGCACCTGATGGCATCTACCCTCAAAGGGATTTTTGAGCAATACGATAAGCAGATGTCTCAGAAGGTGACTTTTCTACAAGACAAAGCCACCGATATAGCAAAGGCAGTGCAACTTGAGAGAAGTCTCAGGGAAGGTGCAGAAGCCAAGCTAGAGGAGGTACAAGTGAGGGCCTTGCATGCACAAGAGCAAGCTGAGGCCACTACAAAATTAGTTGACATGGAAAGGCATAGAAGAGGAAGTAGAGAAGCATGTGAAGGAGCTCTGAGATAGGCTCGAAGAAGAAAGAAATGATGGGGACATGATAGACAAGGAGCTAGAAAAGATGCAAAAGGATCTTGAAGACCAGAGATCCAAAAAGGAGGGTCTTTACAAATGACTCTGCAACATGCAGAACACATTGAACATTGAAAAATACAAGATGATGGAGGGGCTGAAAATGGAGAATGTAGAAACCAAAAAGGTGATGCAAGAACTGCAAGAGAGCTTCAAGGTTGGGAAGGACGGGACAGAGAGTAGCCGGGGTGGATAAGACGAGGTGGCTCCCCAAGCCAGGAAGGATGGAAAGAGCCATGGTGAAGCAAGTTCCAGTCACCGTGGTGGAGCAATTTGCAGTAGCCACGGTGAGGGTTGTTTTTTTGAAACACTATTGGAAGTCCAAAGATGAAGCTACAAGACCCTACAAGAAGATCAGGATAGATGTTTACATGAGATTGCCATGGCTTGTGACAGTTTTATGAAAAGCATTTCGTCGTCCTGAGAGATTTTGAAACTAGAATGGAAGTCTTGGAAATGGCTCATGAAAATGTTTGTTATCAATTTACCTAGCTTCAATAGAAATTCTGAGGGATTCAGATGAAGTTGTTGCATAGAGTGAGCAAAAAGTGGAGGAGATGAAGGTGAACATCCGTAGCCTTAGGATGAGGGAGGAAGGAATCAAGAAGAAACTGCATCATGTACAAAGCAAGACTATGGTATAGATGGCCACAATAGCTAAACTAGATGCCTATCCTGCTATGCAGTAGGGTCTAAAATGCATGGTCTGCTACCATACCCCCATCATAGATGATTGATGTATCCGATGGCCTGTGTGCTACCACTCTGTGCACGTTTTTTGCTTGGGAGTGTTTGTGCATACAAAATCGCTATGTAGAGATTGCAATTTGCCATTGCCGAGGTCATGGACAAATCAAATGTACCTACTTGCTATAGCTATCTACAATGAGAAAGTAGATGTTGTAGCTCAATTTGCCATTTGGGCAAAAGATCTTAAAGACAAGGAGCTCAAATTGAAGAAGACCAAGACTGAGCTTGACTGTGAGGAAAAGGAGCCTGAAGGGAGGATTCAGCCCCCTTCAAAAAAGGAGCAAGAAGGCTCGAGCTTGCAACCATGAAGCTTAAATCAAGGAAAGAGGAAGCAACATGAAGGGAAGGGTCAGGCCCCTATAGGGAGGAACCAGCCCCATTCTAGAAAGGAGCAAGGAGGGCCGAGCCTATAATCAGGGAGCTCAATACGGAGTCCTTGAGATGTAATTTGAAGTAAAGGAGTCTTTGAGATTGTAATCTATGTAATCTGTGTGTAATCTATTGAGTTGTTAATCTTCTCCATAGTTTACTTGGGCAATGTTTTCTCAGGTATGTTACTAGATAGTGTCAACGTAGTGATTATAATGAGATGAAAGATTTTGATTTGACAAGTAATGTGAGACGAAATATTTTGATTAGATCAGTAATGTGAGACTGAAAGATTTCGATTAGTGAACTAATGTGAGATGAAAGATTTTGATTAGAAAACTAATGTGAGATGAAAGATTTAGATTAGACAACTAATATGAGACTAAAGAATGAGGTCAGGCTCAATGAACTCTCTCCCTATTTACGTGTAGTGCAGACACAACTAAGAGCCCATCACAAAATATAGCCACAAAACTCTGTACACCAATCCACCTATTGCGAATCTATGGCATACCTAAAAGACTTTGGAATGCTTTTGTTCTATCAAAAAACAATGTTGGATGGTATCGTCGTAGAAAAAGACCCGGAGAAGGAGGAGGAAAATAGTTGCAAAAGGAGGACATGCTTCGGTGGTGGGTGTATTACTTGGAATCAGCACAGACGGTGAATATTAATTTCCTTAGCTATTGTTTTTCCTGCTCCTTTAAGGTACTTGTCAAGCTCATGATGTAGGTTTCTTTTAGCAGGACATGATAGAGGCACAAAGATGTATAGAGAGCAAAGACTAGGATGAAGAGGACCCCTAGCGAAAGGAGGAGTTACTATGGGTGTATAAGTCAGCAGAGTCAAACAAGCAGTGTGTAATTCAAGTGTGTGAAGAGGTATATGCCATTGTGCAATAGACTGGCCTCAAGAGTTGGAGATGCTTGCTATAGAGAGGTTGATAAGATAGTTGGGAGTCTAGAATTTCCTTGAAAAAGCAAAATGTCATTGTGTTTTGAAATAATAAAAATCTTGCAGACATTTCTTGAACTTGTGGATATTCTCATGGTGCTCGTAATACCTGATTTTGTATCGACCTTCTTCCATGTTAGTACTTAAATGTTTTAAGTAGCCCGGTGGTTGAAATCTAACGGTTAATTATAACTAGTCTAAAGGACACTAGCACTATGCAAAAAATTTTAGGATAGCATGGCAGTAGTGCAAGGATAGCAAGGTGGTAGTGCAAGAAAACTTATCGCCAGCGTAGTGGTTGGTTGCACTAGGATATGAACAACCACCAGTGCAGTGGTTTTCTTCTATTATTGCAAGATGAATGGATTCATTATGGGAAGCCAGTGCGATGGTTGTTGGGATATACTAAAAGAAATCATGGGATGAAATTTGACGGTTAATAAAATGATAAACAGTCTGAAGGGCACTGCTTTAGTATACCACTGTGCAAAAAATTTTAGGATAGCACGGTAGTAGTGTAGGGATAGCACAGTAGTAGTGTAGGATAAGTTATCGCCAGTGCGGTGGTTGGTTTGCACTAGGATATTAACAGTCACCAGCGTGGTGGTTTGCTTCTATTATTACAAGAGATGAATGGATTTGTAGGACGTGTGGATTCTTTATGGGAAACCAATGCGGTGGTTGTTGGGATAACCAACAAAGTGGTTGTTTGGGATATACTAAAAAGAAGCAGTCTCAATACAAATTCCATTTTGTAGGACAAGTGGACATAATTTTTCCCTACAATGACACTACATAGATTTTCTTATTACTATCTCAATCTTTATCATCCACTACTCCAAGACACCCCAAGATGTGCTCATGCATATCTAAATCCAATTTGAAGACACTCTTGCCCTTCTTTTGTTGTGGCACAGGTTTTATCTAGAACTTCACTTGCTCTTACTAGATGAGAGTACACACAGGTTTGTGGACTCTTATGTAGTAGTTCATAATTGTGACCTTTTGGATGTTTTTTTGTACCAAAAAGCTCCGATCACTACATCCCACTTCTCATAGGTTGTTCCCCAATTATCCTTAAATATTTCCTCAACCTTGTAATTAGGTTTTGTGCACTGCAATAGAAAGTATGGGTCATCTTCCTCATTCTCCCCAGAATCTGCGACAACTACAAAGTCATCCCCCTCTTCCAAATAGTTAGTGAGGTCATCAAAACTCCTCCAAAACTGTGGTGAATCTTTTGTCTCTCCATTGTTTGTCACTCCATCTGGATGTAGAGGGAAAACGTGAACTCTCTCCCATGTCTTTGCAGTTGCAATGTTCTCACAATCGTCATGATCCCCTATGATGCACGCACTACAGAAACAAGAAATTTTTCTCATTTTAATCAATTGGTTGTTTGAAAAGTCCCATATGCTATGCAGACCACGAACTCCTTTAATTTTCTTGCAATCGTGCCAGGTTCTCCTTTGCACTTCATCCACTTAACCTTCATGGAACACTCTGTGTATTACATTATTCTTTGAGGCTTTATTTACTATATGTTGAATGCGTGCCTGTGGCGAGTTTAGCTGTAAGCCTTGTTACAAAACCATGGGCATCATTGAGTTTTTCTTGAGGGCATGCTAATTGGTGTTTAAATAGAGCTTTCTTAATAACATCACCACAAGAGTGGGAATTTGAAGAGCGCATGATGCACATGACACTAGTGTAAGAGGATGCAGTCGATACGGTATTCTTGGGAGCCGATGGAAGCTCTAAGCTAGTGAAGATCAGAACCCTCCTAGAGGTGGACTTTCAAATAGAGTTGGTGAAGATGCTAATAGAGTTTGTATAATTTTTTTCCTTGGGATTACTCTAGCATGTGGGGGCTCAACCCAAAGTTTTACCAACACTGTGTGAATTTGAAGAAGGATGCCATGCCAACTAAAATGCAATGGTACTACATGAATCCACATGTGGCAAAGTAGTTGAAGACTAATTTAGAGCGACTAATATAGGTGGTATTCATCGCACCCATTG
Source organism: Dipteris shenzhenensis (assembly GCF_047967505.1). Lineage (NCBI taxonomy): Eukaryota > Viridiplantae > Streptophyta > Polypodiopsida > Gleicheniales > Dipteridaceae > Dipteris > Dipteris shenzhenensis. Next base: position 39,720,127 of record NC_141613.1, on the reverse strand, counting down.
AAAACCCGTAGTAGATTTCTCCAAAAGAGATTATGCCAAACAAGAACAAAAAGCTGCGGATCTATGTGGATTATCGCAAACGCAATATATCTACTATACCAGACCCGTTTCCACTCCCATATATGGATTCTATGCTTGATGAGTTGGTGGGGCATGAAGTCTCATTCCTTCCTAGATAGATACAGTGGCTACAATCAGATTAGAATGGCCTCAGAGGATCAGCCAAAGATCATGTTTATCACCACATGGGGGGTGTATGTCTGCATAGTGATGTCGTTTGGTTTGCGGAATGCACCATCCACTTTTCAGCATGCAGGGGATCTTTGGAGAATACTCGAAAGAATTCATGAGATTTTTTTAGATGATTTGAGTGTGTTTGGTGAGAAGGCGAAGCATTTGGAACACTTGATGATCTATTTCCAACATTGATGAGAAACATCATTTAGCCTTAGATGAAGTGTGCATTCATGGTCCACATTGGTCATTTTTTTCGGCATGTCATCAGTATAGATTGCATTGTGGTTGAACTTGACAAAGTGGTAGCAATGATGCAAGCACCCGCACCCATGAGTCAAAAAGAGTGCTTGCCCTTTTTGGGATAGATCCATTGGCATGGTAGACACTTGTGATATTTGGCACACATGGCCGTATCATTGAATATATGTACTAGCTCATGTTGCACCCAAAGCCTTTGTTTGGTGCATATACTGTGAGAAGTCTTATCAATAGCTTAAAGTTCAATTTTGGTCCCCATATGCCATATGGGCTAATCCAGATGGAATGAATCATCCATAGTTAGACATGTGGGCAACATTGTAGGATGCCATTTAGGCTGCCACATGGTCCATTATTGGAGGTAGGAAGAATCTTAAGAAGAAATCAAACCCAAGGATGATTTTATCAAAGCTATGCTTATATATTAATATAAAATCTTGGCGAAAGTTTTCAAGATCATTTTTTTAGTTTCACAATATTAGTAGAATGTAGTACTTTTTTATATATATTCTTTAGAATTTTAAAGTAAAAAATGAAAATCTTGGCAAAACTTTGATTTTTTTTGCATAGAAGTTTCAAATTCTCAAAAATGTTCTAAACATTTATTTTTATTAGGGCATACAAAATTTCGACACCAATATAAAATTTTAGCTTCTTAACGAAACTAACTTGAAAAAATCATCCATGATCAAACCTATGAGCAACATGTAGGACTTAAGGTTCTGGTTGTAGGATGATATTTTTAGGACTTCTTGGAGCTTCCAAAAAGCATATGGATTAGTTTTGTGGTTGCATTGTGTAGGAGATGCTAAGGGAAGAGCTACAAGTAAGCTCCTAAAGAAGATATTGGTAGAGGTAGCACACCACGTGGGCAACACTGTAGGCCACATAAGTTAGCCACATGGGAAACACTATAGGATACCATTTGGGCTACCACATGGTCCACTATCAGAGGCGGGAAGAATGTAGGTTTTCTTGGAGCTTCCACAAGGGTGGAAGCACATAACATGCACTAAAATTATTGTCTAGGATAGTCTTGTTAGCTGTCTTTTGTTTGAAGTTCAAGCATATTTCTTCCCTCCCTTTCAAAGTTTAAAATATTGGCTTTCAATTGCAAAAAAGTGGACACGTGAGATGACCTTTGCTCTCTCTCTCTCTCTCTCTCTCTCTCTCTCTCTCTCTCTCACACACACACACACACACACACACACACACACACACACACACACACACAAACACATACACACACACACACACACACACACACACACACAAAAACATCTTCATGACCCCCTCGTATTTGCTGAGCAACTCCTCCAAGCCTCCTCCTCCTCCTTTATGTGAACATAAGACCTAAGAAGAAATGCCACCCCCTCCCAATTCCACGAAGTTGTTTCCTAGGAGTTGAGATAAATTGGGCGCAGATCCTTTCCTTCCTCCAAAATCCTCTCCCTGTTCTCCCACCTTCTCCATTTTCACAACTTTCAATGGAGAACCGTGCCTAGTGTCATTGCAACAAAGAGAACATGTCCAACAGAGGTAAAGACCTATAACCACTATTTGAGTGAAGTTATTCTTAATATCTTGGCTATCTCCTTGAAAAATTAAAGCATTTGTACGTTTGTAGTTAGTGATTGAAGATTGTAGAAGGTATCCATTATAAGTGTGATCTCTCAAAACCTTCCCTCAAGATCAACATCATGAAGTAGGCTTGCCCTCAAAATGATGATTCTAGGAAATCAAAGAAGGATTGAGCATTACAATCCATCACACCCCTTTAATGAAAATGTCATTCCTATGCGTCAAACCAAGAGCTTGTTGGAGTTTCTTGAAAATCTCTTTATCGAGTGGTTTGGTAAAGATGTTTGCAACATTCTCTTTGCTATCACAATGATGTAGTGTGATGTCACCAAGTAACACTCTTTCTCTGATGAAGTGCTCTCTGACATCAATGTACTTTGTCCTAGAGTGATATATTGGATTCTTCGCCAATTCTTGAGTTGATTGATTATCACATTATATTGTTGTTGGCTTTGACTTATCAAAGTAATTTGTTTTTGACAATAGTCTTTTGAGCCATATAGCCTCACATGCACCTGTAGTTAGTGCTCTATATTCTACTTCTAAGTCAAGACAAACAATAGTTGGCTGTTTGTTTGACAACCATGATATAGCACCTTGACCAAGGAAAAATGCATATCCCTGTGTGGATCTCTTGGTCTCATGATCTCCATCATAGTCATTGCCACAATATCCCATGCAACCATGGATGACTTCCTCTGTATTCTATCCAAAACTGTCTTGTATCTTTGATGTATCTCAAGACTGTTTTGGCTGCATTCTAGTGAGACTGTTTTGGATTTGCCATAAACTGTGCAAGTGAGCTCACTGCATAACAAATATCTAGCCGTGTGATAGTCAGATATATAAGAGATCTGATGAGCTGCCTATAGTATCTGTCATTGATTGTAGGCTTTTCTAAATCTTTTGTAAGTTTTAAACTCTATTCCATGAGCATGGTTGCAATCTTGCAATATTCCATATGAAACTTCTTCAGGAGACTGCATCTGCTGAGTGCCGCTAGTGATATCAAGAACCATATAGAATCCATCTTTGCTACTACTGGAGCATAAGTCTCATCATAATCCTGACCATATTGCTGTGTAAATCCTTTTGCCAACTAGTCTAGCTTTGTATCTTTGAATACTTCCATCTGGATTGTATTTCACTTTGTATACCCATTTGTTTGCTATGGCCTTCTTTCTTGGTGGAAGGTGGCATAATTCCCAAGTATTATTCTTCTACAAAGCATCCATTTCTTCATTCATGGCAGTTTGCCATTCTGGCTTGTCTATTGCATCTTTGAAGTATAGTAGCTCTTCTGTAGCCATGATGGTAGTCATAAGAGCATAGTTGGTGGTTTCAACCTGAATTTCTTTGCCTTTTTGAGAATATGTCAATCTGGCTACATGTCTGCTTTCCTTAGTAGACTGTTTGAGTTGTTGTGTCTCTACTTGGGGTGTTTCTAGTAATTCTTTCTCTTCTTCATCAACCTTTTTTGTTAATGACTATGAAGTTGGTGAATCTATCTCATGCATTTGAAGTTTTCCATTATGATTCCTCATTGAAGATTACATTTCTAGAGATAACGACCTTGCAGTTGATGGCATCATACAACTTGTATGCTGTGCTTTCTTCAGTATAGCCAACCATGATGCATTTGCATAACTTTGCATCCGATTTCCTACGATGGTCGTCATGTATGTGGGCATATGCTGTGCAACCAAATATGCAGAGATGCCCAATGCGTGGCTTGTGTCCAGTGAATGCTTCATAAGGTGTCATACCCTGCATCGGTTTGGTTGGAATCTTATTAAGAAGGTAGTTTGTGGTGGCTATTGCTTCTACCCAATACTGATTTGGAAGATGCTTCTCACTAATCATTGCTCTAGCAATAGTTGCTAAAGTACCATTCTTCCTTTCAGCTCTTGCATTCTGTTGAGGAGTATCTGCATAAGTGAATTGTCTTCAAATTCCATGACTTCTGCAAAAGTTCATGAATGATGAATGTTGAAGACATGTATTCACCTCCTCAGTTGATCTCATGACTTTGGTCTTTCTGCCTATCTGGTTTACTACCTGTTAAATTACACGGCGCAGTGGAACAGAAACGGAAAAAGAATATATAGCAAATTGAAGACCAAACAAAATTTTCCTTCAATACTGATGTAGTATAAATGATGGCTCCGTCCACCCATGCGCTCCCATAGTGGAGCTTAAATGGTGATCTAGACAGATACTAGGTGAAGAGCTACTAGTTGGAATATCTCTATGGAAGATCTGATCTAGTACAATGGACTAGGGAGGTCACTTCTTTATAGCTATGAGGGTGGTAGTCGGATCAACGTAGTCAGTGGAACCGACCAGTCAACCTAGTTGGTGAAGCCGACTAGTCAACCTAGTCGGTGGAACCGACTAGTCATCCATGAAATATTCAAAGAATATTCCCTATCTTGTCGCAAGAGCAAGGGGCTTCCACCCCAACAAGAGCAAGGGGCTCCCACATAATCACCTTTCTACCATCAACGGTCTCATTAATAGGCATGCAAGTCAGAATCCATCCAATGTCCTGGGCTCACACATGGCTTCTTCTCATATGGGGGCCTTACAACTTGAGCACCTTGGACCACTAGTGGTTACTAGGAGGGTAGGGCATTGAACATATCTAACACCCCCCTCAATGTCCACCCATAGGTGAACTACCTTCTCGACCGAATGCTGAGTCTCCGAAGATGACCCTAAAGCTGATCCTTCCCGAGTGCCTTGGTGAAGATATCTACTCCATTTTGCTCAGTTGGACAGTAGACCAATTCCACTATCTCATCCTTGATCAAATCATGCACATAGTGATACTGAATCTCTATATGTTGTGTGCTCAATAGACATTGGATTTTTAGCAATGGCCATGCAACTTTGATTGTCGCACCTCAGCATAGTTGGCTCATCCTCTTACACTCCCATGCGCCATAAGGTCCTCCTCAGCCACACTGCTTCACAAGCAACAAAACATGCTTCCTTGTACTCAGCCTCGGTAGAAGACAATGCCACTATTGGTTGTTTCTGATTGATCCAAGAGAAGATACCTGAACCTAAAGAGAAACAATATCCAGAAATTGATTTCCTAGAATCAACATCTCCAGCCCAATCTGAGTTACAATGACCACAGCCAAGGAAGTGCTTGTACCATAAGTGATGCCATAATCAAGAGTGCCCTTCACATACCTGAGCACTAGCATCCCTGCATTCCAATTATTTTCTTGGGGATTATTGGAGAACCTGCTCAAAATGCCAACAGCAAAACTAATGTCTGGTCTGGTGTTGCACAAATAGATGAGACTGCCGACCAATTTCCTGTACCTCTTGATGTCTGCTAGTCATGAGGCATCCTCCATAGATAGCCTCAGATTTACCTCCATAGGTATAGCTATCTCCTTGCACTCCGACATACCAAATGCCTTCAAGATCTCCCTTGCATATTTCTATTGAGAGATGAAGATCTTGTCTGGCTCGTGCCAGACTTCAATCCCAAAACAGTTTTGCATCAAGCCTAAGTCTACTAAGCCTAAGTCTATCATCTTTTTTGTGCTCAACGCCTTTCTAGTCTGCTGGATCATGTCTTCATAGTCACCTGTAATAAGGAGATCATCCACATATAGAACAATAATAGTTGATTTTCCACCTTTCATGTACACATACAAGTTAGCATCTGAGGCACATCTTTTGAAGCTTAATTTATGAAAGAATTTGTCTATCTGTTGTTGATACCATGCTTTTGGGGCCTATTTCTGCTGATACAGAGCCTTCTTCAGCTTACATACCTTGTTCTCAGAATGGGGGGCCTCACACCCAGGTGGCTGAGCCACATACACCTCCTCCTTGAGGTCACCATTCAAGAATGCTGATTTAACATCCATTTGATAAACTAGCCACTTTTTATGAGCAGCCACCAATAGTACTATGCGAATAGTGGTCATTCTGGCAGTCAGAGTGAAAGATTCCTGAAAATCCCTTCAACTTGTGAAAATCCTTGTGCAACCAATCTGGCTTTGTACTTTTCCAAAGTCCCATCGGCCTTGTACTTTACCTTCCAAACCCAGTTGGTGCCAATAACCTTTCTATTAGGTGGTCGATCCACTAGCTCCCAAGTTTAATTCTTCATGATGCTATCATATTCTACTTGCATAGCATTTTTCCAATCTCGGTCTGCAAGTGCTTCCTCCAAACTTGGAGGGTTCTTTACTTCTGCTATAATCTCAGCCATCAAGCCCTCCTTTGCTCCTCGATTCTCAGAGACCGCCTTGGTCCATCTGCATGCTACTCAAGAGACATAGGCATTTGGCTATCATGGTCGTAGAGTTGCCTTACCCATTGCAGCAATGGATTTTCCGGTGGTGTAACAATAGGTTGGTGACTTATACATTCATCATCTGATATTTCCTCCTCCTTTATAGCATCTGGGATAGGTCCATACTGAATTACCTCTTTGCTTGATGATAAAGTGGAAGAGCTCTTCTCTGCCTCCATTGAATGTGGCTACTCCCTAAACACCACATCGCGGCTCACTGCTATGATCTTCTTTGCCTCTTGGTCATACAACTTATAGGCTTTCTTCTCATCACAATAGCCTAAGAAGATACATTTGGTGCTTTTGGCTGTAGCTTCTTTCTCTCTTTGTCTGATACATGCACATAGCATTCACACAAACGTTCTGAAGTGAGAGACAGATGGCTTCTTACTGCTGTAAGCCTCATGTGGTGTTTTACCTTTGAGTGCATTTGTATAGCTACGATTAAGGATGTAAACTGCAATATTGATAGCCTTAGCCCAAAGTGGTTTGGCAATCCAACACCTTTCAACATACACCTCCCCATCTCCATGGTGGTTCGCATTCAACGTTTAATAACATAATTTTTTTGAGGCATATGTGATGTCGTCATTTGTCACTTGATCCCTTTGCTCTTGCAAAAATCTCCAAACTCTGTAGAAACAAACTCACCACCACCATCCGATCTGATTTTCTTCACTTTTCTCCTTGTTTTATTTTGAACAAGCTGTAGCCATTCTTTCAATTTATCAAAATCTTGAGCCTTTTTGCGAAGAAAGTACACCCACAATCAATAAAAAATAGGAAGATCCCCCCAAGGCCTGTGTAGGCATCTTACCGCACAAGTCAACATGCACCAACTCTAGAGGAGCGTTTGCTCTATTCTTGCTTTCTTGTGGGAATGCATTTCTCTATTGCTTGCCCATCATGCAAGCTTCACACGATTCTTTGATTTCTACAACTGCAGGTCCATATCTCTTGTGCCATTTTGTGGATAGTGGCATATGTTGTTGCGGGTGAGTTGACATGGCATGCATATATGGTACTGTAGCTAGCATTCTGTACAAGCATCCTTCCTTCACTCCTTTTCCTACTAGCTGAAATCTTATGGATTTGTCTGTGATAGTGCATTCATCTCCGTCGAAGATGACTCATTAGTTGTGTTCCGTCATTTGACCTACTAACGAGAGGTTCTTGTTCAGCTTCGGAACATACAGTACATCTGTGACACCAAAATTTGATATTTTTTATTCGGCATTGGTATTGTTTTCTTCTATGTTTGATAAGAGTTTGAGTATCAAGTGATAGCCTAGCGGCTCTCACTTATTTCTATTTTCTAAAATATTGTATGGGATTGAGAGGATGAGTGGAATGGATCATTGTAAATACCGTAGGTATGAATTATAAATTCCTTGGTATGGGTGAGAGTTATTTTTGTATGGGATATTATGGGGTTTTTAGAAAATAGGAAGAGAGTCATATAAAGAGGTGGGCTCATGTCCATGTGTTCCAATAATATAAGAGAGGCCACATGCCAAGCATGTGGAAGGCATGTGGAGGAGTGTGGAGTCAAGAGGAATCCTTCTAGAATTCCCATGTGAAACAAGGAGGATGTGGACATATGGAAAAGAGAAAGTCCCTATGGGCTCCATGTAGGGAGACTCTTGACTTTCTCAATATTTCAAGAGCCTTGAGCATATTTTGATGGGACACATGGCAAGAGTAGCCAAAAAGGACATGGATGGTGACATACGGTCTTATGTGATTGATGGGGAAAAGAATCTACAGGCAGCAATTGTAAATGGGTGAAGGAGGGTGATAAAATCTCTATAAAAGGAGTGCTCCTCTCCCTTGTTCGTCATCTCTTCCACCATTAGGTCTCATGTTGCTGTAGCTCTAGTCTCCTCAAGCCTCTTCCATGAGCCTTCTCTCCCTCTTGTAGATATTCTCTTATGTAGACTCTTGAGTCCATCTCTCTCTAGTTTATTCTCTCTCTATGAGTAGTCTTGGGCTTCCGCTCCCTCTTGTATGTATGAAACCTCTTCTTCTCCCTTGTGTTTGTAGTATTTTGAGTGTATTTGAGTGGAGTCTTACTCTCATGGCAATGAAAGTCACTTCTTATCATTTTCCTTGAGTCTCCATTCCTATGTTCTTTTCTCTCCCTATTCAAGTCTCTAAAGTAGTTCTTGTTCGGCCGCTCACTATGCACACATGGTCCATGCGTTTCCCGAGCCACCATGCAAGCTTCTTCCTCTCTTTTAGGCAAATTCTAGGGGTATTGGATCGTTGATAATTGTGGAGCCTTGAGGGAGTAATTTGTTTAGGCGAAATCTACATGGGCAGATGGCACTTAATATAGTAGTTAGACCCCCTGTCAGTATTTGGCCTATGGCTTTCTCCTCGATGGTCCAATTTCAATGAAACTTATATCAATGCAAAGTTCTCTTTAAGATCTCCCTCCCATCTAATTAGTTTCTTGCATTGGGTGCAAGACAAGAAGTTATGAGTCTCTGTGTATGACTATTTATTTCTATGGCAGTTTTTACCCCCTTTTGAGTAAACTATCCATATCTCTTCAACCGGTTATCTGTTTTCAACGAAACTTATATTACTACGAAGCTCACTTCAAGGCACATCCCTGTATGTACTTTAATTTTTTATATCATTTTTTTGGTGGAAGTTATAGACCTATGTGTTTTCTAGCAGTTTGTAGAATGATTTTGAGCCATTTCTAGAGGCATCTGTGAAGGAGGTGCCATGTTTCACTAGAATTTACCCATCTAGCCAAATCAGCCCCTTAAAGCCCCTAGATATATATATCATTTCATGTCATATTGAGCCAAAAGATCTTCTTCCAACAACACATCGCTCTTCTCTTTGGCACCGACCAGCTTGGATAGATAATGGCCTCAACGGATCCTTTTCTTGTCCCGGACTACAATGTCACTTGGGATGTTACCATATTCATTCTCCTCTAAGGGAAGCAAGGAGAAAGATATGTTGTGGTTTTCTTTCCATAAAAATATTTTCTTCATCTCTCTTTGCAAGTGATAAGGGTCTCTATTATTAAGATTGGGAAGAGCAGGAAGCTAAGAGGTGCATGAAGTTTCATTACCCCCAACTTCATTAAGTAGCCATGAGAGGGTCTTACATTTTTCAAGCAGTGTCTACTCTCTTACAAAATGACTAATCTTGTTGAACAAAGAAATCTCCCTCACCATACAAATGTAGATTGCTAGATATAAATTCAGAAAAGCCTAATTGTTTAGCATATTCATACCTAGTGGGCTTCTCCCAAAGTTTCTTGGCAGGGGGGTCTTCTTTACTTTGAACTTTGTCCTTCTTGTAGTCTTTTTCAAGTGCTTAGCATTGGAAGAACAATCAGAACTTGGCATCTTGACAAGAGATTAGTCCCAAATTCAATATGAAATTGCATTCTCTAATCTATACCTTAGCTTACTTCATTCCTCAAACATCATCCTAGCATTTACTCTAGCATCATATTTCCAAAACTATCAAAAATGCTTTGTAGAATACTAGCTCAACTTGGAGGGCAGAATCCACACAACTGGAAAAGAGTTTGAGAGGGATTTCTTTGGAAAACTAAAGCTTAAATACCAAAGTAGATTCAACACATTGCTTGGGTGAAATAGTGTGCCATTTCGTCTGGGAGAGTTGCACCTTCCTCGATTGTTCTTTTCTTGTTTTCTCCTTGCTCTAGCATCCATTGGTCTTCAAAATTCACCACCAACAAGACCTAGATATGGACTAACTTGTGCTTCAAGGAATCTAGCAATGAGTGAGCACAGACACAGCATTGCACGATTTGTCAGATCAGCGCGGGTGATATAGACCATCTTTGGAGGAATGCTCTAAGCCAGAGGTGCACCTCATAGGGTAGATTCTTCATATAGAAGGGCTTGCATCTCCACACCTTCTCCTTCTCTAAACTCCTTTAGTCATGGCACCATTTGAGGATGTCTCCAACAAGTACCAAGTTCACTTAGAGTTGGAGGCTGAATATGCAAGCACACTTAGTGTAGGATTGAGGGGAGCTTCCAAAATCCATAGTCTTTGTTCACAAGGAAAGAAGCATCTCGACCTTTGGGTAGAAGGATCCTTGTATCCTTTAGATCCTGCCAACCAAAAGCGCCCTCCTTTCCATACAATGCATGAGCTAGTTTGGTTTGTTGGAAATGGACATGCGGGGTTGCTTGGTTATTGCAATTGGTTAAACAATGCTCAATCAATGGCTATGTAAGAAAGCGAGATGTGCAGAGCCCAAGCAGAGATGCTAGCACATTTAGGAAATAGCACCATTGCTGCAATGCATAACTCTATGCAGGATCTTCAAAGGGAGAACCCAGATCTTTATGATAAAGCCAAAGCATTGGACTTGGAGCGACATAAATTAGAAGAGTCACTCTGTAAGCTTTCTGAGTCTAAAAAAGGCTTGGAAAGATCTATATACAATCAAGTACGATGAGCCATAGAGAAGGAACGAGAGAAGGCAAAAAAACGAGTACAAAAGATGAAAGAAACACCTTTGGGATTGAAGGAGAGGAAAAGAAGGTACTTACATAACATGGATGCATTGGCACCCACTGGTGGTGCTAGAAAGAGGAGAGTCCGAGCTACAAGGTTGGTTATCAAATGTTCCAATGAGATTACACTCTTTTGTGCTACACTGTTTGTGACTAAGTTTTTATTGTGTTCTTCTTTAGGAACTTCATGGAAGATGTGATGGGAAGAATAGACGGGGATGATATTGACTGTTCATATGCTCTAGCTAGCTTATTGAAGTTAAGTGATGTCATTGGGATACTAAGGGACCCAAGACACAAGCGCCTACATGTGCAAGTTGCTGAGGAGGTGATGAAGGACTTCAAGGATATTGTGGATACAAATGCGATGCTTGTAGCTTGTGATACTGCCGGTGTAAGTCGTGAAGCTTACACATCTGTTTTCAAAATTTTCAAGCTGCTATTTTGGGAAAGTATAAGAAGTCTACAGTGCCTCTACACACACCTTGGTCTATGAGATGTGCACGGCGAGAAACAAACCAATGTGCAAGAGAAATTCTTGGAGGGTACCATTGCGTAAGGGGAACAATGACTTGGAAGAGTAAAAAGAAATTTGGCTTGCAAACCTTCTCGAGGGGGTCACTCATCATATGTAACCCTATCACGTGAGTTCAACAGAAGGATTTTTTTAATTCCTAAAATTTACAGAAATAAATATACATAAGGGACTATTTAAAATAGTTTTGGAAAAAATTTACAGATTTGTATAGAAAAGGGGTACATTTTATTCATGAAATTTTTTACAGATAAGGGACTTTAAATATAGGCCTTGAACGCACGTGATATAGAGGGTTTATACATAGTGACCCCCCTGAGCAAACCTTTGAGATGAATGCTTTCAACAATGTCTACTTAGATGTTGAGAAACTGCAACAAGCAATGGTCAAATTCTATGGCATGAGAGAAGATGGTAAGAGAAAATCCATTATAGCATTGAACTTTATTTAGTTCATTTCCTATATCATGTTTATCATAACAATTTGTCTCTTTTGTTGTACAGATTGCAATGGAAACTCATATTTGTCATCAAAATGGATGAAGCTCAATTGGTGAAAGAACACAAGTTAGGGAGAGTTAGCATCTGCATTATGAATAAAGCTTTAGCCTTTGTTCAAGGGGATGAAGAAGTAGAGCAAGATTTCTTAGTGCAATCAGAGAAAGATATATGGTCGCTTGTAGCATTTGAGACTCCGAAGGAGTGCCATGAGACATGGAAGTGGGTTCTAGATAGAACAGGAATCCCATCGACCATCCGAAGACAAGAGGAAGGGCAAACATTGATAGTCGATGGCCATGGAACCTTTCAAGTTGAATGGCATCTTGCGAGTGATTTGAAAACCCTTAAGTGCTTACATGGTTGTGATACATGGGCAAATGCAATGAACACATGCCTTTATTGCATGTGTTCACAACATAAGCAAAATGCTAGCTTACAATGGGAGAATGGCATTCTATCTTGTAGCCAAATGCAAGCTCCAAATTGTGACAAGAAGGATCCAAAGTGGGATCCCATCTTGCCCATCCCACTTGAGAGGATACACATATGTACTTTACATGCAGAACTGCGCGTACTTGATAAGTTGTTGTACTTGCATCTTGTTTATGCTTGGAATTGAATTCTGCAAGAAGTATCCACACGGTGCATTGCAAAAGCTGAGAAGTTGTTGTTAGAGATGGGATTCCATGGAGGACATGTCAAACTTAAGGAGTATAAGAAAATGTCTGGGGCAACATAGAATCTTCTTGCAAAAGTGTCCATGGGTAGAGGAAAGGCAAGGAGATTCCTATCGAACCACAATCTCAACAAAGACAAACATACATTGTCTCAAAGTAGTTTGGGTTGGGAATAATGGAAAGCATTGTGTGAATGCACGACAATAAGGCTTCTCATCCTCAAGTAGCAACTTTGAGAGCTAAGGTATGGACAAAGGTAGATGCATTTATAAAATTGCTTCGCCAGGTCCAAATCGATGAGATGTATTATGAAACATTTAGGATGGCTCTGAAAGAGTTTATGCAATTAATGGTGAAAGCATGGGGGGATTTGCACATTACGCATTACATGGTAATCTTGGCACCATCGTAATATTTATCACTTGCTTTATAAACAATTTTTGTTGCGGATTTGATTCTCATCCTATTTGCAGCATATTCTCTATGCACACGGACCATGGTTTGTACAAAATCGGGGTCCTCTGTCAATTTGGAATACACAAGGCATGGAGAAGTCGCACTATAGGGCCAAGGTAGCCTACTTCAAGAACTCAAGGCATGGTGGTGGTGTCACTCGTAGCAACACATTGCATGAGATGTTCGACTGGTTTTTTAGATGTCTACTAGGAAGGACTTTGAAGTTTGAAAAGGCAAAGGTGTCAGAACTTGCAAAAGCAGTTCAAATTGTATCAAAGAATAGAAGGCATAGTGCTTGGAAAGCATCCATAGGGAGTCAAGGAGTCACGCATTGGTTGCAAGCTAGAGTGAGAGAAGGGAGCAGATGGGTCCAACCACCAACAGAAGCTATGGTGTAATTGTATACAAATATGAAATAAATATATTGCTTATTTTGACCACAATTTGTGTACTCACTCTTTAATATCTTGCTTATTTTGACCACAATTTTTGTACTCACACGACGTTGGGAAAGTGGGGACATGGTGAAGGAGGCGGGACAAAAGGGAGGGGCGTGGGGTGGGGGAAGGGGAGGGGTGGAGTGGTAGCAAGGGTGGGGGGAGGGGGGGATGGGGTTATGGGGGAGGGCGACGGGTGTGGGCAGGGCAAGTAGGGGGAGGGCAAGGGGGGGGGATGGCGACGAGGATGGGGGGGAGTGGAGGGGTTAGGGTGGGGGTAGGGGGCATGATGAAACCCTAAATGTAATTAAAAGGGATGTCAAAACATGATGGGCCCTTATAAAAAGTTTTAAAAAACCCTAACTCTCATTATCCAATGGCAAGAGTGAAGAACACTGCTAGACCCACTACACTCGGCCTCCACCCTTCCTCCTCTAGCTCCACCACCTCCATGGCATCCATGCACATGAACCTATCTGGGTTCGGTGGTGCCTCCCTCGAATCTCGTGAGCCCTCCCCCAACTCCCCCAAGTCCTGTGAGCCCACTCCCTAGTCTCCTGAGCCTTCTTCTCCTCCCAAGTCCCGTGAGCCCACTTCCCAGCCCCAAGAGCATGAGCCTTCCCCTCAGCCTTCTCCTCAGCCTTCCCCTCAGCCTTCCCCTCAGCCTCAGCCTTAGCATGATCCTCAGCCTTCCCCTCAGCCTTCCCCTCCCCATAATATCCCTCTCCTGATCGAACAAAATGTGTTCGATAACCTCCCGGATATAGAGAGGCTTCTTGAGGGTCAATAGATTGCCAGGAAGAGCACCATCTTCCCTCTCCTAGAGATATAGCCCATGGCAAAGATGAACCTTGTGCCCATGAGGAGGGTAAAGTAGACTCTGAGGAAGCCCCATCCCAAAGAAGCCCTAAGCTCTAGACGTCAGCAAGAGGAGGACTCAGAGGAGGACCAACGCAGACAAGAGCAGTGGAAGAAGTTCAAGGTAGACAAGAGGCCGTGGGAAGGTGTTCGGGTACCTATGAGGCCCCCACCAAGAGTTAGGAAGCCATACTGAGCAAAACCAGGAGCACAGGCCTCGAGGGAGATCAGGCAAATGTAGAAGACCACCGACAACTTGATCATGCGTGCTCCCTTCCAATGTGTGGTACGGGAGATCAGACAGGGATACAAGAATGACATGCGCTTCAACATAGGAGCTATGGGGTCACTTTAAGAGGCTATAGATGACCACCGCTCTGTTCGAGGATGCCAACTTGTGTGCCATCCATGCAAAGCACGTCATGGTCATGGACAAGGACATGGATCTGGCAAAGCGGCTACGAAGTGACCCAAGTTAGAAGCCCTAGATTCTCTTGCAGCCCACTCTTAGGACTTAGACCACCCCCTGCCCTTGAAGGCACTATCTTGTATCTAAGGCCCAAGGGTCGATTTTTTTAAATAAAATATATCGACATTCTCTACACTCTTGCATTGTTGTATATTTTCCATTTCAATGCTTGTAGTAAATGATCATTTTAAGTTAAGTTTTGAATTCTGTCAAATCCTGAAGGAATTTCACTGTCACACAGAAGGGAAAAGTGTTCGAAACGTCGCAAGGACCCCAAAAAGCCCAAAACCTATGACGGCAAAAATTTGGGCATTCTAGACTTGCCAGAATGCCCAAATTCATGCCATGGCAGGTTTTGGGCTTTCTAGGGTCCTGGCGACATGCCAGACTCTTTTCCCTTCTGCGCGATGATGAAATTCCTTCAAGATTTGACATAAATGAACTCTTGATAGCTAGAATTGGTGAAAATGATACTAAATTGGCTAGAAATTTATTAAACTAACACAATTAAAATGATGGAGAAAATATATCATCAATGACTTAAACAAAATACAATGGAATTCATGACGAGCAATGATAACTTAAAACAAATAATAAAGACATGTAGTCATGTATCCATTTAAATATATGTTTATATATATAGAAGGCCTCACAGGCTATCTTTCTTCTTGGCTAGTTCGAGTACATCGAGAATAGGGGTCTTTGAATCCCCTAGTGCATTCCTAGATATAAATCTAGCTGCAATAGCACTAACATCCTCCTCTCCTGCTGCCAAAGACATAGCCATTGCTGTCAATCCTTGCCATGAATGTTTGATCCAAAGACACTGATAGCAGCCAGGTGGTGTACCAAAATGACTTTGTTAGCATTTCGAGTAATGTTGGAGTATCCGATAGCGCACGAGAATGCCTTGCACTTCAGCACTTGCACTTCAGCAGCTCCGAAGAACCTCGAGGAGAAAATTTGCTGTGAAAGACCACGATATGCTCTGTGACTTTGCCAAGGTAATGAGCCAAAGAATGATCTCACCCAAATGTGCTACGAACATTACCTCGTTGAGATGAGAATTCATCAAGCTCGAATGCATCTTGCAACAATTCAACAAACATTAGAAGACCGACAAAACAAATTATATTGAAAGAACATCAAAATAAAAAATATTGTTCTAACTTACCACTATAGCATCGTCGGCTTCTATCCCTTCCTCATTTGCAATGTTGATGGAACTAGGTGCTGTGTGATGTTCCATTTGGGAGGTGGACACTTTCTCCTGACCTGTGTTGGAGGTGGAAGCCTCTGCATGAGAGGGTTGTGCATTGTATAGGGACATGTCTACACCCCTCATTGAAACCAGCGTCGTCAAGAGAAAGTCTTCCATTGTCTGGTCTTCAGTACCTAAAGCTCTTGCTTGAAGAATGCAATTTCAAAATAGTGGTCTGCAAAGGTGCCCAACACTACATTGCCAATCACATGTCTCTTGTCAAGTCGAGAGAAGAAGCCACTGGAGTAGAAAATGACTTGCTAGATGCCATACTATTTCAAATAGATGATGTTCCAAAATGGTGTGCGATATCATTGGGTACCTAATGGCAAGAAGACCACCCCTTGAAGTGGAAGTAGTGGATGGATGCTAGAAAACTAATTTTAAAAGCTGCACCTATCAACTCATTGCAAGACCATTATACAACTTGGGCAAGGACTAGGTTTTTAGAAGATGTGTAATGCCTCATAAGATCATGCCAATCCTTATAGAACTTCATGAAGGCATTGCATGAGGACACGCATCCAAGGGGAGGTGACAGTAATAAAAGTCCTCCTTTCATGCTATTGGTGGCTAATACTTTGGGCAAATGCCTATGGATATGTCAAAACCTATGATGTATGCCAAGGACTAATAAACCACAACACAAGGACTTCAACCCCCTAGCAACAATTGCTACATAACAACCATTTGAAAAATGGGGGATTGAAAAATGGGGGTAAAAAGCACAACAAGGTTCTTATACAAGAATGTGATCACCATATTTGGACACCCCATTGAAATTGTGTCGAATGGAGGCATGCATTTTGTCAATGAGGTTATCCAAGAACTCTTGTTTGGCTTTATGGTAATCCATAGAAAAAGCACACCCTACTACCCCCAAGGGAATGGATAGGCCGAATCCACCAACAAAATATTATGCATTATCCTAACCAAGGTAGTAGAACCACAACATTCTAATTGGGCACAGAAACTAAATGCCACCTTATGGGCATACCAAATCACACTCAAGGTCAGTACAAGGAATACACCTTTTCAATTGGTGTACAGCCTTGAAGCTATGGTACCACTAGAATTTGTAATACCAAGCCTACACATAGTAGTACAGCAACACCTAGGAGATCATGCATCCTTGAAAGAAAGAATCTATCAATTGGAGAAGCATACAGAGACCAAATTAGTTGCCTACCATGCCATGACAGTAAAAAAACACAAAAGAAAGGCATGGTTTGACAAAAACCTTAAATCAAAAGACATTAAGGAAGGAGATCTGGTCTTACTATACAATGCCAAAGTCCACAAGGGCAAACTCAAGTATCTAGATCAAGGACCCTATCATGTAAGAAAAATGAATCCCATTGGAGCTATGCTGCTAGAAACATTGGATGGAGTCCAACTCAACACAACTATAAATGAGAGCCAACTAAAGGGCTACTACATCAACACGCAAGCCATCCTGGAAAATAATGAAGATTTGGGAGCTCCTAGTCTTTAATAGTTAGCACTAGATCGTTACATGTGCACTCACCTGGGGGATTCACTCTTCATTAAACGGGGACGTCACGTGCGTGCATGAACTTCAAGAAAACCCCTTATTTAAGATCCATGTAGGATGATAAAACACCCCTATTTAAGCTTATAAGATACCACCAAAATTCCATTATGTCCCCCCCTTTTCTTAAATCTACATTCTTTCTCAAGCATTTAGATTACACAATAAGCAAATTTAGGTTACTTTCCCTATGACTATTTAAAACCATACACAAAATCAAACTTGTTTGGACTAGTTACCCAAGGTAACCTATATTATGTCCCCCCTTCTTAAATATGATATGTTCCCCCTAGCTTAAATTCAATATTGGGGAAAAAAAAAGGGCCCCCACCCCTAATGTATAAGCTTATGCCTCATTTCAAAAAAACCCCCTATTGTACACTCACGTGATATCATAAGTTTCCCCCTGTGAATCCCCCAGGTGCACTCACTAGCATATGAACGTTTTTGCACATATAGTTTGCACTAGATTGTTACATGCACACTCCTTGGCATATGCACGTTTTTGCACATATAGAGGTAGACCTATTCAATTTCCATCTAGGGATGATTGAGTCTTAGTTGCCCCATAAAATCCCACACATAACCATATTTTTAGTCCCTATCTAGTTGACAAATCATATGCACTCACATGATTTTGCATTGGTATATAATAGATTGCATGGGATTCACAGGGGGAAACTTATGATATCACGTGAGTGTACAATAGGGGGGTTTTTTAAAATGAGGCATAAGCTTATACATTAGGGGTGGGGTCCTTTTTTATTTTTTCCCAATATTGAATTTAAGTTAGGGGGTCCATGCAATATTTAAGAGGGGGGGACATAGTATAGGCTACCTTGGATAACTAGTCTGAACAAGTTTGGTCTTGTGTATGGTTTTAAATAGTCATTGGGAAAATAATCTAGATTTTCTTATTGTGTAATCTAAATGCTTGAGAAAGAATGTAGATTTGAGGAAAGGGGGGGACATAATAGAAATTTTGCGGTATCTTATAAGCTTAAATAGGGTGTTTTATCCTCGGGGGGGTCACTATGTTTAAACCCTCTATACCACGTGCGTTCAAGGCCTATTTCTAAAATCCCTTATCTGTAAATTTTTCATTAATAAAATGTACCCCTTTTCTATACAAATCTGTAAATTTTTCCCAAAACTATTTTAAATAGTCCCTTATGTATATTTATTTCTGTAAATTTTAAAAATAAAAAATATCCTTCTGTTGAACTCACGTGATAGGGTTACATATGATGAGTGACCCCCCCGAGGTTTTATCATCCTATGTGGATCTTAAATGGGGGGTTTTCTTGAAGTTCATGCACGCAGGTGATGTCCCCCTTTAATAAAGAGTAAATCCCCTGGGCATCAATAATAGTATCACACACTTTCATTCCATACTCTCAAAGCATGCAATGAATTCACAAGCAGGACAAGAAGGTATGCCAAATATCGAGGTGATTCGACAAAAGAGTTTGCAACATTAGCAACAATGAGACCCCCTCCAAACATCATAGCTATCTCCTCATGCACAATATCATAATTTCGTACAAACTGATCTACAAGTTTAGTGAATCGGGTGCAATCCCATCCCAACATGAATGCAAGATAGTAAGAAATGCCAGCCTCAACAATAATGAGACCCCTGCCAAACCTCTTTCCAAGAAGATTCGATGACAAAGTCCACAGGCTTAGCAACGATATCCCCTCCAAGATTTGGAGTCACCTACCTCTCCTCAAGTGGATGTAAGCTTCCTGGCTATAGACCAAAAATTGTATAAACTTATAGTAGGAGCGACTGGTATGCCACAACTTCAACAGCCACTGGGCTACACACATGACATCCCAATTCCGAAATCAAAATAATCCATAACCCAAGGATGGGTAATAAAATAGATTTGGGATTATGTTGTCTCTATGCCAACATGGACATAGGTAGCATGAAATGTGTGTGTAGAGTCCGACAAAGCTCTGCTTGTACTTGCATAAGGCTAGTAATAATCTCTCTTAGCAATCCTCAACAAGCATCTTCAACATGAAATTCCTACATGCAACTCCACATGCAAGTTCTACATATGATTCCTACATGCAGTTTGTACATGCAACTCCTACATGCAACATGCAACTATGTTCTACATGGAAGTCCTACATGTAGTTCCTACATGCAACATGCAACTCCTACATACAACATGCAGCTCCTACATGCAATTTGAAACTCCTACATGCAACTTCTATATGCAAATTCTACATGTAGAGAGATAATGTCTTACAATTCCTACATGTAGAGAGAGAAGCTCTCCAGCTTGTATAAATACACCATAATGGAATGAGGCCCACACTCTTTGGGGCATTGCATTGAGTTCTACTTTGGTATTCCAAGCAATTGTCCCCAAGTGTCCATGCTTCCTTGCACTCCACATCCAAAAGCCTGTCCTAACCTTGTAACTCCTCCTTCCCTCTCCTCCAACCTTGCAACCCCTCCTCTCAATCTCCTCCTCCCAACTCCTCCTACTCCCTCCTTCCTCCTACTCCCTTCTCTTCCTCCTCCCTCCTCCTCCTCCCTTCTCTATCCTCTCCTCCTCCCCCATGCTCTTACACCTTCTTCCTCTCCCACTCCTATGCTACCCCTATACCCTTAGTCCCTAAACCCTTGACCTCCATGATCTATGAGGGAGATGAGTTCTCTACCATGTACTCTACCTTGAACCTTGGATCCTCCTTCTAAACCCTAAACCTCTAAACCCTAGACTTTCTTTTAAACCCTGAACCCCTTCTGAACCTTGAACTTCCCTCTAACCCTTAAAACTCCTCCTAAACCTTTCGACCACCAATGAAGTCAAAATCCATCATTACCCCAACCATGATGATGCACGTTCCTTTCAACCATGCATGCACTATGTCTTCTTACCACACTTAAGCCTACATCTCTCATCAGAATATGACCCAAGGTCCTAAGATACACTTATACTACAAACAATGACACTAATATATATGTAGGTGACAAAAAGCCTTGGAACTTGCATAGTGAGAATACCCTGCTCCTCCTGCGAAATCCATGGGAAAGAGCCAACATTTGAACAACTCTATATTCTGCTTCCATTGAAGACAAAGAAATTGATGGTTGTTTGTTTGACAACCATGATATAGCACCTTGACCAATAAAAAATGCATATCCTTGTGTGGATCTCCTGATCTCATGATCTTCGACATAGTCACTATCACAACATCCATGTAACCTTGGATGACTTTCTCTATATTCTATTCCAAACTATGTTGTACCTTTGATGTATCTCAAGAGTCTTTTGGCTCCATTCCAATGGTACTATTTTGGATTTGACAAATATCTGGTAGTGTGATAGCCATATATATAAGAGATCCGATGAGCTGTTGATAGTACCTGTCATCATTGATGGGAGGCTTTTTTGAATCTTTTGTAAGTTTCAAACTTTGCTCCATGGGAATGGCTACAACCTTGCAATCTGCCATATGAAACTTTGTTAGTGGTTAGCTAGGCATCTATAGTTAGCTCTAGTCCTAAGTAGTACCTATAGAGGTTAGTTGTCATAGTCAATGTCCTAAAATAGTTATTTAGTTATATATGCATGAAATTACTGGACTTGTACTAATGAGTCTTGTTAGTCAAATAGAACTCAGAGATGTATAGGATTGCAATGAAGCTACGTTTATCAGTTCTACTCTAATCTTTTACTATGATCCAACAATTATAAGTCAATGGAGAACACTTTTTGATTTGTATCTACTATTTGCAATGTATTACTGATTGTGACAAGTTTCAACTTCTATCTAATTGTATTATGATTCTGTATTAAGGTTCTTGATGGGAAGTGTTTGCTTAAAGTTTGATATTATAGAATTACTATGGGTATAACCACCCTAAATAAATTTGGTGATCATGCAGTTGGTTCGAGTTCAGAAAAGCCTTTGAGATGGAAGGAATCAAGGAAGATTGATGCCACGTGTTGGAAAGTGCTAGCATAAAAGCACAAATAAAATCTAAGGTAAAGAAGAAAAAGCATAATGACTATGATTTTGAATCAGAGGAAGAGGAAGACTCTAACTCAAAGATTGAGAAGATTGATAGTTCAGAATATGAAAATTTGGACAAAAATTCAGATGAGGAAGGAGAAGGAAAGAAGAGGAAGAAAAAAGGTAAATACAAGAAGTCTAAAACAAAGGCTAAAACCAAAACCAAGAAAAAAGAGAAAATGAGTCCTAAAGGAGACTCTAAGCTTGAGAAGATAATTAAGGAACAACTGAAGAGCATGGGAGTAGAATCAAAGAAAGAGAGGGTGCCATGTGAGTACTGTGGAAAAGATAATCATGATAAAGAAAAGTGTTGGTATAATCCGAGCTATAGGGGGAGGTTACCTCCTCATATTTAGCCACCAAAACAAGCTGCCCAAATAGTCCGAGTTGTTAATCAAGTGGGAGTACAAGCTAACCCAATATATAACAATGTAGCGCCTAGAAGGGAACAGAACCAAAACTAGAATACTCATCAAATTTAAGACAAAACAGTCAAGCATGCACTTATTGTGTTCATAAGGATGGACATCGCCAAGGCCCTCAGTGTGAACTATGGTGTAAATACAAAAATGAAAGATGCATAACCATTGTGAATTTCACTCCCAAACTTAATGCAAACCCTCCACCACAATCACCAACAAGTGTAAATGCTGTCATTCTAGAGACAATTGTGGAGTCCAAAGAGATCTTCCATGAGGAGGCTACAAGAATAGTTACAAAGATCCATAGTAAACATGATATTCAATATTCTAAATGTGAGTGTGATTTTTTGGAGTGTCGAAAGGAAGCTCAGGTGTCCATGGTTCAATAAGAATACCGAGGCATTAGTGATCACAAAAGCGAGAGCTAAGGCTCAAGTTCAAGTAAAATACCCATTGGCATTTAATCCTAAAGAATTAGTGGATTGGGAGGAGCATAAAGGAGTAAGGGATGTAGCCTTAGAGGCTATATACAAAGCAGATGAAGTGAAGAGAGAAGAGGATATGATAAAGGAAACAAGGATCCAATGTAGTTCCGACCGTAAAGGGAGAACAGTCAAAATACAGTCGGTCAATAGTCAGACATAGAGTTGATGAAGGAAGATAATGATACTGATAAGAGCAATGCCAAAATGGTAGAGATCAAACAAACAAAACAACAACAAGTATGGCTTCAAGAAGATTTTGCTCAGAGTGACACAATAAAGAAGGAGCATTTGACAATTAGCCATACTGGATCAGACAGTAACTTGAATACGGTCAGAAGTAGTAAAGAGAAAGCTGAAGGTATGAAAGAAGAAAAGGATACTCCTAAAGAGAGCAGGATTTGTTAATTAAGGATGAGCTACAAGAATCTAAAGTAAAGGAAATACATAAAGGAGGTCAAACGGAGTTTTTCAGAGAATTGTTGCACTCAAAGATCCACATAACACTTGACCAATTGCTTAACCTGGTACCTTCTTTTAAAGATTAGTTGTGTAAGAAATACGGGAGCAAGAAAGCAAGGGAATGAGTACACAAGTGGGAGTGAAGCTCTCACTGCTGGAGTGTGTTGCAATAGAATTGAAAGATGTGCAAGTACAAAGGAAAGATATGCACGCAACCCAAAGGATAGGTTTGTGCCTACTAAGCACACCTCTAAGCACAAAGTGCTAACTAGGCTAAAAACAGAGTGCCCCTAGCCTCAGAATGAGGTCACATGGGCTATTATTAGCCTGGGGGAAAAAAACCTTCCATAAGGGAAGTAAAAAGTGTCCCGGCCCACCTACCAACCACCAGCACTTCCATAGAAGGTACAAGTATGAAGATAAAAACCCAACAAACCCCCCTGGAGTGATATGTGGTGTATGTACATATACAGGGATGTAGCCTCAATCACCAAAAGGAAGTAAGTTCAAAAGCTGTCGAAAGCTCTCAAACTTATCACGAGGTAATGCCTTGGTGAATATGTCTACTACATTGTCATGTGTCGACACATGAGACATGCTGATCTCCCCTGCTAAGAGTCTCTCTCTGACATAATGATAATGCACCTCTATGTGCTTCGTGCGAGCATGAAAGACAGGATTCTTGGCAACAGCCAAGGCACTCATACTGTCAGTGTAGAGGGATGTGGAAGCATGCTGCGCCATACCCAGATATGCAAACAATCTCCTGAGCCAGACACACTCAAGAGTAGCTGTGAAAGCAGACTTGTACTCTGCTTCACAACTAGAGGTGGCCACTGTTGGTTGCTTCTTGCTAAGCCATGAAACACATGCATCCCCAATGTAGAAGCAATAACTTGTCGTGGACACCCTGGTGTCATAATCACCTGCCCAGTCTGAATCACTGAAACCATGCAAGCGTGATATTCCCCCCCTGGGATAGAACAATCCAAGATGCATAGTACCTTTCAAGTACCTAAACACCCGTTTCACTGCTTGCCAATGCTTTGTTCCTGGGCAGTGCATATATCTGCTTAATAAAGAGACCCCATATTGTATGTCAGGCCTAGTGTTGCACACATAAAGTAATGATCCCACAGCCTGCATGTAAAGAGTGCCATCAAACGGCTTCCCACTATCTTCAAGACTCAACCTTGCATCTGGCTCCACAGGAGTAGCCACGGGCTTGCTGTCCTGAAGGGAAAACCACTGCAGCAAATTCTGAATATACATACTTTGCTGCAAAAATATGCCCCTCTCTGTCTGCATAAACTGTATCCCAAGATCGTAGTGCAAAGGACCAAGGTCTAACATCTCAAATGTTTGCTATAATTTAGCCTTAAAGGCTGCAATATGATCCTCTCGAGGTCCTGTAAGCAGCATGTCATCGACATAAAGTACGATGACAAGAAACACCTCAGTAGTACTCTTAATGTATAGAGTACTCTCTGCTGAACTGCGTACAAAGCCCTGTGAAAGCAAATGGGAATCAATCTTGGCATACCAAGCTCTAGGTGATTGCTTAAGACCATACAGGGCCTTCTGCAACCTGCACACCTTAGCTTCCTGTCCCTTCACTTTAAAACCTGGGGGCTGAAGTACATAGACCTCCTCTGTAATATCTCCATTGAGAAATGCGGTCTTTATGTCCAGCTGGTGTATAACCCATGCATGATGGCCAGCCAATGCTATCAAACTCCTGACAATAGTCATCCTGGAAGTGGGGGCAAAGGTTTCATCATAATCAATGCCCTTTTGCTGTGCATACCCTTTGGCTACAAGACGAGCCTTATATCTCTCCACTGAGCCATCTGCATGCCTCTTAATCTTATAAACCCACTTCACACCAATTGCTTTCTTACCCACTGGCAAGTATGTCAGAAACCATGTATCATTCTTCATGATTGCATCAAATTCTGATTTCATGGCTGCCATCCAATGCGAATCTTCTTCTGCCTCTTCAAAAGAGACAGGCTCTTCCTCATGACTTGTGCTCTCCAAAGCATACTCAGTACAAGTCAGAGTACAATCATGGAATTGTTCCTTTAATGACCGGATGTAACAAGGAGATAGGCTGACTCACCCTCTCTCCTGCTCAATACTAACTGATCTGAAGAATGATGCACTCAAAACACAAGTGATGCTGTGGAGTGAGTATGAGAATCAAAGGGAGAGAATATAATGGCTCTCTGAAGGGGGAAATGAATAATAAACAATGTCTGGCCTAGAGGGCTGAATACAAATGTAGAATAGACAAGAACTGTATGGAGGGAAATCCCTCACTACAAAAGAGAGAACTAGTAGAACTATTGTAGACTAACTGAAGGCTGGAGGGGTTGTTGGTCTACTGTAGTCTTCTCTGGCTTGATCTGGACTCAAGTGCTGCTGCTGGGCTATGTGCTAGAACTGCCTGAGAAGATGGGAAATGAGGGCCAAGGGGGCTACATTTTATAGGCTCCCTTGAGCCCTAGAAATGGCCGACTGGCTGCACCTTGCTCCATCGACTTGGCAGTCTACTTCACCAACTTGGCAATCTGCTCCACTGACCACCTAGTAGTCCACCAACTTGCCACATGGCTACTGATGTCATCGCTGACATGGCACCTCTATGCTGGCCTAGCCTATCTATTGCTACCTACGCTCACGTGCCTATTGCATGGTTGCTTGTGTGATGGATGTGTGGCTGCCTGCATTGCAATTGATGTGGCTACTCTGCTAAATGCTGATGGTGAGACATGTCTAACAAGTTCCAAAATCAACCATACTTTGTATCTGTATTCAATATGATATTATGGAGTAGCGTGAGTTTTTAGGGGACCTAATTTCATATAGAACACCAAATTCAAATTGTATATTGATTGTTCGATGTGTTGTAATTCATGCTTACTTCAAGATACAAGGGTTAAGGATATCATAAGAACCTTCATACATTTAAATTATACTTTATAGAGTGCCTCTAATCATGAATTAGTGATACCAATTTAAAAAAGTTATATGAAGAACACATATACGTGATAACTCAAAACTATAAAGGTGAGATTTAATGCGAAACATGTTTCGGTAGTTGATATTAGGAGCACTTAATCCCTTTTAGTTTTGACCTTTATTGTGATGTGGTGACTTTCCCTTATGATATAATATTGTTATAGTTAAGATATTAGCTATTATGTGTAGTATATAAAGATGTTTATTTGTGAAATGCGACTTATAATGCAGCCTGCTAGGCTAACCAGTCTTGTTAATTGATAAATTAATCTTGCCAAAAGGATATTTAAACACTCTTAGGTGTTTGATATACTTATAAATACTTTGTAAAAAGCTCTAGCTCTTTCTAGCTTTTTAGAGAGTCAAGAGTGCCCAGTAGTAGCGAACCCAGTTAAAGAACAAAGCAAAATATGGAGTTTTGGGATATATCCCAAACAACCAAAATTGATGTCCAAACAAAGCCTAAGAGAATCTCAATCTCAATCTATCGCGAAGAATACCCAAGAAATTATCTTTCTCTGAGCAATTCTAAAAGATATTAGATACAAATTCCCAGGGAGCTAGACACTGATGATAGATAGTAGGAGCAATACATCTGCAAGTTGTCCTCATGGTACAACCTTCAGCAAAGCATGCCATAAAAAAACTTGTTGGCTTAAAGGAAGCTTAGAGTGCCAAATCTTCTTTAATCTCTTTCTCCACCATTTGAGTGGACGATGCAATGCCCAAATCTAATTAGCTCTGTCTAACACCCAAGGTAATGATAACAAAACTTTATATAGAGAAGAGACAGTGATATGAGATAGTTTCAAAGGACAAATAGAAGAATATAAAGGAAGAAGAGTCCAATCCTGAATTTTGTCTTGAAACTCTAATGGTGGTACTGGCTGAAATGGCTGAATCATTTGAGAAATGACCTGCCATACTGGATGATAGTGCATGCCCAAACCATATTTTGCAATAGCCAAAGGGAAAGATAAAATAAATCCATCATCATTGATAACATCTGCAACAACTACAATCCCTTTTGAATTAAGAAAATAAGAGCATTGAGGCTCCTACAAAGCCAAGGGAGTAGAGAAAGCCCGTGCGACCTCTCCACTTGCAAAGAGTTACCCTGTAAAGAGTCTTTTCCATTCCATGGAAAGTGTGAAAGAATATGCTTCCAATAAAAAAACATCTACGAGACCATAGGCCAACCTTTGGTTGTGCCTTCAATATAGCCCAAAAGAAAATCCCATTGTGTGGGTTTCCAAAAACCAAATGCAGGAGTAGTGATGTGAACTAATAAGGAATGCATCATAACCATTCAAGGTTGATCATCTTGAAGAAATTGAAGCATCATGTTTTCTTTATGAGCTAAAATGTGCGCATGTATATTAAGAATATTCAACCCTCCATGCAATTTGGGTGAGCACAATCTCTGTACTAGAACAATCCACAAGCTTTTCTTGCCATGCTTTGACTGCCAAAAAATTTCCATAATGGTGGACATGAAGGAAGACGAATCCTTCTTAGTGAAAAAAATCAATGGTAGATACAACTGAATATAAGACACCAAATAGACTACACTATCCCAAGACAAACATGCAATGGCCAAGTTGCCAATGTCCAATACTCTAGCTTTTTTCAAAGCTTGACCATCACCCAATCAGTTTGTTGATGACAAGGAAAACCCCATCCTAAAGGGTAACCAAGATGACTAACAATATCAGTGGGTGGAATGATTTCCCCGGGCCACAAAAGACTATGCCAGTCTTTAGAATGCAATGGGAGCAGCTTAGACTTTTCAAAATTTACATGAAGATATCATTCTGTGTATTCTTTGGCATAAAGAAAAAATCATCAACATAGGCTTTAGCAACCATGCTGTGATTTGCATCCAATTCCAAACCATGAAGGGAGCCTGTAACGACCACGAGATGATCAATATATTGCAGCATAGGAATATGGGTAGCAATGGAATACAATAAAGCACTAACGGGGCATCCCTGTCGGACCGAACAACGAAGAGTCTACTCATCAGAGAGATCTCCAGAAAGAATGCACGCATCATTGTTATCCCTATAAAGCCTGTAAATAACCTGTTGCATTTTTGTTCCAAACCCCAAAGCTCACATTGTTTGCGAGATGAATTCCCATTGAACTGTATCAAAGGCTTTTGCAATATCCATCTATAAGAGTAGAGCATCTTGTTGCATGTATTTGGCATATTCAATACCAATATAAGCATTGGCATATTATCTATGATATGCCTATGAGGAACGAAGCCATATTGTGAAGGATGCAGCCCATCATGCAAATAACCTTTAATACAATCAACAACCATTTTGGCTATGATCTTGTAAATGACTGGCATGAGCGTTATTGGTCTCCAATCAGTAAGCAAATCACATAACTACTTTTTGGGAAGGAGCTTGACAAGTCCTTTTTCCCATGACATAGGCATTTGCTGATTTTCCCAGGTTGAATTAACCATTTGCAAAAAAGTAGGCTTGAGGATATCCCAAAAGGCAAGAAAAAATTCAATAGTGAGACCATCCCATCCTAGAGATTTTAGCTACCACAGAAGTTTAACAACATCTAACAATTCTCTTTCAGTGAAAAGATTTCCAATTCCAAAGCTTATTGAGCATCAGAGAGAATGAGATGGACATGCTACAAAAGAAGCTAGTGCGCAAACACAACCTGAGGAGAAAGAATGTCCACATGCCCAAAATGAGATGAAAAGTTGTGCACACAAAAAGCAACATGCTTTGAGCGAGATGAGGACCAAGAACCATGAGGCATCTGGATCCGACAAATATTGGAAGCCTGTCTTTTGTAATGCAAACTTTTAAAGAATTTCTTGGAAGAGCAACCATTATCCAAAAAATCCCTTTGCCAAGATTAGGTCTCCCATTTAACAAGATTTCTTTGATCATTCGATTGGAAACAGAATTTACCTTGACATAATAGCATGCATTCTTCCAAAGACAAAGGCCGATGATTGGACTGAGTTCAATCAAACTCTGGCAAGTGTATTTGGCATGCTTCACAGTCTCCCGTCGTGTGGCCTGCATGTAGGATTTACCATAATCCTGAATAATATCTTGCATTCTTGCAACAAGAGCCTGCCATGCATAATCCATATCAATGTGCACCTGATTATGAGAAAGAGGCTGAATGGCATCAAAAACCACGGCTTTAAAATTAACATGGTCAAGGTAACCATTATTTATCAGCAAAAGGCATCTGCAATCCAATCTATCATCTAGAAAATCATGCAAAGAGAGCCTCAGCCAGAGGAGCATGATCAGAATGTGTGAAAGCATGGTCAATCCAAAGCTGACAAGTGAAGGCATTAAAATGTTGCGGATCAACCCGATACCATCTGTCCAAGCATGCCTGATATGAAGATTGAGCTCATTATGTTGAAAGGTATATCCCGGAAGCATAGGCTGCAATTCCTTCTAGAGATCAATTGGACACAATTGAAGCCAAAAATTAGACCATGCCTGCTTTTCAAAATCCAACATGTGAGTGTGGCCCGAGGTATTATCACTCAGTTGTGGGGCATTATTGAAATCACCACAGATAAAAGCATAATGCCACCAACAATATTTGTGCATAGCATCCCAAATCAAAGTTCAATTCTCAGAAGATTAAGGAGCATATACTAATGCAAATTCAAAGATCTCACCTCCTTGAACAAGGCATTGTATGATCATCCATCAACCATGGTGATCATTGAAGGCCACAATAGGATGATCATGATGGGATGTCTCAAGTTATATGCTCTAGGCACACCTTGGGTTCTATGTGTGTGTGCAAGGGGCACAGTTAGGTGCCCATAAGCACCGTTAGGTGGTGGTAGATGCCACATAGGATGATTGAGAGATTCTAGGAGCTGATTGAGGAGATGATTGTGGAGCTTGGTGGCTCATGTAGAGGTGCCTACATATGGACCTCACCTTTCTTCATTCCATAAGCAAGCAAGCAAGCATTCTCATTTTTGTGTTTAGCTTCACGCTTTTCTTTCACTTCTTCAACATGGTATCAGAGCACTATGATCCTCCTTGAGCCCATTTATGCCATGTCATCTTCTTCTTCTTCTTCTTCACCTTCCTCTCCATTTTGCCCATTTTTGCCCAACCACTTGGAGGGCTGAGTTCTCTACCTACAAGCAACCATTCCTAGGGTCCTTCAGGCTGGAGAGACCCTTTATATGGGTTACCTTCCATGTCAGAGGAATTAGACAATGGTGCCCACAGACCCGTGCAACAGCCACCTTCTTCCTGATGCTATTTCGTGCAATACGACTTGCTGGGGCAGCCATTCCAAAATTCCTTTGAGCCATGCTTGCACAATGGCATGATCTAGCCCCTGTCTAGATTTGAAGTCAAATGGTCCACCAAGGAGGGAGAAATAGATGAAAAACTAGTTAACATTCAAGCTGCTGGTTATGGCGACATGACGTGGCATTTTGCCTCTCTTCTTAAGTGGCTCTTCTCAGGTATACCAGCTTTATTTCTACCTAGAAAGCCCTCTTTTCTTTGCTTTGAAGAGTGAGATACAAGCCCTCCAAAATCAGGCCTCTGTTTTGGATAGTTTTGACAATGTTGTGAGTTTGGTGCTACATTAGATGCTACTTTGGCATTTTTGATGTTTTAAAGTGTTAAATAGCATAACTACAATTGTGGCTACAACTTTCCTTTAGGTTGCTATACTTGGATTTGCTTGGAATACTTTCATTTAGCCACCTCTATGAAGCATACAAGTTGAAGTATCATTTCCATTTATGAATTTTATGGAATTTGGTTACAAGTCTTTGCTACACTAAATGCTTATACTTTGAAGCTTTTCAACTCTTTCTAGCCTTGTAAGAGAGTAGACACTACCCATTTTGGGTTAGACCCTCTCATGGCTACCTTCTTGAATATTGATAAGTTCAATGGTAAAGGCTTTCATACATGGCAGATGAAAGCTAAGTTTGCATTGATGAGGGAAAACCTCTGGGGGCTTGTCAAACCTGCTTTAACTTCTTCTTCAACAGCCTCTAATGCTGGAGAATCCTCAGCTCCTACATGCCCGGCATGAGATCCTGCTAGAGAGGAGAAAGCCTATGGCATTATTGCTCTTGGCTTAGGAGATGACTATATTCATCACATTTTTGATTTGGAGTCTCCTTCTAAAGCTTGGCAGAAGCTTGATATTATTTTTGGTGCTAGCTCTCACATCTTAAAATTGTCACTTAAGATTGCTTTCTTTGAATTGAAGATGGCTAGTGGCACTCCCTTGGCTACCCAAGCTTGATATTATTTTTGGTGCTAGCTCTCACATCTTAAAATTGTCACTTAAGATTGCTTTCTTTGAATTGAAGATGGCTAGTGGCACTCCCTTGGCTACCCATGTCAATCACATGTGGAGTCTCATGACTCAACTTGCTTCTATCAACTCTCCAATCACTACAGATGATGCAATGGCAGTATTGCTCAAAACTATGCCTGAAGATTATGATCATGTTGTTACCACATTGAAAAATCTTCCTAATCCTACTCTTGAAGATCTTGTTACTGCTCTTCAAGAAGAAGAAAGGCACAAGGAACTCCAAAGAGGCAATGACATAGCCTATGCCATAAAAACTCAAATGGGCAAGTTTTCACCTTGCAAACATTGTGGGAAGACTAATCACCTCTCAAAAGATTGCTTCAAAATCAATCCTTGAAAATATTGTGGCAAAAACAATCACCATGAAAAGTTTTTTAAGGCCAAAAAGGAAGCAACTACAAAACCAGAAAGTGCCAATTTACTTTCAGTTGATGTGCCTCCACAAGATGAGGCCCCTTATGATGATTATGCTTTTTGAACCATCTCCATATATGCTCCAGAGCTCTATTTTATATTGAGTCAAGGTACTCTGCCTGGATACTCCTCCAAAATGAATGGAATAAACTATTGTGTTCTTTGTAAACACCTTTGGTCACCATATGATGTAGGCCATGTGTATGTGTTTTGCTCCATGGTACCTCCTGCAGACATTGTGTGCATGTATATGTAGGGGAGATAACCATTGGAAGGTCTTATGTATCCCTTTGTTTACTTCACAACCTTGGGAACCCTTGCTAGCATGAGATCCTAGCCATAGATTTATCCTTGACCACCATGAGATGGCATGAGAAACTATGAGACTAGATGTATCCTTGACATAGCCTGAGGCATTCCCTTGAGGGGGGGTTTGATGGGATATGTCAAGGTATATGCCCAAGGCACACCTTGGGTTCTATGTTTGTGTGCTAGAGGCACAGTTAGGTGCCCATAAGCACTATTAGGTGGTGGTAGATGCCACATAGGATGATTGAGAGATTCTAGGAGCTGATTGAGGAGGTGATTAAGGAGATGATTATGGAGCTTGGTGGCTCATGTAGAGGTGCCTACATATGGACCTCGCCTTTCTTCATTCCATAAGCAAGCAAGCAAGCATTCTTATTTTTGTGCTTTCCTTTCACTTCTTCAACAGATCATGCTTAACCAAAAAGGCCAAGAAAGAGTGATCTCCAGCATAGAAAATGTCATAACCAGCAAAATGTCCAGATTTAGCAGCATGTGTATGCTGATTATGCACTTGTAAAGCCACTATATCAGGCTGCAATTGGCTTATATAAAGCTAGAGTAGTTTTCATTTCTGACTATCACACAAACCATGTACATTTAAAGTGACACATTTGAGATGATCAAGCATATTTACAGATATAGGACATGTATGTACAATAGTAGAAATGCCTTCTATGTCTACATTTCCACCTCAGTATACGAGCCTTGGCCCTAAGAAGAAAACTCAGCCTGAGGAGAAGACAATAAGGTAGCAACTTCCTCTTCTAGAAAGAGGGTATGATGGGCAGTCACCTCAGCCCAAGTCAAACCAATACCAGAATTTTCAGCTGGTGTTTTGCCCTGATAGGAAGCACCACCGGGAGGGCAAAGGTCTCCTAAGTGAGATGGCTTTTCTTGGGGTTTTCCAAGCATCATTCAAAGTTTTTTTCCTTTGCCTAAGGATGAGAGGCCGAACACACAGAAGGAGGAGCATCACCATTCGAAGCAACCGGTGGTTTCCCTTTATCTTGGATAGCAAAAAATTGTTTCACCTCCTTAGTCTTCATCAAAGAGGAGGTAGTAGAAGACTTGCTTGGAGGCAGTGACAAACCAGCTTGCAATGGCATTTTGGGACTATGTGAAAGGCATTTCAAAGCCATATGCCCAAACTTCTTGCATTCAAAGCAAGCACCTGCAAAGAGACCCCATTTTAGTTTATAGAAGGCACTGCCCATCAAAACATTATTCATTGTAATCGAATAAGAGTCTGGAGTTGGATTATCTATGTCCTCTTTGTGTCCCACAAAATACAAAATCTATTTGAATTGCCATTAGGCCATGGTGGACAAACCACTTTGCCAAGAGAGGCTGCAATTTTTGGCAAAAGAGAGGCCAACATTGAGGGAAATCCACAACTTCCACCTAGACAAGGCATGTGTGTCAGATCAACACTTGATAATCTTTGGTAGGAGGCTAGGGCAACACATGAACCATCTGCTGCCCATAGAAAAGAGAAGAGTGCTCCAACAAAATCTTCTTGTACTCTTTATCTGCCATGATCACTTCAAAAAAGCTAAGTTGCATTAATTCATGCGTTTTTTTTTAATTCGAAAGAAATGCTCAAATACACATTTTTTATGATTTAAAACGTTTCAAACGTTTTTTGCTATTTTATTCATATGAATAACCTATTTGTACGAATAACTGACTATTCATACGAATAATTGACTATTCATATGAATAACTTTATTTGTACAGATAACACAATTTATTCGTACAAATAAATGTAGTATAAACATGCATCCACTGGCATTTTGGTATTGTATAAATACAACCACCTGTCTTCCTTGCCACCTCAGCCACTTGCTTGCTAGCCTTGCTACCTCCTGCTTGCTTGCAGTACCTACCAGCTCTCTTTATATATACCTTTGAAACCCTTGCTTGCGAGATGACTGACACTCATCTCTCTTGCGAGAGATGTGTGTTGCAATCTTTCATTAGTAATTAATGTTTATTTTGTTTTGTTTTGTTTAGGATTGGCACTCATCTCTCTTAGGAGAGTTGTGTGGTATAATCTTTTAAACTATTTAATATTTGTATTGTATTGTATTTTAGTGTGTAGACAAGCTGGCACTAATCTCTCTTGCGAGAGTTGTGTACTACAATTTGTTTTTATTGTGTGTTGCAGTTTCAAATTTTAACATAAATAATTATTTTTTACCTGAGGCTGGCACTCATCTCTCTTAAGAGAGTTGTGTGTTACAGTCTCAGTTTATATAAAAATGTTTGTTTGTAGGAACTCTTGGGTTGGCACTCTCTCTGTTAAGAGAGTTGTGTGTTGCAGTCCACCCAAGCTTAGTGATTTTTTCATAGATGCTTATTCTGGCACTCATTTCTCCCTTGAGATTTGTGTGTTGTAGTCTAAGTTTAGAGATGTTTTCAAGCACACTTAGTCTGGCACTCAACTATCCCTTGATAGTTGTGTGTTGCAGTCTAAGTTAGATATCATGCGATGTGCTCTTAGACACTTAGTCTGGCACTCAACTGTCCTTTGATAGTTGTGTGTTGTAGTCTAAGTTAGATATCATGCGATGTGCTCTTAGACACTTAGTTGGCACTCAATTGTCCCTTGATAGTTGTGTGTTGTAGTTGAAGCCTAGTGTTAGATGGTGAAGTCCACCACATTCTTAATGTACGTGACCCTAGCTTCTACAATAGGACCCCCCCACTTCATGTCATAGGACTTGACGTCTTGATCTATTTGACAAAGGCATTGTCGACTCTCCAACACAAAGTGGTGCAAATACTGGTCTATAGAATTTATTGTAAATACATCTAGAAATCGTTCACGTAAGGTCCTCCCCCCACGCTCTGCCATTGTCCTCACCAAATTCTCTAGACTGCTTTCACCATTGTTGAAAGTTATCTCAATGATGTCCAGATTGACATTCATTAAGAAGTGTACATTCTCGTTTATCAACACCTTCCTCTAAATCTTAATGAGATCATTGAAACTTCCTCTAGTCAACCACGCGAGGCATCTAATATGTAGTAAGCTGCAACATAGAATTCAAAAAAGGATTCAGTGCCAGGTGTAATAAGAAACTCATTAAGCCGTAACAATTAGCAATGCAAGTAGTCTAAGAAATTACCTAGGTATAACCTCTCAACTCAAGCTCACATTATGTAACAGACCACATAAAATACGCCCCAAAGGACAACCGCAGCCACAAGCACCAATGCACCCACACCCCAGTCACATGCTACATTGCACCCATAGCAGCCATAAGCACCATTGCAGCCATGCCACACATATATACCAATGCATTGACCATAGCCTGTCTTTCCTCGTATCCCTTTTTCCCAAGTTCTTCCATTCCCACAAGCAGGTCCTCCACTCGGTCCACGTCTCCCACCACATGCACGCCCACATTTTTCCACATATTTTGCTTCTCAATTTGTGCCTCCTACCACACATCCATGCAGACGAGTTTCCATCTCTTCCATACTCGCCTACACCAAGAATACACAATCTATCTGCACAAGCATATAGATTTCCATCTCCTTCATTCTTGCTTGCACAAGCACCACCCACATCACATGTCTTGCATGATCTGCACCAGTGGCAAGATGCTGCATCATAAACATATGCTCATTTCTGTCATCACCCTGTCTACTAGAAGATGCATAATTCCCTTATTGCAATTTTCCATTCATGATGTCATTCTGCTTTTTATAGCAGTCTTTAGCCATATGACCCATTTTACCACAGTAGTAGCATTTAACATTGCTGTTTGCATTTTGGCCTCTCTGCCATCCACCACGACCTCTTTGGCTCCCCCTGCCTCTAGAGTTACCATGTCCTCCTCCATAGGACTGTTTTTCTTGAGTTTGCTGCATATTCTGATTTCTACATGGCCTTCAGATCGGCCTGCTCTACCTCTACCTCTACTCTTCTAGCATTTGAGTAGAAGACAGTTTCTTTTGAAGTTCCTCCTAAAGAAGATGCACCACCATTTCTCTGCTCTTCAGAAATTAGAAGAGCAAACAACTCCTCAAAATCAGGAAATTTTTCACAGATGGTAATGGATGTCCAGAACTGTGCATAATCCTTTCCTAGACCATTCAAGGTCACAGAAACTAAACCATCATCTTCCACTGGCGACCCAATGGAAGCAAGTGCATCTGCAATCTCCTTCACCTTCATGTGGTAGTTATTGATGCTCATATTTTCTCTCTGCACATTGTGCAACTCTTGCTTGAGCTGCATTTTCCTGGCTTGTGTATTTGTGCTGTACATTTTTGTCAAAGTATCCCATGCCTCCTTTGGCGTACTTGCATCCTGAATATGCACAATCATAGAATCTAAAATACTAATAGACAGCCAGTACATAACTTTTCTGGCTCTCTCATGCCATCCTTTAAATGCCTGCATTTCCTGTTGATTGGGAACATTAGGAAGAATTGGTTCTTCTTCATTTCGTGTAATGAACTCCCAATAGCCTTTTCCCATAAGGAAATTCATCATTCTAAACTTCCATGCTTGGAAGTTGTTCTTGTCAAGCTTTTAAGTGACAATCTATGAAAGAGAATCAGACGCCATTACAGAACACTGCAAAATATTCTGTCATTGCAAAAAACACGGCTTCTGCCTCACAAGGGCAAATCTACAAAACTGACGAAAGTGGTATTTGACCACACAGTCACTTCCTAGTGATGATTTTGCATGAACATGCAATAAGGATGATTCTGTAAATCCCAATATCTTAGCGCACAGGCATACGATGCAATTTCTACAGCAACTTTTCACCAACCTGTAGAGCAGTGGTCGCACAACAAAAATAGGGCCTTTTTCTCAGTGCTTCTGGAGAACTTTCGCCTCCAAAAGGGGCCCCGAAATGGCCTCGAATCAGAGAAATATACTGCCCTCTCACCACACCGCGAAGGGCGTCTCAATCTGAGACAATGCACTCTTACACTTTCCAGCTGTGCTACCTGCAGAGATTTGCTCCCAAACTTGAAAAAGGAAAGCAATACTGGTCCTCTTACTAGGACACCACGAACTTGGTTTGCTTTCTTGAGCTCCTTACCATGAACTAGGCTCTGATACCATGTGAAGATAGTGGGAGAGAAGGAAGGAGTCTCACTTGCGGCTTTCTCACATACACAATGGGGGAATACACACAAAGGTGGAGGCTGAAAATAGTTTTCCTCTTCTTAGTTATGAAAGCCATGTTGAGAGTTCACACTCAACATCACGTGATCATATGTGCATAGCACTAACCTTATAGAGTGCTATAAAGGAAAGGGTTAGATCCCCTAACCCTAACCCTAACCCTAAAAGGGTTTGTATATATTCTATTTTTTCAACTAATTCTAGCGTACAGTTAGTCATTTGTGGTGTGCTCTCTAGCTGTGTCCTCTCTCCTCCTCTCCACTCTTCTCCTCTCCCCTCTTCATATTTTGTCATGGTATCAGAGCTCCCTTGCCTTCTGCTGAGGCATCGAGATCCGAGCAAGAGAGATTGAGAGATGGAGTGTTCCTTTCACTTCCGTTGAGTGACAAAGAACTTTTGCCCATTTGAAAAGTTTCCGTCATGTGAGTATTTGTGAGAGTTCTTTGTGAGGATTCTTGCGAGAGATTCATTATTTCTTGAGTGATCTTCGAGTTGAGAGAGCTTCATTCATGCTGTTTCAGAGAGGGAGAGATCTCTAAGAAATTAAAACACAGAGATGCTTTGAAGAAGTCTCGACTTAGTTTCTCTATCTTGTGAGACTGTGTGTGAGAGAAAGAGATGTGGAGCAAAGCTACAACAACCAAAGCAGTCAGTAGCTCCAAATACGACAAGCAGACGGAGCAGCAAACTCCAGAGGCCAACAGCGCTTCCTCAGTCCAACGAGGCAGCTGCAGCAAGCACCTTCCTCTCCAATGGCAGCTACTGCTCCACACCAGCGACACAGCTAGTGCTCCAACGGTGGCTACTGAGCCTCACAAAAGAGGTGACGCCCACTCGTGGCTCCCTATGCCCCTAGGCCATCAACCCCACCTCCATCTATTGTGAACGTCTCCAGCATCTACTACGAACTACTTTTCCTTTGAGATGGCTTCCTCCACGGATCTCCTACCGCACGCCCTATGACAGCCTTAGCAGCAGCAATAGCCAACTAGCCCAAAGGCGGCTCCTTCAGCAAGGCTTCTGTGACCCTCCTACCTCTCCAAATAGCAACGCAGACGGGCTCCCAACCTCTTGTATCGCGGGCCTCAGCCATCTTCAACGAAGCGCCTCACCTTGACGCTAGACCTCGCAACAACAACAGGTTCATCGTGGGCTCATGGGCCACCTCCAGTGCCATCTCCGACGACTGGCCACCTCTCCAAGCAGCCACCGATTCACGACCTCCAAAGCCTTTAGGCTCTTGGCACCCGACGCATCTTCAATCAACAACCAAGAGCACAACAACAACAAGTCGCGTGGCTCCCCGAAATGCCCAACGACTCCCACGGAGCGCGTCAACCACCTCACCATCTCTGCACATCGATGGAATAGACCAAGACGATGAAATCTTCAAAAGAGTCCGTCGGAATCTCAAAAGATTTCGGTCGCCCTCCTAGCGCCATGTGGCAGCGAGGGAGGATATCTCATCCTCAACCTCACCATATTGAGGTGTGGTTAGCCAAGTGACATGTGGCCCATCTACCACATCATCATCTTATCCTATCTGCCATGTCATCTAGCTGACACGTGGCAGCCGACTACCATGTTAGCAGCCCACGTCATCCGCGACACATCATCATCGACTACCACATCATCATTGACTACCACATCATCACCGACTGCCACATCACTTGTGCCATGTCATCAGTGCCATGTCAGCATTGCCACGTCACCCTGTTGACATCATCTGTGCCACCTCAACACTGCCACCTCAGCAGTCCAGTCAGCACTGACCCTCTGCAGGCACAGTCTCTTGCCAGGCACATTGTGCACACACTGGATGTGCACACTCCTGCCACCTCAGCACAGAGCTTCACAGGCACACCTCTTGCTAAGCACAGTGCCACATCATCACTGCATGTGACTCACAGTGACACATCATCATTGAGCACCATTTGCACTCCTTTTGCCCCTCCACCTAGATCAAGTCGTATCTCTTGATCCAGGAAGAATTTGAGGGCACTCCAAAAAGGAAAGTCACTCGTTTTTTTGTGCTCTACGCGCTCATCACATCACACACATACTTCGGCACAAGTTACACTCACATTTGATCCTCGCCGACAAAACCACTTCCTTTACGCACATTTGCCTCTACATCGACGCATCTGATCCAACACTTAAAAAGAACAAAAGAAAAGGAATTATTTGTTGCTCTTTCATCGATCGACGGTTGGTTTAGATCTAGATCAGAGTAGACTAGATCACCATAGAGGGGACGCTTTGAATTTCCCCAAGTTGCCAATCTAAGCCATGCCCGAAATTCCCGACTAGTACCTACTCGGAGTCAGTCCATATGCTCACATCCGATTTCACATCATTACATTACCTGAAACCTTACGTTCATCAGCTCAGTGAGTAGACTTCAGAGTTCAGAGGCATTACAGATTGATTCAGTGGGCAGATATCATTTGATTTCACACACACATGCCACCATTGTAAAGCCTTTTTGGCTATCTCACGGCATTGTGCACATCATTTTCAGCCTTGTAAAGCCTCTTGGCTATTCTTGGCATCATTGCCACAAGCCTTGTAACACAGATCAGATTTTATATACTGCAGTTCTATCTTCAGCGACGGTACAGAGATTTCACTTGGCATCTTCAGTGTATTTGCAATTGATTCATACAGAGTTTTCTAAGACACTTTTTGAGTACATTGTTTGCACCATGTTGACTAGCAACCTCAATCTGGAGGCATCTACTAAGTTAGACAACTCCAATTACGGTACATGGAAATACCGAATGGAGACCATTCTTGTGCTTTAGGACAAATGGGAGTATGTCGATGGATCTATACCTAGATCATTGGTCGATCCAGCCACTAGTAGCTCTACTCCATCTGTTGTCACAATACCAGCAACGGGATCTACATCAGGATCTACATCTACACAAATAGTTTCCGCACCAGTAGCAGATCCTGCCATTGCCCGAGCTCAAGCAGATTGGGATAAGAAAGACAAATATGCCTATCACCTGATTAAGCAGAATGTGCAAGATGTCATGCTAGGACAGCTCAACACAATCAAGACATCAAAAGAAGCATGGGATATGTTCGCAGCTCTCTACGAGTCCAAGAACACATCCAGGATTCTCACCCTGAGAAACCAGATCAACCAGAGTTTCCGCAATAGCAATGAAACCGGTCATGCTTATGTACTCCACATCAAAGACTACAACAATCAACTTGCAGCAGTAGGAGAGACTATGAATCCCGCAGAAATGGTTCAAGTAATCCTAAATGGACTAGGAGAAGGATATGAGAATCTAGTCCAGAGTATTGCCATCTAATGGCAAATTCCAAAACTGGAAGAACTTCAGTCAGTTCTACTTGGTGAAGAACTCAGGACTCAGGCCATTCAAGCACGTAAAGGTCATTCTAATGATCAAGCATTCACAGCTTCAGATAGAAGCAGAGGCAAAGGCAGAAACAGAGGTAGATCATACCAAAAAAGTGGTCATCATCAACAAAATCAAAGTCAGAATTAGCAGCAGCATCAGCATCATCCTCAACAACATCAAAATCAGCAAAGAGGAAATCATTCCAACCGAGGAAGATTCCAAAGACGAGGGAATGCATCCACCAATGTGTCAAACATCCAGTGCAACTACTGTCACAAGTTTGGACACTATGAAAGAGATTGCCGCAAGAAGCAGTATGACCAAGGCGGTCAATCCCGCAGTAATCGAGGGAATTCCCGAGGAAGAGGAAATCATCGTGTTAGACATTCTAGTCACAGTCATTTTGCAAATGAGCATGGAAATATGTTTCTTGCAAGTGAGGAATTGCATCAAATTGATACAATGCACCTAGACACTGATTTCAATCCTAAAGAGGATTTCAGCTATCAAGTCGACCAAGTGGAACAGGATCCTTGGTACATCGACAGCGGTGCATCATCTCATATGAAAAATCATCAGGAATGGTTCACAGAAATGAAGCCATTAGAAGGTCAAAAGAATGTCATCTACACAGCAGACAATACACCAAATCCGGTTCAAGGGACAGGTGTTATCCCTATGAACAATTTCACTAGTACAAAAGGATTAGTCAAAGATGTGCTCTATGTTCCGAAGCTCAGCAAGAACCTTTTGTCAGTAGGTCAAATGACGGAACACAACTACAAAGTCATCTTCGACGGTGATGAATGCACCATCAGAGACAAATCCAAAAGAGGTCAGCTAGTAGCAAAAGGTGTCAAGGAAGGATGCTTATACAGGATGCTAGCTACAGTACCAGATAAGCATGCCATGTCAGCTCAAATGCAGCAGATGCCACTATCTGCAAAATGGCACAAGAGATATGGTCATGTCAACTTCAAGTACTTGTTGGATCTAAGGAATCAAAATATGGCAATTGGGATTCCGAAGCTATAGTTTCTTGGAAAAGTTTGTGAAGCATGCTGCTTCGGCAAACAAAAGCAAACCAACTTTGTTAGAAGCACCTCTCATGCACGAGGTATTCTTGATTTGATTCATACAGATGTATGGGGTTATGCCCAGACCTGCACAATCAATGGTTCACTTTATTACTTGACCTTCATCGACGACTATAGCAGATATTGTTGGGTCTACTTTCTGAAAGAGAAATCTGAAGTGTTTGCCAGATTTCAAGAATTCAAAGCCATGGTAGAAAACCAAACAGGCAGAAAGATCAAGGTCATGAGATCAGACAGAGGAGGTGAATACATGTCTTCAGCATTCATGAACTTTTGCAAAAATCACGGCATTCGAAGACAATTCACATGTGCAGATATTCCTCAGCAGAATGCAAGAGTTGAAAGGAAGAATGCGACTTAAGTGACAGTGCTAGAGCAATGCTTAGTGAAAAGCATCTTCCGAATCAGTATTGGGTAGAAGTAATAGCTACAGCTAACTACTTGCTTAATCAGCTTCCTACCGAACCGATACAAGGTATGACTCCTTATGAAGCATTCACTGGACACAAGCCACGCATTGGGCATCTCCGCATATTTGGTTGCATAGCATATGCCCACATACATGATGATCATCGCAGGAAATTGGATGCCAAGTCACACAAATGCATCATGGTTGGCTACAGTGAGGAAAGCAAAGCATACAAATTGTATGATCCCATCAACCACAAAGGCATTATCTCCAGAGATGTGATCTTTGATGAGGAATCAGAATGGAAAACCTCACCTACACAGGAGATAGAAGCATTAACTTCATAGTCATCTACAGAATAGGTTGATGAAGAAGAGCAAGAATTGCCAGCAACACCCCAAGCAGCACCACAGCAGCTCAGACGGTCTACTAGGGAAAGCAGACCACCAGCCAGATTGACATATGCTCAAAAAGGCAAAGCAATTCAGGTGGAAACCACCAACTATGCTCTTATGACTACCATCATGGCTACAGAAGAGCCAGTGTACTTCGAAGACGGAGTAGACAAGCCAGAATGGCAAACTGCTATGAATGAAGAAATGGATGCTTTGTATAAAAATAACACTTGGGAATTATGCTTGGGGGGGTCACTATGTATAAACCCTCTATACCACGTGCATTCAAGGCCTATTTCTAAAATCCCTTATCTGTAAATTTTTCATTAATAAAATGTACCCCTTTTCTATACAAATCTGTAAATTTTTCCCAAAACTATTTTAAATAGTCCCTTATGTATATTTATTTCTGTAAATTTTAGAAATAAAAAATATCCTTCTGTTAAACTCAGGTGATAGGGTTACATATGATGAGTGACCCCCCCGAGGAATTATGTGACCTTCCACCAGGAAAGAAGGCCATAGCCAACAAATGGGTATACAAAGTGAAGTACAATCCAGATGGTAGTATTCAGAGATACAAAGCCAGATTAGTTGCAAAAGGATTTGCACAACAATATGGCCAAGATTATGATGAGACTTATGCTCCAATAGCAAAGATGGATTCCATACGGTTCTTGATATCACTAGCGACACTCAGTAAATGGAATGTGTATCAGCTCGATGTCAAGAATGCATTTCTCAATGGTTATCTAGACGAGGAAGTCTACATGCAACAACCAGCCGGTTATGTTGAACCAGGAAAGGAGAACAAGGTTTGCCATCTCAAGAAAAGTCTCTATGGCTTAAAGCAAGCACCCAGAAGTTGGTACAGCAGAATTGACAAGTATTTTACTGATCTGGGATACATGAAGTCCAATGCAGATCATACTCTCTACTACAAAGTTCAAGGGGACGACATTACTATTGCACTTTTGTACGTAGATGATCTGATTGTGACAGGAAGCAAGGATAGCTTCATCAGAAAACTAAAACAAGACTTATCTGCAGAGTTCGACATGAAAGATCTTGGACTAATGCACTATTGTCTTGGAATTGAGTTCTGGGGAGATTCAGATAGCACATTCATGAGTCAGCTCAAATATGTTGACAGTCTCCTGAAGAAGTTTCATATGGTAGATTGCAAGATTGCAGCCACTCCCATGGAACAGAGTTTGAAACTTACTAAAGATTCAGAAAAGCCTACCGTCAATGACAGATACTACAGGCAACTCATTGGATCTCTTATATATCTGACAATCACATGGCCAGATATTTGTTATGCAGTAAGCTCACTAGCACAGTTTATGGCAAATCCAAAATAGTCTCACTGGAATGCAGCCAAAAGAGTCTTGAGATACATCAGAGGTACAAGACAGTTTGGGATAGAATACAGAGGAAGTCATCCATGGTTGCATGGATACTATGACAATGACTATGCTGGAGATCATGAGACCAGGAGATCGACACAGGGATATGCATTTTTCCTTGGTCAAGGTGCTATATCATGGTTTTCAAACAAACAGCCAACTGTTTCTTTATCTTCAACTGAAGCAAAATATAGAGCACTTGCTACAGGTGCATGTGAGGCTCTATGGCTCAAAAGACTATTGTCAGAAACAGATAACTTTGATGAGTCAAAGCCAACAACAATATACTGTGATAATCAATCGGCTCAAGCATTGGCCAAAAATCCATTATATCACTCCAAGACAAAGCACATTGATGTCAGAGAGTACTTCATCAGAGAAAGAGTGTTACTTGGTGACATCACACTGCAGCATTGTGATAGCAAAGAAAATGTTGCAGACATCTTTACCAAACCACTCGGTAAAGAGCTATTCGAGAAACACCGACTAGCTC
This sequence comes from Dipteris shenzhenensis, assembly GCF_047967505.1. Taxonomy (NCBI): domain Eukaryota; kingdom Viridiplantae; phylum Streptophyta; class Polypodiopsida; order Gleicheniales; family Dipteridaceae; genus Dipteris; species Dipteris shenzhenensis. Next base: position 39,675,599 of record NC_141613.1, on the reverse strand, counting down.
TTGGTTTGTTGCAGAGGAAGGACATTCCCATTAAAGGGGTGTGATGGAATGTAATACTCAGTCCTTCTTCGATTCCCAAGAATCATCATCTTGAGGGAAGTCCTACTTCATGATGTTGATCTTGAGGGAAGGTGTTGAGAGTTCATGCTCAACATCACGTGATCATATGTGCATAGCACTAACCTTATAGAGTGCTATAAAGGAAAGGGTTAGATCCCCTAACCCTAACCCTAACCCTAAAAGGGTTTGTATATATTCTATTTTTTCAACTAATTCTAGCGTACACTTAGTCATTTGTGGTGTGCTCTCTAGCTGTGCCCTCTCTCCTCATTTCCACTCTTCTCCTTTCCCCTCTTCATATTTTGTCAAGCCAAAAGAACTCTAGTACAAAGAAATAGAGGAACCCTATATGTGGGTCTCAAACCAAACTCAGCTAACTAAGGTGGCATGCTACCTGAGCCACAAACTAGAGTACATAAGGATAGCTGTCATCCAGCTATTATTCGGTAGTGTACCAACCGCATCTGTAGCTAACAAGTCGGTGACATAAATGCACAACGGTCACCCTGGCATATCACGAGTGTAGCTCGATATCTCAACAGGAAACTTGTGAAAGATGGATATGTTGGGATGTATCAAGGTCATGCCTCCTTGTTAGCACACCTTTGGTCCTATGTGTGTGCTAGAGGCACAATTAGGTGGGAGTAGATGCCATCTAGATGTTGGCTAGATTCTAGGGGAGTAGATGAGCCTTTGGTCAGAGGTCCATCGATGATGTCACTAATCATGTAGAGATGCCCTACATATGGCTCTCATTGTTCTTCATTCTATGAGCACTTCTTTTCATCGTGTCCGTCTTCTGTTACTTCCATGCTATCTTCCAACATGATGTCAGAGTGGTTCTATTCTCCTTGAGCTCTCGATGTCATTCTTCTCATGGATCTCTCCCTCTTTTTTCTCTTTCCAATCTGTATCTCTCATCCTCAGCTCTATATTCCACTACGTGTCTTTGGTCTTGCAACACTCTTCACATAAGCTTATTCAAATTAGCAGACGTTTGTTGTAGGTTTCTTCCATTTACAGTAAGAACAAGCTCTAATTTTTATAGCTTGAAGGCCGCCGTAGAAGATTTGCATATAGTTGAAAGTCACAGAAGTTGCTAGGAGCGATTCTATACATCGGGTGAGAGACTTGTGTTCTAAAGTTACCCTTCTTGCTATATTGATTCTAATATAGAGAGGTTGGGGAGAGGTTGTGATGCTGTTCAGCATATTCTACCCACTGCTAGTGCTTGAAGTCATTGGAGGTTTAGACAAAAGCCTGGCCATGCTGTAGCAATATTCATCATTTACGATTTCTCTATGATTGATGAAGCTCAGAAGTGTGGCTTTCGTATGCTAATTCGCTCGTATCCACCGACAAAATTTGTTCTAGGAACACTTGCTGCTATTGTTCCACCATTGTTTTCTCCATAGAATAAAATGGTTATTACTATTGATCTACTTTATGCTGATGACGTTAAGTGATAGACTTGCTGAAATTCTTTGGAGACTCCATCGCGGCCATCCTTGAGTATCTTGCCGTCGCTGAGGTTCTTGAGCTCACAGGAAATGCATCTAGGGACAACAAGAAGACCAGAATTGTGCCTCGCCATATCCAACTTGCTGTCAGGAACGATGAAGAATTGAGTAAACTCGTTGGTCATGTTACTGTTGCTAATGGAAGTGTCTTGCTGAATATACATATGGTTCTCTTGCCCAAGAAGCCCACCTCAACTTCGAAGGACTCTACTGTTGAGTGAGCATAGATCTACTGCATCTTCTACTCATGGGACTTTTTGGCTCGGGTTCTTCAATGTCTTTTTGGCTCGGGTTCTTCATTGTCCTTTTTGGAAGTGCTACTATTTTAAGTTTGCAAATGTGATTATCTCACAATGTGCAAATGAGCTCACTTTGAATGGACATAAGATCCATGTCATGGGTGGATGCTTTGTCTCAAAATCACGTTTCCAAAATAGATTTTGTAAACCTTTTGCAACACTTATGAGTATGCAAAGGTAACTTATTTTGTCTATTTGAACCTCCCTAAGGTATCTATGATATTTTGTACTCCCCTTGTTTTATGTGTCTTTATCATTGGAATCACCTCTGACGACCTTATGATGTAGGCCATGTGACTGTGTGTTCCCTCATGGTACCTCTTGCAAACAAGTGTGTCTGTACATGCAGGAGAGATAACCATTGGGGGGGGTTGTGTTTTATACCCTCTTGGAACCCCTTGTTGACAAATGTGTCTATACATGCAAGGGTGATAACCTTTGGGGGGGTTTTTTGCCCTCCATAGTACCCCTGCAGGCCTATTTGCACATGCTAGGGAGATAACTATTGGGGGGGGTCTTTATGTATCCCTTTTTTGTACCTCACCCTTGGGAGTCCTTGCTAGTGGCAGTTGAAATAGTCTAAGGCACAGTTAGGTGGGAGTAGATGCCATCTAGATGTTGGCTAGACTCTAGGGGAGTAGATGAGCTCGGTGGCCTTTGGTCAGATGTTATTGATGATGTCAGTGATCATGTAGAGATGCCCTATAGGATAGACTCTTCAAACCAAGAGGAGGATCCTCTCCATTCACCCTCCAAGCATGAATCTAGTCACTTGCCTTCAAATATGGTGGTGGTGGATCAAGATGTCCATGCGCGAGATGGTCTAGCGGAAGGTATCGAGCATGACCTTCATAAACATTTTTCCTCATATGTTTGGAGTATGGTGCAAGTGGTTTCAAACCCAAACCACAAATAGGACCAGCACGGTATCCACTTGTAACAAGTCCTGCATGCGTGCATGAATGTGTTAGTATAAGACATGCATGCGAAAGAGAGTCATAAAAGCATAATCATATATTATACATGTAAAGACACAACCACATACCTGTGCACTCTCCATATCCTGGGTAGTCATACATGGTCCAGATCAAGATTCCCCTTAGTTACCTACTTTGACTCCAAGAACTTTATCAGTATCCATGAAGCCATCCATGCTTGAAAATATAACACTTTTGACATCTTTGCCCAAGTTCTCAATGTGCATGAACTCATCCACCCCGGATAAGGCATCACTTGTGAAATATTTTTCTTTCTCGGTACCAATGAACTCATCGACTTTTGATAAGATGTCAGTGCTATAGTTGAGTGCATTGGAATCATCCATCTCTGAAGGAATAGAGCTTGGTACATTGGCATATTCTTTCAATTCTTTGATGTTGTAGTATACATTATGTTTATCATTAAAAACCACATGCCGAGTCTTTCCAATCTTTAAAAATTGCATGCTCCATCTCAAATCCTTACCTACCTCATAGTAGGGACCATCCAATGACATTGAGTTATCATCCATACCATCATCAGTAACTTTTTGAATTCTCATCTGTGCAAATGTCCAGTGTTCAACTTGTTCAAATCCCAAGACTTGACCTTCTGCTACATACTTATTTGTAAATGATAACATTTGTAAAATATCTCCCACTCTAAAATCCAAAGATATGCACTTTGTATTCCTGATGACATGTGTTGGATAAGTCTCATTTCTGTCCCATGCAATAAATGCTTTGTTGGAAGTATTATAGGGCATAACATCTCCAAGGATTTCCATATCCCCACACTTATGCTTTAGCTCAACATGTGCACTAAGAATCCTTGATACGATAACCGCCACCTTATCTTCGCCAAGTCTTCTAAAGTGACAAATAGAATTTGGATCACTTTCATGGATTGTAGCAAATGCAACTACTTCTCTTTTACAACATAAAATTACCTCCATCCTCGGAATAAATTTTGTAGCCATCTCCTTTGTGAGTTTCCTTTCCAAACAAGCTGTAACAACCATTATAAAGAACATTAGTCTCTTCTCAATAATCTACTTTATTATTGATTTAAAAATCCAGAACTTGTTTGAAAATTTAATTAGACACTAACCAATAACAACCGTAAACCAATAACAACCCTAAACCCTAAACCCTAAATCGTAAACTAAAACAACCCTAAACCCTAAACCCTCAACCCTCAACCCTAACCAATAACAACCCTAACCCTAAACCCTAAACCCTAACTCCTAAACCCTAAACCCTAAACCCTAAACCCTAACACCCAAACCCTAAACCCTAAACCCTAACCCCCAAACCCTAAACCCTAACTCCCAAACCCTAAACCCCAAACCCTAAACCCTAAACCCCAAACCCTAAACCCTAAACCCCAAACCCTAAACCCTAACTCCCAAACCCTAAACCCTAAACCCTTAACCCTAACCCCCAAACCCTAAACCCTAAACCCTAACCCCCACTCCTAAACCCTAAACCCTAACCCCCAAACCCTAAAACCCTAAACTCTAAACCCTAACTCCTAAACTCTAAACCCTAAACCCTTAACCCTAACCCCCAAACCCAAAAGTCTAAACCCTAACCCCCAAACCCTAAACCCTAACTCTCAAACCCTAAACCCTAAACCCTAAACCCTAACTCCCAAACCCTAAACCCTAACCCCTAAACCCCAAACCCTAAACCCTAAACCTTAAACTCTAACTCCCAAACCCTAAACCCTAACCCCCAAACCCTAAACCCTAAACCCTAACCCCCAAACCCTAAACCCTAAACCCTAAATCCTAAACCCTAAATCCTAAACCCTAACCCCCAAACCCTAAACCCTAAACCACCAAACTCTAAACCCTAACCCCCAAACCCTAACCCTCAAACCTTGAATCCTAAACCCTAACTCCCAAATCTTAAACCCTAAACCCTAAACCCTACCCCCCAAACCCTAAATCCAAACCACCAAACCCTAAACCCTAACTCACAAACCCTAAACCCTAACCCTAACTCACAAACCCTAATTCCTAACTCACAAACCCTAAACCCTAAACCCTAAACCCTAACTCACCAAACCCCAAATCCTAAACCCAAACCACGAAATCCTAAACTTTAAATCCTATGAGTGTTTTCAAGTAATATCATTTATTTAAGTAATAGTTTTAATTAGAATTCATAAGTAATAGTGGAATTGATAGTTGGGAGGGTGGTAGTGGGAGAAAGGGAGAGTGGGAAAGTGGAGAAAGGGAGTGTGGGAGGGTGGTAGTGGGAGAAAGGGAGAGTGGGAGAGAGAGTGGGAATGGGGGCGGTGGGGGTGGGGGTGGGGGTGGGAGGATGGGAGTGGGAGTGGGAGAGGGAGTGGGAATGGGGGAGGTGGGGGTGGGGGTGGGGGTGGGGGTGGGAGAATGGGAGTGGGAGTGGGAGAGGGAGTGGGAATGGGGGAGGTGGGGGTGGGGGTGGGAGAATGGGAGTGGGAGTGGGAGAGGGAGTGGGAATGGGGGAGGTGGGGGTGGGGTGAGGGTGGGAGGATGGGAGTGGGAGTGGGAGGGGTGGGGAGTGGGAGTGGGAGGATGGGAGTGGGAGAGGGAGTGGGAATGGGGGAGGTGGGGGTGGAAGTGGGAGGGGTGAGGTGGGAGGATGGGAGTGGGAATGGGGGAGGTGGGGGTGGAAGTGGGAGGGGTGGGGTGGGAGGATGGGGGAGGGAGTGGGAATGGGGGAGGTGGGGGGGGTGGGAAAATGGGAGTGGGAGTGGGAATGGGGGAGGTGGGGGGGTGGGAAAATGGGAGTGGGAGTGGGAGTGGGAGAGGGAGTGCGAGGATGGGAGTGGGAGGGGTGAGGTGGGAGGATAAGGGTGGGAGAATGGGAGTGGGAGTGGGAATGGGGGGGGAGGGGTGGGGGTGGGAGGATGGGAGTGGGAGTGAGAGGTGGAGGTGGGAGGATGGGAGTGGGTGGGAGAATGGGAGTGGGAGTGGGAATGGGGGAGGTGGGGGTGGGGTGAGGGTGGGAGTGGGAGGGGTGGGGTGGGAGAATGGGAGTGGGAGAGGGAGTGGGAATGGGGAAGGTGAAAGAATGGGCGTGGGCGTGGGAGTGAGAATGGGGGAGGTGGGGTGGGAGGATGGGGGTGGGAGTGGGAGTGGGAATGGGGTGGGAGTGGGAGTGGGAATGGGGTGGGAGGATGGGAGTCGGTGGGAGAGAGAGAGAAGATAATCTAATAGAGAGGCCAATGGGAGAGGAGATAATGTTATAGAACGACCAATGAGAGAGAAGTACTTAAAACCCTAGTTTTTCTTATATATACTCTCCTTCTCTCATTGTTTCTCTCATTTCAACAAGGAAGAGCAAGAGGAGAAGCAAAAAGAGAAGGAAGAGCAAAAGCAAGCACAAGCAAGCACAAGCATAGATTTCAATTTTTTTCCAGGTACTTTTTTTAAAATTTGTATTCTTTGAAATTTTATTATAGAGAGAGAACTTAGAGAGAGAAAAGTGAAGGAAAGATTTTTAGAGAGAGAATATAAGAGAGAGAGTCTTGCTGCCTCGGCAACAAAAGAGAGAGAGAGAAAGAGAGAGGGAGAGAGAGGAGAGAAGGGGGGGGAAAGAGAGGGGAGAGAAAGGGAGGGGGGAGAGAAGGGGGAGGGGGGGGAAGAGAGGGGAGAGAGGGGGGAAGCCGCGAGGGGGGGGAGAGAGAGAGGGGGGGAGGCCGCTGCCGCGGCAGCGGAGAGAGGGGGGAGGGAGGGGAGGGGAGGGGAGAGAGAGAGGCGGCAGTGAGAGAGGAGGGAGGGGGAGAGAGAGAACAGGGGGGCACGACAACGAGAGAGAGGGGGAGGGAGAGAGAGAGAGGGGGGGCCGCAGCACAGCGAGAGAGGAGGAGGGGGGGGAGAGAGAGAAGGGGGGGCAGCGAGAGAAAGGGGAGGGAGGCTACTGCCGCGGTAGCGGAGAGAGGGGAGGGGAGAGGGAGGGGAGGGGAGGGGAGAGAGAGAGGGGGGGCCGCTGCCGCGGCAGCGAGAGAGGAGGGGGGGGAGAGAGAAGGGGAGGGGCCGCGGCAGCGAGAGAGAGGGGGAGGGAGAAAGAGAGAGGGGGGGCAGCTGCGGCGGCAGCGAGAGAGGAGGGGGGAGAGAGAGAGAAGGGGGGGCCGCTGCCGTGGCAGCGAGAGAGGAGAGGGGAGGAGAGAGAGAAGGGGGAGGCACGACAGCGCGAGAGAGGGGGGGAGAGAGAGAGAGGGGGGGAGGCCGCTGCCGCGGCAGCGGAGAGAGGGGGGGGAGAGGGAGGGGGGGCGGAGAGAGAGGAGGGGAGGGGCTACCGCGGTAGCGAGAGAGGAACGGGGGGGAGAGAGAGGAGGGGGGGCGAGAGAGAGGGGAGGGAGAGAGAGAGAGGGGGGTCGCTACCACGGCAACAAGAGAGGAGGGTCCCCGGGGGGAGAGAGAGAAGGGGGGGCAGCGAGAGAGAGGGGAGGGAGAGAGAGAGAGGGGGGGCCGCTGCCGCGACAGCGAGAGAGGGGGGGGAGAGAGAGAAGGGGGGGCAGCGAGAGAGAGGGGGGGAGAGAGAGAGAGGGGGGAGAGGGAGGGGAGGGGAGGGGAGGGGACAGAGAGAGGGGGGGCCGCTGCTGCAGCAGCGAGAGAGGAAGGGGGGGAGAGGGAAGGGGGGGGAGAGGGAAGAGAGAGGGGGGGCCGCTGCCGCGGCAGCAAGAGAGGAGGGGGGGAGAGAGAGAAGCGGGGGGGCACGGCAACGAGAGAAAGGGGAGGGAGAGAGAGAGGGGGGGGCCACTGCCGCGGCAACGAGAGAGGAGGGGGGGGAGAGAGATAAGGGGGGGCAGCGAGAGAGAGGGGGGGAGAGAGAGAGAGGGGGGAGAGGGAGGGGAGGGGAGGGGAGAGAGAGAGGGGAGGCCGCTGCCGCGGCAGCGAGAGAGGAGCGAGGGGGAGAGAGAGAAGGGGGGGGATGCGGTAGCGCGAGAGAGAGGGGGAGGGAGAGAGAGAGAGGAGGGGGGGCCGCTGCCGTGACAGCGAGAGAGGAGGGGGGGCAGCGAGAGAGGAGGGGGGGGAGAGAAAGGGGGGGAGGAGAGAGAGACAGGGGGGGAGGCCACTGCCGCGGCAGTGGAGAGAGGGGGGGGAGAGGGAGGGGGGGGAGAGGGAGGGAGGGGAGGGGAGAGGAGAGAGAGAGGGGGGGCCGCTGCCACGGCAGCGAGAGAGGAGGGGGGGCACGGCAGCGAGAGAGAGGGGGAGGGAGAGAGAGAGAAGGGGGGCTGCTACCGCGGCAGCGAGAGAGAAGGGGGGGAGAGAGAGAGAAGGGGGGGAGGGGGGGAGAGAGAGAGGAGGGGGCGCGGCAGCGAGAGAGAGGGGGAGGGAGAGAGAGAGAGGGGGGGCCGCTGCCACGGCAGTGAGAGAGAAGGGGGGGAGAGAGAGAGAAGGGGGTGGGAGAGGAGGGGGGCGGCAGAGAGAGAAGGGGAGGGGGGGCCGCTGCCGCGGCAGTGAGAGAGAGGGGGAGGGAGAGAGAGAGAGGGGGGCCACTGTCGCGGCAGCGAGAGAGAAGGGGGGGAGAGAGAGAGAAGGGGGGGAGGCACAACGAGAGAGAGGGGGGAGAGAGAGAGAGAGGGGGGGCCGCTGCCGCGGCAGCAAAAGAGAGGGAGGGGGGAGAGAGAGAGAGAGACAGGGAGAGAGAGAGAGAGGGGGGGAGGCCACTGCCGCGGCACTGAGAGGGAGAGAGGGGGGAGAGAGAGAGAGGGGAGGGGAGAGAGAGAGAGGGGGGAGGCTGCGGCAAGTGAGAGAGAGAGTGGGGAGCGCAAGTGAGAGAGAGGAAAAAGGTGAGGAGAGAGTGGGGGAGAGAGAGAGAGAGGGGAAATGAATAGGAGGGGAGAGAGTAGACTAAGATGAGAGGAAACGTAGACTAGAGCGGAGAGGAAAGAGAGAGAGAGAAGAGTGAGAGAGATGGACGAGAGATGAAAATTTAGAGAGGGAGGACACAAGAGAAAGTACGATCGAGATAGAAAATCTTACCAATGAAGAGGAGAAATGAGTGGGTGACGATCGAGAAAAGATAAAGGAGAGATGTTTTGATGGAAGAATTTGGGAGCTACGATCAATGAGGCATATGAGAGGAGATTGGTGTGTGATTTAGTCGAAACTTAAACAAACAAAACTATAAACCTTGGTGTTTGATGAAAATTTAGAGAGGAAGGGCACAAGAGAAAGTACGATCAAGATAGAAAATCTTACCAATGAGGAGAAAAAATGAGTGGGCGACGATCAAGAAGAGATAAAGGAGAGATGTTTTGATGGAAGAATTTGGGAGCTACGATCAATGAGGCATATTAGAGGAGATTGGTGTGTGATTTAGTCGAAACTTAAACAAACAAAACTATAAACCTTGGTGTTTGAAAAGAGAAACGTGTGGAAACTAGAATTTCAAATTTCCCGCCTCTTTTTAAACTATGAATCCTTGTGTTTGAAAAGATAAACGTGTGAAAACTTGAAAATTGTGATAAAAGACAACCTTGTGTTTCAAAAGACAAACGCGTGGATGTGAAAAGACAAATGTATGCTAAAAGCAATACTTGTAGAAACTTGAATTTTAAATTTTTCTTTGTTTTTGAATTTAAAATGAGTTTCACTTTCATTTTCAATTTACTAGTTTAATTTAGACTATAATGCATTTTGTTTTGGAATATAAAAAGTATAATTTTAATTTTATTACATTTTAAATTAAAATTTTAAAAGTAGTTTAACTTACATTTGTTATTATTACTTTAATTTATTTCTTTTTAGGAAGAATTAGTATATTCTTCTAGGTAAATATTAAATTTTTAATTTTAAGTCTTGTTTTCTTTATTTTACGTTATTTTTTCATAAACTTTAAGTTAAACTTTAAGTTAAACTACTTTATAGTTTTTATTATTTAAATTCAAATTTATTAAGATTTTAACTTCTTATTAATGTGAATGTTCAATTCTTATGAGTTGTAAGTAAATTAGTTTTTGAAAATATAAATTTTATCTTTTTTAAAATGAGAAGGGGGAGGGAGAGAGAGAGAAGGGGGGGGGCCGCTGCCACGGCAGCGAGAGAGAAGGGGGGGGAGAGAGAGAGAAAGGGGTGGGAGGATGGGAGTGGGAGAGGGAGTGGGAATGGGGAAGGTGAAAAAATGGGCATGGGCGTGGGAGTGAGAATGGGGGAGGTGGGGTGGGAGGATGGGGGCGGCAGCGAGAGAGAAGGGGGGGGAGAGAGAGAGAAGGGGGGGGGAGAGAAGGGGGGGAGAGAGAGAGAAAGGGGTGTGAGTTTTAAAAAAAATTAAATATAAATTTTATCTTTTTTAAACTCACAACCTTAGTGTATTAAAAAGAATAATGGAAAATAGATTATTTTTTGCTTTTAATTCGCAACCTAAGGATATTAAAAAGAACAATGGAAAATAAATTATTTCTTGCTTTTCTTCACTTCGACGGTTGGTGTAGTCTAGATTAGCATAGATTAGTTTGTCCTTAGAGGAGAGAACTCCAAAAAAACCAATCAAAGCCATGCTCAAAATTTCCCGACTAGTTCCTGATCGGAGTCAGTCCATTCGTTCACATTCGGTTTCATAGTCACAACAACCCTACCATTTAAGCAACGATTAAGGTTTTTAAACTTTCAAGATGATTGAAAGTTGTATCAGTGGACATGACAGATTACAGTTGTGGAAGTTGACAGAGCATTTTACACTTATATCAGTTGCGGGAGTTGACAGAGCATTTTGCACTTATATATGACAGACTTCAAATTTGTATTCAGAGATCATTGTAAATCCTTATTTTTTTTCACATTTATGCTCTAAGCCTTGTAAAGCCTTTTAGGCTATTCCCAAAGCATTTATGCTCTAAGCCTTGTAAAGCCTTTTAGGCTATTCCCAAAGCATGAAATTGATACTTATATGATTGGGAAGAATAAAACTTAAAAAGAAAGCATGGTTCTTGGTCTTAAGTAAAGGAAATCTCATTCTAGTGATGACAAAGAGAGAGTTGGAGAAAGATGAGTGGGCATCAAATGTATCTTTCTCAAAGAGCAATTTGATTCAAGGGGGCACGACATGCATTAGATAAGATAGGACATGCACACACATCTCTTGTTCATGGTATTACTCACTTAGATGGTGTAACTCATGAAGTTGATGGAATAACAGAACAAGTGAAGCCCTTAAGTATACCTGAAGTTGAGGCAATAGAAGAAGAAGTAGGGCGATCTAAAGCAGTTCACATTGAGCCCCTAAAAAATAAACCTCGACGTCAAATGCAAAAGGCAAGTACTTCACGAGCTACAGTTCCAAGTCCTATAACTGGAAAAAGAGGTCGTTCATATACAAAGAAAGGGCAAAGAAGAGAAGAGGAAGAACATGAAGAGGATGCGGAGGGTCTTGAAATGGAGTCAGATCTAGAAGCAAAAATGTTATCAATGAAGAACCTAAATCTTCGCTTGAATGAGGCTGTCACAGATGAGCATCCAGGATATATATGGGGCCAGAAGACTCAAGTTATACATGCTTCAACAGTGGTCAAAGCAAGTGTCTTCACCAACAGCAGGACCTTAGATACAACCTATGATGAAAAGATTTTTCAGGCTTTGATTGATGGAAAAAAACTAGTTGTTTCTAATTTGGTACTCCGTCCAAGAACATTTTGGCCAGTCATGGGAGATTATAGTCAATCCAACCATCAATTTCTCTCAGCCTATAGATTTTGAGATGCAATTCACTAAGTTCCTCATAAAACAAGTTCCCTCACTTCAAGAAGGACAGAGTTCAGTGAATGATCCAGAACAACATATAAGGGATGCCAAGAGAAATTTCTTAGCTCGTTGTACATTTGAGGCAATAGATGGTCAGCACTATGCCTATGCTTGTAATGAGCGCTCTAGAGATGCATACAAGAAAGGAGAAATTACTTATCAAACCTTCGCGAGTGTGCCTCAATTTTACTACTATTCTGCATGCATTTGTATCTTCAAGAACGAGAAAAAATATTTGATTGAGTCGGAAAGACTTAATCATGACATTTATACACTACGAAAAATCACCTCCTCTTCAGAGATGTTGCTCAAAGCTAGGACCATATGGAAAACTTTTAATTCTCCTTTGACCACTCTCAAAAGAACTGCAACTAAAGTGGAAGCGGATAATCTTGTTGACTTCTACACATGCTTGAGTGCCATTGTACCAAGGGGAAAGCAGGAAAGAGCAGAGGTGATTACAAGCTTTAAGACAGTAAGGGATAGGTATCAAGACTACACAAGCATACTTTTCCGTAGTGATGAAGTTTTTCATCAGATCAAAGACGTGTGTCTTGCATGTGAGAAAGGAGATGTCACATATGAGGCTCCATCATTGATTAAAGAGAAGGCAAAGAAGATTGAGAAAAAAGAGATGACAGCTCGGATGTGGAGGCCTTTAAGAAACCTACCAGACATATACGCAAGTCTTGCTGCAGACAAATTAATGTCCAAAGAATGGTTTTTTGGCAAAAAGGATAAAGATCATTGCATGGAAGATTGTATCATCCAACAGGTCAAGCGTGATGCAGTAAAGAGTGCAATTGAATATTTATTGGGAGAAAAAAATATTCCAATTAGCCAATGTAAAATTGATCATAACATTGTGAGGCAGATGGCATCAGCTTTACCGTCAGCTAAACAGAAGGCTTGGGCGCATAAATGGGTGAAGGTGAAATTACTCCCTCTATGAGAAGTGACATTCCGGAAAATGTGTATGAATATGCACAAAAATTCATCAATAAGCACACTCTCAGAAAAGAAAAAACTTTGAACAAGGGCTTTTATTTCATACATGAAATCATTTCAGAGTCTGGAAAGAGTGTTGAGTGCAAGGGAGTTTCATTGAATGATTTTTTGTCCGATGACACTGCTTGGGAGAGACCTCAGCTTTTCTTTGTCTATGAAATATCACCGGATGACATTCGTTAACTCCTTGACAGAATATTACATACCATCATTGGTAAAGTGGGACAATGTAATATAGTCATATTTACTGATAAAGATGACAAGGAACAAATGTCTGCTACCCTAGAAAAACAATATGGCAATGAGCTTAAGATTTACAATGGGATATACTCAAGAAAAAGGGACAAGAGAGAATGCGGTCTCAAGATACAGAGTCTAGAAACCTTTTTCTTGTGCATGAAGAGCCCTTCCAATGATCACTCCTTACAAAACAATATAAGAGGGAATGCAAAGAGATTGCAACTACTGCTGGAAGAGCATGAAGCTCCAAGTCCCCTCCATCACCTCGGGGGGGTCACTTAGTGTAATATGTCTATATCACGTGCGTTCAAGGGTTCTTTTCTAAATCCCTATGTAACCTATTTGTAGTATTTCCTAGTATCCCCTCTGTAAATTTTGGGAAATTTTATAAATCCCCTTCTGTAAGTATATTTATTTTCCTAGAGGAATTTTAAAAGTCCTTATGCACTACTACTTTTGGAGTCCCTTTAGGTAGGATGAGATATTTAGAATGCAAGATCTCTACATCACCTGCATTATTTGAATCTACACACAAAAAATTGAGGTACCGACTGCAATAATGGGCAATGCATAAGTTTAAGATGGGTTTGTGTCTTGATGATGCCATAAGGCAAGAGAAACAAAGAATAAAGACTATTGTGCAAAAATTAAGAGGAACAAATATCAAACAAGACAAATCATGTGTGCCATACACCAAGAGCAAAGAATTGTGCAAAGTCACTTGAAACACGTAAAGAGCTCAAGAAACAACCTTTATAAAAATACTACATGAAAGATTGGGAGCTTTTATAAATGCTTTATATCTTTCCATTTTTTACAAAACCATATGTATTGGTGTTTCACCTAGGAGAAGGGATGATAGATTAGCCAATTTTACAAAGCATTCAATGACGATATATAATATTTATTTCTTGCCAAATACAAACATCTACTAAGTCATATCAAACCATGGTATTAAAACCATAGAGGCTACATTCATACAACATCTTGTTGTACCCGATGCCAAAATAGAATTTTCAAACTTGCTTAGTGGCATTCATATAAACAAAAGTACCCAAGCGGTTGCAAATCATCCACTTCTGTGATTCAAGATCCTGCAAAAAAATAATTTAAAAAATCCATCAAGATAAATCAAACTAAACTCAGTGCATAGTAATAATCATAATAAAGCTTTTATCATATTAGAAAGATTACAAAGAAGCCCCTACCAAGTGCGTTTAATGCCCCTTTACAAAGTCATTGAATACATTCCAATCATTCTCATCTAAAGTATACTTATTGCTATTACCCTCATAGGTGAGGTTTGCCAATGCAATTACGCTCTCAATATTTATCATGTCAAGGTCTGTAAGGTCATATGTGAAGCATCTTGAACCTTTTGCCTTTTGATACCACCCAAGCTGGACTTCTACTCCAAAAGGTCTATCTGAAAGGTTGAACCCTCTTTTATATTCCACATACCCCCCACCAACCTTTCTTCTCATTTTTTGAACTCGTCCAAGGTACCATATAGCTTGTGTTTTCTTTTTTTGCAAAGATCATGGATTGCATTTCCTTTTGCTTTTCCTTGTTTTGTGTTCTTCATGAAAGAATATGGCACAATCGGAACCTATTCCAAATAGGTTCTCATTTGATGTAGCAAGAGGTATATCTTCCTTAGAGTAGTATACTCCTTGGCAAACCCTTGTGAGTCTATCTTTAGAGAGTGTGGGATTTCCATTAAGTTGGCTTACCAATGTGGACTTGAAGAGAGTTTTACCATCAATGGTAACAACTGGGCTCACTGCTTCTTGTTCATCTAGGAGAGAATCCACCACATGTCTGATTTCACTTATGGAGGCATCGTTGTCATTATCATCTATTTCTGACACATGATCTGCTTGACATTGGTCTTCTTCTTCAGAATCAGATTCTTGTGAATATGCATCTACAAATCCATTTGACCAAGGTTCCATCCACCACTTCATATTCTCACCCTTTGGCTTCATATGCAAACTTTCACACCTTTCTTGAGCACTTTTTAGTCCCTTCTTCAATGCTTCGATGATTTTATCATCAGTTGACACACACTCATAGTCCCCTAGATTCGCTTCTTGCATGTTCTCTTTGAGATTCAATTCTCTCCAGACATGTTCTTGCTTCTTATGTGCCCTTGTAAATAGAGGACTATCCTCTTTGCATTCAAAGTGTGCAAGCCTATTCATACTACCTGCACTATGTAGCATATCCATCAAGTCATAAGCATGTTCTTGTCCCACCATGCTTCCAATCTTGCTGAAGAAGACTTCAACTGCATCTGAACCTGTAAGATGTAAAGGACACCTTAGGCCTGGACAAAATTCTCTAAAGTACTTGATCAGTAGGACCACAAAATGGCATGAGAGTTGCACATCTAAGAAGGCTTCCTTAGTTATGAAGTTTCTATCCAACGTATAGTTGGCATGATGAACAATCCAAGACCTCCAAATTTGAAAGAAAAAAGAGACTTTGCCCGCAAGATAGACTCGATCCACAAGATTCAAATGTGGAGATAAGAAGATGTCGATGTAGTCTCCAGCAATTTCAAGATAAGCTTGTGTTCCTAGCATGCTCCTCTCTTTTCTATGAATTCCATTGTTTGCCAATTCTCCCAAGCACCATTGCACTCGTCTATTGCATATTCTTTGAGCTCCAGCCCAATTTTGGCGGTCATCTCGCCTAATGTCTCCCTCCCTTAGCATATGCTTGTCGATAGAAAAAGCATCATACACAATAATGACATGATTTAAGGTGATCCAAACATTGCCAATAGCCAATTGACGCTTAGGCTTGTCAAGAACATTGACTAACTTTTTTCCATTATGTACAAAATCTTGATCATGCAGCCCAAAAACTTGATTTTCTAAAACTTTTGCTGAGAGAGGCCATCCATCCCATTTTATCCCAAATCTACTACCTCTTTTATCTAGATAATCGGAGATCATCAATGTTCTTCGCCGACTATCACCATCAGATGCATGTCCAATAATTGGACCAACCGTGGTCTTTAGCTTCTCATTCCATAAGTTTAAAATAGCATCCCATTGCGTGCGGACAAAACTTGCATCAAATCGGCCACAAGTGCAATGAAGTGTAAGAACCAAGCGTGGGAGTGCATCATGCAATGGATTGGCAAGAAAAACTCTTGCACGTCCACCAATGACACAATTTTGAAATGCATCAATAATCTGATCATATCCTTTTTGTCCTTCTCCCACTTGATCATGCACGTGGTCATGCACTCATGATCATCTACTTTATATCCATCAAAACCTACAAGCATGTCATCCTTTGGATTCCACCTACAAGCAATAATAAGCACAAGTCTGTAAGATCATATGCAATCCTCTATTTAGATTATGAAAATAATTTAGAGAAAAAGGAGGTTACCTTATCCGCTTCTTTATTGCAGTTTCATCTTCCACTATGATGAAGGGAATCCTTGACATGATTCCATGCTTTTCTTTTTCTTTTTCATAAATTTCAGTGATTGCATCAAAAAGATATTCATGTATACCAGGTACAAACTGAGTAGCAAGTCTTTGCCCTCGCTTTGTCGTTCATAAAGAAGGCCCATTGAGGTTGGAACTCAAGAAGTCATGTAACCTTGGACCTCCCCACATCCTTGCAACCTCAAATATTGCCTTTGTGTTCTCGCTATATCTTTGTCCAGCACTTGACTTGATTATGTTTGTGGCAACATCTTGTAGAAAGTCCCATAAGGCAACTTTACCACCAAACTTTTCCAATCTATGGGCTTCGATTATATTGTTGCAAAATCATTTTACATCCTTTCGATTGAGAGACTCTATGCTAGCTTCTCTTAAAGTGTAGACTCTTACTGAAAGAATGGCAACCTGAGACTTTGTCCACCATAGTTGCTTAGAAAGGTCTCTTACTCGACTTTTAGCAAAAAGAGTTGCATTTCTAAGCTCACTCTTTGTAAGATAATCTAGCCTTCTTCCATAACCGGTACTCCTATCTCCTCTCTTGTTCTCAACCTTCTCTTCTCTGTACAATCTCATTCTAAAGTCAGCAAGTTTAACTATCCCCTTGCAATGGTGGCATGTAAAGCCTTTAAATGGTTGCCCATCTTGTGAAATGCGTATGCAACTTATGTGACGAAAGCATCCATCCACATGAATATCCGTACATCCATTATTTAACGTTGCCTTAACATGACGCTCTATAAACCAATACTTCCCGCCACATTGATCATCTAAGAAAGGCTTTATCTTGACATACTTGTTACCTACTTTGACCTCATGGCTCCAAAGGCCCCAACATAGCAAGTCAAAATTTACAAAAGAAGATCCATTTTCTCTATTAAAACTTGAATCAACAGAGAAAGCACTCATACTTGGGCTTCTAGTTTTTGTTGAAATCAAAAAGTTGCTAAGAGATCTTTGCTTTGGATCATGCTCCTTATCCTTTCGAGGACGCCCTCGCAAGCCAGTGAGTGCTACCTTTGGATTTTCATCTTTTCTCATGAGCGACTTGATATGAGAGTTTGACTTTGTGTGTTCATTGAGAACCGTGTACAAATCTGATCTTGGAGGACATAAACGCAACCATGCATCATCATATTTGCATCGCACCTTCACCAAGCTTTTGTCCTTAAAATCATGTATTGTAGCTTCAACAACCTCAAAATCCCAACCTATTGAAATGATAGGAAATGAGTAAGAGACTTAATGTAAGAAGATGGCAAATACTAATTGAGGAATAAAGGAACAAATAATACCTTCATTTGTGGACATAAAAGATTTCATCTTCTCTATCGCATCTTCTATCTGTCTTTTGTCATCCTTTGTCAGTTGATGCACTACTTTGGGCATATCTTCTTTTCGTAGTCCTCGAGTAACCATATACTTGAGCTCATGCTTTTTACTTTCTAATATGTGAAATCTCATGAAGTTAGAGAAGCAATTGTATGCTGCATGCTTGCCTTCTATCAATCCTTTACCATAAAGTTCATTACACTCATGACACCAAATTCGCACATGGGGCACCCCATTGAAGTCCTCAGAATGCAACTCAAACTTATCATCCCTTGACACTACCATTTCCTTTAGCTTTGATCTAACTCTATCACATTCACGTTGCCAAAGTTCAAGAATATTTGGGCTTAGTAATCTACTAGAAAGCTTTGAAGACATGTGCACTTGGGCATCAAGATTTATGTCATCAGCTAGTTGAGTGCAATGTCTTTTACATGGATAAGGAGTTTCCTCTATGCGGCATAGACTTCTCTTGATGTGCACTAAGAGTTGATCATTGATGCTACCACATTTGAGGCCAAAGCTATGAATTGGTTTAGGCAATATGGTATAATTGCTCACTTCAATACTACTCAGGCATTGCAGGAGGCATTTCTGGGGAGATTCAGAAAAGAAAAGACTCCCACAGATATCAGAACCAAGCTGCAAGGATTGAAACAGAAAAAATTGCTTGTTGAGGATTTTGCTCAGAAGTTTTTAGATCTGAATGGATGACTGGCTGCAAATGAGAGGCCCACCAATGAGACATTGGGGGAGTGGTTCTGTAAAGGACTCAGAAAATCTCTCAGGACATCAGTTGCAAGCCAAGATATTCCTGCAGGTGCGGGAGGATTCAATACATTGGTGGGTGCTGCCAGAAGAGCAGAAAAGAGAATGGGGAAATTCAAAGGGTCACCCTCTAAGAAGAAGAGCAAACACAAAAGTAAGAAGGACAAGAATCATAGCAAGAAATCAGATTCTGATAGTGATTCAGATGAAGATTCTGATGATGAGTCAGACTCAGATGCAGACTCTGACTCAGGTAGTGAGAATTCAGATTCAGATTCTAAGGAGGAAGAAGATTCAGATTCTGATGATGAGGACAGAAAAAAGAGAAAGAAGAAAGGTAAGGGAAAAAGCAAGGAAAAGTCCAGAAAACACACGAAGTCCAAGAAGAAGACTTCAGAGGATCTGGGCAAGATGATTGCTGATACCTTGAAAACCATGGGCATTTCATCAACCCAAGAAAGAAGTAGAAGATATTGTAATGCTTGTAACATGACTAATCATGATGACAATACCTGCTAGTACAGATATAAAAACAGAACAGAAGTAGTGCAACCACCAACTTCTGCAAATATTGTGCAAGATGAGAGTAGTAGGGGACCAAGGGGACCACCAAAAAGATTCCAGCAAAGGAATTGGGGACCACCTGGCCCACAGGCTTGTGCATCATCATCATCAACACAGAATAGCTGCACTTATTGTGGAGGAGATCACAGACAGGGTCCTGATTGCCCACTTTGGTGCAAGCACAGAGAGGAAAGGGGAATACCAATTATAAGGTATGATAATCAAAGGCAAGCAACTGGCAAACAGCCATTTCAGTCAAACAGAATGCCACAGGCTAATGTAGTCGTTGTGGATCAAATGGAACAGAAAACCATTATGGAGGAGATGAAAGTGGACCAGTCTGATTCAAAGGTGTTGCATGTGGAGTGTGACTGCTCTAAATGCATTCAAGTAGAGGAAGTCCCTGAAGATCCACCTGAAGTTTTGGCTATCACAAGATCTGGAAAGCAGTTCAGAATGTTGGGTTTTACCATCAGTATGCACCCACGGGAGTGCCAGTGATCACACTATAGTGGTTCGAGACACTTTTTACTCCGGTAGCTGGAGGTTTTTTCCCCGGACCCATGGGGCCCACATGGCCTCATGATATCTCATTTATTATTTAGCTATTTCAGTTTACAGCACTTTGTGCTTAGCTAGCATTGTGCTTAGTTAGGGGTGTGCTTAGATAGCACTATTTTATCCCGTTTGGGATCTGGGCTTATAAGCCTTGTACTTTTCATTCTTCAATATATCCCAATCATTGCATTGTTGTTCAGTGTGCTTCCACAGTGTGTATCCTTCATTTGGTATCAGAGCAAGCTCTCCTTCTCTTGGCATCTTCATTCTTAGAGGTCGTCTCTTGGAGTAGGAAATGTGGAGCCGTGACTCCTCTCCTGCTGCTCTCCCTCTTACTTGTGGAGCTGCTCCTGTCATTTTTTTGAGGCTGCTGTTGGGGATCACGATTTGTGAGAAGTAGGCTGTTTGTTTCTGTCTACCTGCTCATTTTTCCTCACCTAGCAAACTCTTGGAGGCTTGCGACCTGCTCTACTCGAGCTGTGGGCTAGGCGAAGTGGTTGCTGGTTGTTTTACCCTACTCCTGCTCTTCGTTTTGGCTGTGGGCGAGTTGGACGAAGCTGCTACAGGCTGTTTGCTACTGGGTGATACATTTCTTCAGTTCGTGATCACGCTGAAGCTGCCGTTTTTTCTACTAGACACGCCGCTTCCTGTTCTGTGCTGGGCGACCTGCTGGGCTACACTATTCTGTGGCTTCTTGGCGACCACAAGCAGCAGCAGCACCAGCATTGTGACTTCCCTTATAGGCGGTAGACACGCAGGCAGCGGGCCGTACAGGCACAGCCAAGTAGGCAAAGTGTTACACACCACACGTAGGCATCTAGCCCATTCTTCTACTTTCGAGGTCTCTCACAATCGTATGCAAGTACATTGCGAACATCTGTTTTTATGCAAGACACTGGCTGTGGGTTTATGCAATTCACTTCAGATTTTTGCCAATCATCATTTGCTACTGTAGAACGGTTTCTAAGGAGGAATTATGCTGTTGATTTCTGAGTTTTTTACTCAGATTCGTACTTGTTGATCCACACTGAGTGAATCTTAGTTTTGTGGTGGATAAAAAAGGGGCTTTTTATTCCTTTGTGCTCAGGAACATTGTGTGAAGTATCAGATGAAGCTTGGGCAAAAATACTCAGTTTGTGAGTGGATTTGGTTGGCATTTGTGCTAAAAAATAATGCAGACCTGAATTTAAATATTCAGATTTATATGCTTTGAGTACTCTCAGTGGTGACTGCATTTGATATTGACTTAACAGTCAACAGTGGGAGATTTTGGGCAATGTTGTATGCAGCAGCAGAACATTCGATGCATTAGTAATTGTGCAACAGAAAAATCAGAATTCTTAATCCAAAAGTGTCACATAAGGTGACCTTCGTTATTTGGGTATTCTTTTATTTGCTGCAGGTACAATCAGTGTGAGAACACATACAGTGTTTATTTGTCTTTTTGATTGCACGCAATGGCACAGAATCAAAATGATGTGTTATAGATTGTGTCCAAGGAGGACAGGCTTGATGGCACTAATTTTTCGATGTGGTCCTTCATGATGAAGAACATCTTGGTGGCCAAAGGCCTTTGGGAGTATGTTAATGGTGACGAGCTTCGGCCTCCCATAGTTGCACCTGCCACTCCACCACAGGGGGGTAGACATCAGCAACTAGCACCACCTCCACTTCCTCCTAGGACAGATGATCAGAAAAGATGGGACAAGAGAGATGCACAGACGATGTCTCTTATATCTCTTTCAATGCAAAGACAGATAATTCCTCACATTCGCTCTTGCATAGATGCTAGAGCAGCCTGGCTGGAGAGGTTATACGTAGCCAGAAATGAGGCTAAAATCTCCTTTTTAAAAAGGGAGCTGGATCATTTAGAGATGAAGGAAGGTGATGCTATGCAGACTCACTTGAACATAATACAGGATTTGAGAGAGCAACTGATAAACATTGATGAGGTTATACCTGAAACGCAGCTTGTTCAGACAGCTTTGAGCTCTTTGCCACCGTCTTATTTATCATTTCATACTTCTTTGAATCTCTCTTTGAGAAACGCAGCACAGCCACTTTCCTTTCAGGAGCTAGTTTCTTTATTGTTGCAAGAAGAGCAGGTTCGAAAGAACAAAGATTTGAGATCTGGTGCAGTAGAGGATGCTTTTTATGCTAGGTCCAGAGGGAAAGGCAAAACTAAGCCTAAACCCCATCCTGTAACAAAACCACATGCACCTATTGGGCAGGGAAGTGAAAGTGCAGCAACCTCTTCCGGTGTGAAGCAGGATGGCAGCAAGCCTAAAAAGAAGGGCAAATGCCACTATTGCAAAAAGCCAGGGCATTTTATTACAGAGTGTCCAAAGAGGATTGCAAAAGAAAAGCAAAGGGAGAAAGGCTTGGTTGCCAATGCCTCTACTGCAGGTACTTCAGATGAAAATGCTGATTTTGTTGAAGAGCAGAATTGGTGTTTTTATACTTGCAGTTATGATGCTTCACATGCACTTCAAATTGGTGAGTCTGATGATGCTTGGTACTTTGATAGCTGTGCTTCAAAGCACATTACAGCCAGGCGTGATTTCTTTGTGTCCATAGTTCCTCCACCTCTCAAAAAGACAGTGGCATGTGCAAATGGTGCCACCTATCCAGTAAAAGGTGTGGGTAAGATTATGCTTATAGCCATAGATGGCTCCACAATCTGCCTCATGGATTCTCTGTTTGTACCAGGAATCAAAAAGAATATGTTATCAGTATCTTCCTTGGTGAAGGGTGGACTTGTTGTTGCTTTCGAGGGAGATCAGTGTGTTGTACACAGCCAGCATGGCTCTCTTTTGATGACAGGTACTTTGACTTGTGGTTTGTATCAATTGGATACACGATAGCCTGTTGATCAGGCTAGCTTTTTAGCCCACCCCACTTACTCATGCACAGTCCACTGCAGAGTTGTGGCATGTCCGTCTGGGGCATGTAAATTTTGGAAGTTTGATGCTCATGCACAGGCACAATATGGTGGCTGATTTGCCTCCTATGGAGAAGCCACCACCACATGTTTGTGAAGGCTGTATTTTGGGAAAATGCACAGATTCCCTTTTGCCAGGTCGTCCTTTCGAGCCACACAGAAACTTCAGGTTGTACACAGTGATGTATGTGGACCCATGAATGTTAAGTCATTAGGGGGTCACTACTATTTTGTCACTTTTATTGATGACTTTTCTCGATTCACTTGGATATATGCTTTGACCAGGAAATCTCAGGTGTATGATGCCTTCATGGCTTGGATTGCCATGGTTGAAAATCAATCCTCATGTAAATTGCAGTCTCTCAGATCTGACCGAGGGGGGGAGCACATGTCTAAAATTTTGAATACTGTTTTACAGGAGAGAGGGATCTCTCATCAGTACACATGCCCCTATACTCCTCAGCAAAATGGCTTGGCTGAGAGTAAGAATCGGTCACATCTTGAAATGGCCAGGTGTATGCTCAAGGCTAAGAAGTTGCCGAATATCCTATGGATGGAGGCAATCATGGCAGCTTGCCACATTTTGAATAGGTGTCCTACAAAGGCACTGAAGAAGGTTACACCTTTCGAGACTTGGTATGGCAGGAGACCTACTGTAGCACATCTTCGTACTTTTGGTTGTATTGCTTATGCTCATGTACCAAAGGAGATCAGAAGAAAGCTGGATGATAAGGCAGTCAAATGCATTTTTGTTGGCTATAGTAAGGAAAGCAAGGGCTATAGGCTCTATAATCCTGTCAGTAAGAAAGTCTTGACTAGTAGGGATGTGATTTTCGATGAAAAATCAGAACTTTCCTTGGCTGGTTATGAGTCTTATCAAGCTCCTCCTGACATATTTGAGAGGCTTCTGCCTATGTCTATGGATGACACTATTTGTACTCCTGCTGTTGGTGGTCGTGCACAACCAATAGCACCTCCAGTTGCTGCTGAAAATCAGCCTATGGCAGATTTCGAAATGCAACAAGAAGTACAGCAAGAGTTGGAAGGTATACAGGAAGCCAGGCGAGTATCCAAGTGGTATACAGTTACTATGTGGGACAGCGGGCTAGATACTCCTGTTGTTGGCCGTACACGTGCAGATGCTAAGTTGCATGAGCAAGCTCATCTATCAGATTATGTTATGGCAGTATGTGTAGATCAAGAGGAGCCAGATTCATTTGATGTTGCAAATGCTAATGAGCATTATTGTTGGGTTTTACCGTCAGTATGCACCCACGGGAGTGCCAGTGATCACACTGTAGTGGTTCGGGACACTTTTTACTCCAGTAGCTGGAGGTTTTTTCCCCAGACCCATGGGGCCCACATGGCCTTATGATATCTCATTTATTATTTAGCTATTTCAGTTTACAGCACTTTGTGCTTAGCTAGCATTGTGCTTAGTTAGGGGTGTGCTTAGATAGCACTATTTTATCCCATTTGGGATCTGGGCTTAAAAGCCTTGTACTTTTCATTCTTCAATATATCCCAATCATTGCATCATTGTTCAGTGTGCTTCCACAGTGTGTATCCTTCACAGAAGTGATTTAGATGTTTCAGAATTATCTTTAGAGGATCCCAGAGTTTGGGAGGCACAACAGCAGTGCCAAAAGAAAGTGCTCAAACAAGTTCACAAGCTGAGGAACAAAGTATTAGAGCTTCAGAAAGAATCAGATCCAAAAGAAAATGGAAGAGCAGATGGCTGACAAACATGTACAGGATCAAATCCAACAAAGTAAAGATATTTCTAGGATGATGGAGCATACAACAGTCACATTAGATTAGTTGCTCAGTTTGGTCCCTGAATTCAGAAAGAATGTTCTGACAAAGTTTCTGGGGTCAGATCTGAATACAGAGGGGAAGCCAGATGATGTTAATGTTGTCAAAGTAGAACCAAAAGATGTGGACTATCTAGTTCCCAAGATAGAATTGCAATTCAGCAAAGAAACAATTCTCAGCGAGTTCTGTTGGATGGAGGTTCAGGTGTGAACATATTACCAGAATTCCTGTATAGGAAGCTGAAACTACCCAGATTGGAGGAGGTGCCATTCCAAGTAAAGATGGCTGATCAGAGGAGGATACAGACATTGGGCATACTCAGAAGACAGGAAATAGTGGTGGCAGGTTTGTCTTACCTAGTGAATTTAGGGGTGCTTCAGATGGAGGAAAATCACAATCCATACCCTTTACTGTTAGGAAGACCATGGTTTAATCAGGCCAAGCTTAAAATGGATTTGGGAAAGAGTAGAGCTACACTCAGAAAAGGCAAAAAGAAAATCAGACTTAATATGGTTCCAACTACAATCTTACCAATTCATGCAAGGGCATTGCATGCTCAGGCAATTAGCATGGCAAATGAAATAGAGGAGGATGAAGAGGAAGCATTCCTCAGGGCCAATGAGTCAGTTATTCCAGTCTTTGACATAGATGTGGTAAGAATTGTGGAACAATACAAGTGGACAAAGATCAGAAGAAATCTGAACTAAAGGATCATTCAGAGAGCATAGAACAACCAGATTTGGATTTAATAGCCTCTGCAAATGGCCCATCCTTCTTCCTCAGCCAGAGATTTGGAACAACCAAAAATCTTCATCATACTTGCCTTCTTGTCGATGGGCTTTGATAGCCTCTGCAAACGGCCCATCCTTCTTCCTCAGCTCTTCTGGCGTCACGTCATAAAAGACTGGAATCACCTTAGACGTCTGGGTGGTGTTACTCTCCATCATTTGCACAAGCTCATCCAGACACCACCGAGACTCTGCGTAAATTCTAGTAAAGATAGGCACTCCTATGATTGCTCTCCTAGCAGCGTCTAGCATATAAGGGCGAACGTCATCTCCTTTCAGGAGCTCCTTCATGTCCAAAAATGCTTTGATTCCCAGTAACTCTAGAAAACGGTACAGGTGATTAGCAAACTTATGCTTCATCTCTAGACCACGATGACTGATAAACACCTGATGCATGCCAATAGACGGAGAGCCGCCCTCCTTTAAATGGCCTTGCCACACTCGGGCACATCAGCGTCCCTTTTTCTCTTCGAGTTGTGCATGGCTACAAGTCACAACTCCTGCTACTCTTCCTTGGACAATGGAGAGGTACCCAAGCCAAATAACTTACTTTGGTTTAGAGAATCGAATACAAATGGGAGGAAAAGTAGGCATCGATTGCTTGAGTCTGCTTAAAATCGATGACACAAAGATCCAAGATCGGTGACAAGAGCAATGACAGCCGATGCATCACACAACAAAAGAACCATTAACTAGTTCCACAAAGAGAAGGTAATGAGAAAATCCATAGGACGTTGCTCTAGTCTGCTTTCATAATTATATTACCTGCAGGTTTGAACTTGGACAGAAGTTTCACCGAGCAGCGTTGCGGCTAACAGTTGGAACCAATTGGAGAACCCATAGGTCGAGAAGTGCTGTAGCTAACGGGGCGTGTTGACTTCCTGTTGCTGCGAAGTAGTCTCTGTGTTAATGAACGTGTAGGCCTGCAACTACTGAAATGGAGGATTGAGAACAATGCGAAGCCAAACAATGCTGATAATTAGATTGGGGAGCAGTCAAACTTCAAATAAACAGCCAAGATGTGTATTGAGAGACCTCTGTATTGGAAATACCTAGCTTTCGTCCATTAAGTTAAGGTGCAGAACAAAATCTTGGAGAACGAGGCGATGGAGATAGTTGCAGGTGGAGGCGTATAGCTTTTTTGAGGAGCGAGCCTACACGAGACGATGAAGCGTACTCTCTGGAGGGAGGAGTGTTGAATTAGCAAGAGGGGATCATGGAGGATGGGGAAGAAGGAGATGGCGAGGAAGATGGAAGATGATTAGGAGGGGATTTCAAAAGCGGCGGCCCATTAGAGGGCTATTAAATTTTGGCAGCAAGATTTAGTAAGATTTAGATAAGATTGCATGAGCTATCACCTTCATAGCTTGTAGAGAGTTGTAACCGTGTTATTCATATATCATTTGATTCCATATTTCAAGAATATTCTCACAATATTGCACAACCTAGACATCATGGTCGGATTGATTTTGCGATTGCATCTTTGACAATTCTTCCCCTATGGTTGATAGTGAATGGGAGAGGACTTGTGAGAATGCTCTAAAACAAGATGGCCTCATGGTTGAATTTTATAAGGGATTTTGGCATGTCATTTAGGATGTTTTGGTTTTCCCATGACATAAGTCACTCTACGCAAATATCCATGTCACATTTTGCAAACTTCTAGATAATTTTTAATATAAAATGCCCTTCTGTATATTAACCTTTGGGTATTAAATTACTTCCTTATGTATATATGAATCTGTAAGTAATTGAATTAATAAAAACCCATCTGTTGAACTCACGTGATAGGGTTACATATGACAAGTGACCCCCCTGAGTCCATCACAATGCAAATCACTATGAAAGGCCAGCAAAAAGTGCTGATCTTTTAATTAGTATGATGGAATTTTTGCTACCGTCTGGATGGGAAGTCACATTGTGTCGAATGGGACATCTGTTTGAAGCTCTTATTAGAAAAGGACACAATGTAAATATTATTGAGAGCCCTGCTTGCTTGGAATACCTTGATACCGTGGCTTCTCTCACAATAAAGTTTGATAAGAAAGGTCCGATCTCACATGAAGAGGATGACATAGAGATGATCATGTATGATGAGAGCAAGAAAGATGATGAAAATGATCAAAGCTCTGGATATAATAGTGAGGACACCAGCGATAGCAAGGAAGCAAAAGAAGATGGATATGACACTGACCTTGCCTCTGAAGGTTACATAAAAAGACCACGAAGATATGTAGAGGTATGAAAACTTATGTTTAATTTTCTTTATTTATTTAAAGGTCTTTTTAAATTTAATTTAAAATTTTGAATCTCATAATTATTTTATCAATTTATAGGAGAAGGGAGAGGAGGAGGATGAGGAGGACATAGCTGGAGTAGAGAATATAGAAAGCTCATCTCAAGAAAGCAAAGCTGCTCTGGCTATCTGTTGGATGACTCTAGAAAATAATCATACATTGCAGCAAATGGAGAAGTCATTTCAAGTTAGGTTTCAAGTTCGAGAACAACCTCTTACTTTTATATTCGATGAAGAGGACATTTCAATCCTCATAAACTTCAAGAAAGAGGTCAATGACAAGGTCATAATAGCCATCCTCAGGTTTGACACAAACTTTTTACTGACTTTATGCTTTTGTATTTCCATTGGATCAAATGGACTAATATTCTTTTCTTTTTATTGCAGTATGGTTTTACAACAGCTTCCCCTATATATACAAAGATATGCATATATGGTTGATCCTCTTGTTTCTAGTGTACTTAGCAATAAGTAGAAGACCATAGATGATGTTTTTAAGTGGTTGCAACCTATTGATTTGACTGCGGCGCGAGTTATCTTTACCGCATATCACGAGGAGTGAGTATCAATCCCTACCTAGCTTATCTCTTATATTGTGGAGGATTATATCAAATAATAATTATTCTTAATTGATAATGCAGCTTGCATTGGAGCTTGGTAATTGTGGACATCTTAGCCAAGCAATGCTTCTTTGTCAATTCAATAGCATCTATCCATGGCAGTGTGTCAGAGTAAGTATAACCTACTTGTGTCATAATTATGTCAATGAGATGCATCCTATGCAATGTGCACATTCATTTATGTTTTCTATTTTGATGTGTAGATCTGCTCGAAAGTTGGTAGGTGCTATAGATGCACTTATGCAAATGGAGGGTGACTTGGAAGATCAAATAGAGTATGTAACATGCCCTGCAGTGAAGCAGAATGATGACCATAGTTGTGGGTGGAGAGTCGGATATAACTGCTTTTTGCTCCTTGCTCAAATTTTTAATTTGAGAGGCGGTGAAACCTCATTGTCGACATATACAGACTTGCATCTATATGCATTTATGTCATCTATCATTAAGGCATTTATTGATAACGTGGTGGAGCATCCAGAGGAAACATTGGTTGCTACGCCCATAAGTTGTCCTAATGTAACCGCTGTATTGGACGAAATGGGGAGCTCTTCTGAGGTTAGGGTCATCATTAGCAAGCAACCTCGTGTTTTGACTTTTGGTAGCGAGGAAGTTACAATCCTCTCCGACCCTTTGAAAGAGGCTAATGACAAAGTCATGATGGCCATCCTCAGGTTTGATATGAACATCTCTTGGCTTGATACTTCAATCATTTGATTCAATCTGCTTCTAACATTTGTTTATTTATTGTTGTAGTACGGTTATATCTCATTTTCCTAGATCAGTACAGGATCGCGTCTGTATGCTCGATTCTCTTCTTTCAGCTGTACTTAGTGATACCAAGAAGACAGTAGATGATGTTTGTTCAATTCTACAACCTTTAGACTTGGATGGCATACTAATTGTCTTTATGCCATACTATGAGAAGTAAGTATGGTCTCAATCTTTCTTTTACTCTCTTATTTATAATATTGTGTCAATTAATACTTAATATTGTGATAAATCTTATCGCTCTTTATTGGTGATGTAGTTCACATTGGAGCCTGATAGTATGGGACCTTGATGACAACCATTGTTGGTTTGTCAACTCATTTACAGGCTTTCACGTGGTGTTCAGGTAAGTGTTCTTTTATCATATCCTTATGAACATGCATCTTACTATTTACTACACAAATTCACTTTGTCATATGTCATGATGGACAGGTCTGCAAACAAGTTAGTTTCTGCGATTATGAAAATCAGGGAGCATCAAGACCAACCAAATTTCCAGACACGCCTCACAGTGGAGCAGAAAGACATGTTTAGTAGTGGGTGGAGAATTGCCTACAACTTCATGTTGTATCTCAATGAAATTTTTGAACATGTCTCAATAGAAGCATATACCAAGCTCGAGCTACAAGATTTTGTGGCTAAGACTGTTCACTATCTAACTGCTATCATTGGGAAACAACATGATGGACTCAATGAAGAACTTGAGGGAGCCAAAGAAAAAGAAGAGACAATTCAGTCTCCTTCTGTATCACAGCCTGAAGTAGAAGCATTACAGTCTACAGTTGAATTAGAGACTCAATGCATTCTTCCTACACAAGAAGTGGAGACTCAATGTGCATCTACAACATCACATCTTGTAAAGGAGGAAGAGATTAAGTCTATCCCAATTGCACCAGAAGTAGAATCTCAATGTACACCATCCACACAAGTAGAGACTCAATGTACTCTTCGAGAATCACAGCCTCAAGAGGACTCATCAGACTCTATTCAGTTGTAAAACATGTAGAAAGAAACATGAGTCCTTGAAGATTTTTATCTTGTTTGTATTAATTAATGATAGTGTTTTTAAAACTTATGTTAAATGTTGCAATACATTAGGATATTTTATGATATTTATTCATTACAATACATTAGGTTTTACTTTTTTGAAAGTCTAATTTATTATGTACAATAAATATCTTATGATGAGAATCTAATAATCATATCATTCTTATGTTCCATCACTTTATTTTATAGATCTCAATGTACTCAAAATCTATCATTTATTATGTACAGCAAGTCTAACTTATATTATATTAAAAGAATATCTCACGATGAGATTCTATTAATTATATCATTCTTGTGTTCCATCATTTTATTTTATAGATTTCAATGTACTATCACTATCTTACATGTCTCAAATGTCTCCCATTACGGTCTTGCATCCCATCATTTTATTTTATAATGTCTCGCATTACGGTCTTACATCTAGTCATCTCGCATTACGGTCTTGCATCTGTAGTTCTATAAATTCCCTAGTAGTCGTTCATCTTCTATATCTCACCCACAGCAGACACTTCTTCCACTTTGCTCTTCTTACCTTACTCCTCTCCTCAAGCTTGCTCCTTCCTCTCCTCAAGCTTGCTCCTCGTTCGTCTTCTATATCTCACCCGCAGCAAAAACTTCTTCCACTTTACTGTTCTTACCTTACTCCTCTCCACACTTCTTCCACTTTACTCTTCTTACCTTACTCCTCTCCTCAAGCTTGCTCCTTCCATCTTGCCCGCAGCCTTACCTCCTCTTCTCAAGCATACTCCTTTCATCTTGCAGCCATTATGGATCTTTTTAAGGTAATCGATTCTGTCGAGCAAGCCATTAGCAGCCTTAAAGAATGGATTGCCGAGAACCAAGGAAAGAGAGAGGAGAGAAAGCAAAATCCAGCTCCATAAACCCAGTACGAGAAGGATGACTTTGCTTGTCAGAAGGGCTTAGAGAAGGAAGAGGAAAGAAAAATAAGTATGGCTACTACTGAAATAGATAAATTGCAGTCATATAGGAGAGAGTTGATAGACTTTCAAAGTGAGATATCTTCGCGTGTGGCTCATTATGGAAGATTTTCCCCCGAGGAAGCGCAAGCCATTTGGAATAAACAAAGTGTTATGCAGGAGAAAATTCATCAATCCTTACTTCTCTTCTATAATTTTAACTACATTGATGAGGATGAGATGAGCTCAGCTCTTGAATGGGTTGAATTTAGGCTAAGGACTTGAAAATAGAAAATTCATCAAATTGAATGGCTATAGTCTTGAAAATCTCAGGCTTAACTTTTGAAGGTGTTTATTAACACCATTAAATATTAAGAGAGTTTACAACAACCGAATCTTATTTTTTCATGTAACTTATCTAGGCTGCATTAAATTTTATAATTTTAGTTGCATGTCCTTAAAAAATATATAAAAAAATGCTTGTTTTTATGTTTTTATATGTGCTTTGAAGATTGGGTTTTTCTTAAATTTTATCTGAAAACTAGTCCAAAAGTATATGTAAAAATGAATTTGTACATTGACAAGTCCAAAATTAATAAAATAAGTGTTCTAGCTAGATAGGGGGACCCATAGGCTCAAGCTGACTTGGTTCTTAAAAGAAATGAATTTAGAATTCAAGAACAGATTCTTCTAAATGATTCCAAAATATACTTCAGAGATTGGTGGGTTGGTAAAGCTGAAAGACCTACCAAAGATTACTTCAAACTTATTAGAAGGAAAAGGTCTAATGAAGAGGTTCCCCTTCTTAAAAAAGTTGACAAATCTTTTGCTCTCTCTAGTGAGGAAAACATTGACCTCATCCAGCTCCACTTTCAGAATTTACTGTCTTCCACCATACAAGTAGACACTAAAGTGATCAAGCCTAGGGAACTTTGTAGGGAAGCTAACACTGTACTCACCTTTGATAATAACAAGTACCTAGAAAAACCTTTGTCTATAGATGAGCCCTTTGAAGCTGTCAAGGTGATGGTGTAGAAGAGTGTGGGATATAAGAGATGCATCATGCCAAGGAGTGAGAACACATGAGATATAGAAATGAGTGTTCTATTGATTGTGAGAGAGGTGACTCTCTCTTATAGAAATGGGAAGACGGTAGCCTAGATCATAGGCGCCTTCCCTACATCAGTGGTAATCAGCCCCTACATCAATGGGATGGGCCTAAATCAAAGGAGCCTCCCATGTGGGGGCCTTTGGCTTACATCATCACTTAGGTCACACACTAGACACATCATAGCACTAGATGTTCCTCTACAACACACACACACAAACATGTGACTTCTCTAGATGCACACATGCACCATAGAGCAAGCCCTTGACCATACTTATCCCAACATACTCCCCCTCAAGGGTTTGCCTCTTTCAATGTCAAGGATACATCTAGTCACATAGTTTCTCATGCCATCTCATGGTGGTCAAGGATAAATCTATGTCTAGGATCTCATGCTAGCAAAGGTGCCCAAGGGTCAAGGTCTATAAAACTGGGATAGATCAAACACATATCACATGGTGACCAGAGGTGATTTACAAAAGACAAAACATATGACATTCTTTTTGGAGTACTACTCCAGGCAGAGAACCTCAAAATTTGACCAAGTGATGATAAACAAAAATTCAAAGACAAGTTGCTCAAAGGCAAAGTCCTTGTCTTCTACCACAAAGTTGGATGCTTCATTTGTTGATGGAGTTCAATCAGATTTGCCTTGGCATTCTTTGTAAATGCTTGATCATGTTCAAGATTTCCAGTGTCCAAAATTGATGCCTCTTATTGAAAAAACTCACAAGAAATATGAGTATCATTCTTCATCTTGAAAACTTTGAGGAAGCCTTGTATGTTGATCTTGACATCCATATATATTTTGTCATTTGCCAAAGAGGTTGGCATGAAGTTCCAATGTGGAGAGAGTAGATCTCCCTTTTTCTTTGATAGCACCAAGAAAATCTCATCATCAAGAATGTTGTACTTGAAAAGTACAAAGTATTTCCAAAAGGAAGTATACTTTGAAACATAGTCATCAATATTGGCATCCATTTGTTCACCTCTATGAGTGATCATAGACTTCATGATTGTAGAGAAGAATTCAATAGAGTTTGTCTCATCATATGCATATCATACTTGCTCATCCACCATGTTATGCCTCAATGCTTTTAGAACTGAAGTCTCCTATCAATGCATCAACCTCAACACACATTTGTACTTATTTTCAAGCATCAAGCCTCTCAAAAAAACTCTTTTCTTCTTCTTGAAGTAGTTAGAGTCTCATTCAATGACAACAAAAATTGAGCATATTCCCTTCAACTATCAATTCAAACTAATCAAATACTTGCATATGAATAAAGGTCTTGAACTTCCTCCACTTGCTCAAAGTCAATACAATGGATTCTTCAACCAAAATTGCCAAATTTCTTCAAACAGTAAACATGGAAGTTGGAGGCCACAATTCGCACAGCTCGTAGCTCTATTCAAGGGGATTTTTATGTAGAAATAAAGATCTTATGCTAGAGAAGGTCCTCAACCAAGGAAACATGCAATGTTGTGACATGTTGCCATAGCCAAGCTTAGTAAGTTTGATTGTTTTTTGTCTATTTCTCCTCCAATACTTGACCAAACTTGATCAAAACTCATCAGTAGCTTGCTTGTAGCATCACTCAACTCGTGCTTAGAGGGAAGGTTCCATTTTCTTTATAGGCATAGAATTGGATGATCAGTCTCGATGCACACTGTCTAGATTAGCATGGGCGACTCGCATGAAATCTTGGAGAATGCTATCAGCTAGAGGTGTACCTCAAGGGTTAGAAGCTCCAGTTCAAAGGGTTTTGCAAATGGCGAGCTGTACTCAGAGAACAAGCTCTCACAAATTTGGAGAAGAAGAGGGAAAGAAATGGAGATGATGAAGAAACTTGAAAAAAAACTAGTAGTTCATGCTAGAGAGAGCATCTGATGCTAGGCTAGGCTAGATCTAGAACCTAAGGCTTTGATACCAAATGTAGAAGAGTGTGGGATAAAAGAGACGCATTATGGCAAGGAGTGAGAACACATGAGATATAGAAATGAGTGTTTTATTGGTTGTGAGAGAGGTGACTCTCTCGTATAGAAATGGAAAGAGGGTGGCCTAGATCATAGGCACCTTCCCTATTAGTGCCAATCAACCCCTACATCAGTGGGACTGGCCTAAATCAAAGGAACCTCCCATGTGGGGGCCTTTGGCTTACATCATCACTTATGTCACACACTAGACACTGTTAGATATCAATGCTCCACTCTCGTGTAACTATGCGAGAACCAGCTAACTCTACTTGCAAGCCCCCCATATGAGGATAAGGCATTTGAGTAGCTCGGTTATCCGGTAGGTCCTCGGACACCAGATGGGGGCCATGTGTGGCCTGATGTCTGGACGGCTTTAGATAGAGTTGGCACACTACCAACTAGGCTACATGCAAGTGCAGGAAGGCATCCCATGACTGACTGCACTGAGGGTAGACAGAGCATTTCCCGAGGTAGCCCACTCTCGGGCTGTGGGGCCTTGGAGCCCTAGATGATCTCGGATGGCTTTGGGCTCGTAGGTTAGTTACTCTATTTTGTGCCACGATTCTAATGTGTGGTCAGTGGCCTATTTCGGGACCCACCTCCAGTCAGCCATTTTGGGCCAACTGGGTCGGTCTCCCAATTGGGTCTAACCGACTATGACTGGTGGCTATATAAGAGCAAGCTTGTAAAGCCCATCATTAGCACTGGCTACAGCAACCCTGATTCCTTAGCATCCAGCCTCCATCCTCTACTATTTCCAGCACAACATCGAAACTTCTCACACAGGAGTGCACGGCTGGGAGGTAGTGCCATCTATTGTATCAATTTTACAGTAATCAATTCTTGGATTCTCCATACTATCAGCTTTTTTCTCTTGCATACGAGATCCTGTTATCTGTTGAGCATAGACGTTATATTGTTTTCTTACATGGTATCAAAGCTTGGGCTCTAGCAAGAAGATTTGGTGGTGTGTTTCTATTTGTGAGCAGACTGTGAGAGATGGCCCATCCCGCAAGATTGCGAATCCCACCGTTCGGCAAAAGTGGAAAGTTGGACAGCACTAACTATCCACTCTAGAAGTACAAGATAAAGACCATCCTAAGTGCATACGAGCTTTGGGATATTGCTATTGGGGTGGACGTGAAGCTGTTTGCGAGACCGGATCTAGCCAAAGCAGGACAACAGATAGTACCAACTGTGGATCAAATTCTCGCATGGACAAGAAGAAATGCAGATGCACTGTGTTCTATTGTCTGCAGTGCAAGTGATTCTATCATGGCGTTAATTCAACATGTCACCACAGCGGAGGAGGCATAGACAGTCTTGCAAAATCAGTACGAGACCACGAATCAGACGCGAATTTAGAATCTGGAGACTCAACTCGCGAACGAGAAACTATCTGAGTCTGAAACGACAGAGAAGTTCATCACCAGGGTGAAGAATCTGCGTGATCAGATGACTGCGATTGGCATCACCATCACCAACAAGAATCTAGCACGAAGGTGCATACAGATTCTCCCACCAAAGTACAATGGTCTTGTTACGATGCTGAATATGCAAAACAAAAATCCACCCCTCAACTTTGAGGATTTCAGTTCGATGCTTCTAGAGGAGGAGATGCATCAAAAGACGAGGACTAGAGAAGATTCGGCTTTCTCGGATGGATCAAATAAAGGTAAGGGTAAGGACTCTGGTAACACATCTTCTTCTGATGATAAAAAGAGAACGAAGAAGATCAAGTGCTTCTATTGCAACAAGGCAGGGCACAAGCAGAATGAGTGCTAGAAGAAGATTACAGATGAGAAGAACAGAGTAAAGAAAGAGTCCAGCAACAATGCACAAGCAGTACCAGTAGAGCTAGTCATAGCAATTGAGGAGATTTGCATGGAGGCAGTTCATGTACCTATGGATGAACCTTGGATTATTGACACTAGTGCATCACACCACATGACTAGTCGGAAGGATTGGTATACCTCTCTACATCCGGTAGGGAATGACATCCTGGTAGCAGTCAGCAATGATGCAAAATGTCCAGCAAAAGGAAAAGGTACGATTGCTCTCAAGTCAGATGGAGTTGTAAAATTGTTGTCTAATGTTCTTTATGTGCTAGATATTAAGAGGAACTTGTTGTCCATTTCTGCGATCATGTATTGGGACCTCAAATTTCACTTCGATAAGAATGGTGACAGATTTTGGATCTTCAAGGGAAGGTCATTGGTAAAGGTACACAGTGCAACAACATCTACTAACTCTCAGTTTTCAGTGCTTGAGCTGATGTGAGCAACACTAAGCTATGGCATGAGAGGTTTGGTCATCTAAACCTTAGTTCTTTAAAGGAGATGCGTAAAAGTGGAATGATTGCAGACCTACCAGAAATTATAGATTTGCTCGATGTATGTGAAGCTTGCATGATGGGCAAGTAGCATTGGCAGCCCTTTCCTAAAGGGGCTAGCAAGGCAAAGGCTCCTCTAGAGCTCATTCACATGGACCTTTGTGGAAAGATGGAGACGGAAGCTTTGGGTGGTTCCTACTACTTCATGACATTGATCGATGACTACAGTAGAAGGATATGGATACACTTCCTAAAGACTAAAGATGAGGCTTTTAGTAAGTGCAAAGAATGGCATGTAATGGTCGAGAAAGAAATGAGGAGGAAGGTGAAGAAGTTGAGATCAGACAGAGGCAGTGAGTTCACATCAAGTGAATTCGAAAGTTACTACAAAAGTCACGGGATTAAGAGGCAGAAACCCCCGCCACATACATCACAGCAAAATGGGGTAGCAGAGTGCAAGATGCGTGTCATCTACGAAATGGGTAGGAGTAGGATGAAAGGGAAAGATTTGCCAAAGACTTTCTGGGCTGAAGCATGTAACATGGCAGTTTACATTCTAAATCGTAGCTACACGAAGGCTGTAAATGGGATGACTCCACTACAGGCCTTTTCTGGTAAGAAACCTTCAGCTGCACATTTCAGAGTTTTTGGATGTCATTGTTTTGTGCATGTCCCTGATGCTAACAAGGCCAAATAGGAACCGAAGAGCTGGAAGTGTATTTTCTTGTGCTACAATGAAGAGGCGAAGGGTTACCATCTCTATAGTCCTATTACTAAGAAGGTAATAGCAAGTCGCGATGTGGTCTTCTTAGAACAGCCACATCAATTGGAGGAGGATGCTTCCTTCCTAGACAACTAGGACCAGGATATCCATCCAGTACAACCACCAATAGCAGACCGAACTCCCCCAACGGTGCTTGGGAGGATTCAAGATAAAGAAGAGGAAGAAGACCCTGTAGAACCACAACGGCAACGGCCATTCCCGAAGTGGGTAAAGAAGATTTTGGATGACAGAGAACCTCCAGCCATTGAGGAGGAATCATCCGAACACCGCCGGTCCAAGAGATTAGAAGAGCAAAGAAGGGGACCGGAATACTTGGTCAACTACGCTTTGATGACAGAGGTGATCCGTGCTAAAGAACCCAAGTGTCTTGAAGAGGCACAGGGTGATGATAGGTGGATGGAGGCTATGTAGTCAGAGTATGGCTCCATAATGAAGAAAAACACTTGGGACCTTGTGGATCGACCACCAAAACGCAAGGTAATCGGCACCAAGTGGGTGTACAAGACCAAGTACAAGTCCAACAGCACATTGGACAAGTACAAGGCTCAGCTCATGGCAAAAGGATTCGTACAAGTACATGGTTTTGATTATCAGGATACTTTTGCTCCCACATCTCGACTAACCACAATTCGCAGTGTTTTGGCTTTAGCAGCACATGAAAGTTGGCCCGTGTTTTAGATGGATGTAAAATCTGCCTTTCTGAATGGAGATCTCAAGGAGGAGGTATACGTGGAATAACCACCAGGTTTTGTGATCCCCGATTCAGAAGGTAAAGTCTATAAACTGAAGAAGGCACTTTACCAGCTGAAACAGGCCCCACAAGCGTGGTACCAGTAGATTGATGCCTACTTTCAGCAAAACAGGGTTAGGAGGTGCCCATCTGATGCAAATTTGTATATCTATAGAGAAGGAGGCAGGTGTATGATCGTGGCCCTTTATGTGGACGACCTTGTCATAACAGGAAACCATGAAGAGAAGATCTCACAAACAAAGCAGTTGCTAGGAAGAGAGTTTGAAATGACATACCTCGGACTGATGCATTTTTGTTTGGGGATTGAAGTTTGGCAAGAGCCAAAACAGATCTTCATCTCACAGCTGAAGTATGCTGGAGAGATAGTGAAGGCATTTGGCATGGCTAAGTGCAAGACAGTTGGCACCCCTATGGAGGTTGATCTGAAGCTCTCAAATGAGGATTCATCACCACTAGTGGATGAAGCAAAGTACAAAAGGCTTGTGGGCAGTTTGATTTACTTGTGCAACATGCGATCGGACATTAGTTTTGCGATTGGTGTACTAAGCAGGTTTTCCAATAAGCCGCGGGAGAACCATTGGAGGGCAGGGATGCAGGTGCTGCTGAAATACATCAAAGGCACACTTGATTATGGCATCACCTATTCCAAGGGCAACATCTTGACTAGATTCTGTGACTCGGATTGGGCAGGAGACATGGACAGTAGGAGATCAGTGACAGGTTACTGTTTCTCACTTGGATCTAGAGCTATGTCATGGGTCAGTAAGAAGCAACCTAGAGTTGCTCTTTCTTCTATCGAGGCTGAGTACAAATCAGCATGTTTTGCTTCCTGTGAGGTAGTGTGGTTAAGGAGGATTTTAGGGGACATGGGTGTAGTGCAAAACAAGCCTATGCAGTTATCATGTGACAATCATAGTTGCATGGCAATTTCTAAGAACCCGGTGTACCATGCTTGCACAAAACACATTGAGATTCAATATCACTTTGTACATGAGCTCATCATGGTTGTTCAAAGCAGAGGCTGCCCTCTTCAATGTTGACCTTCAAGAACATTCTCAAAGCTATTTTGGGATTGACAACACCACACCTTTTGAAATCTTGTTGAGGTTACTGATTCCTTTAAACAGGTCCCCCCCTCAACTGTTAAAAAGGAGCCAGACTCATCATGTGAAGCCCAGGCAGATGACATTGACAACTCTGGGAACTCAGAGAGCTTCAACTACTCTGACTACTTCAATGATGACAACACAGATGATACAAATGACTCCTATGTTTCTCTCTTTTTATTCGGTTACTACTGTTATGACAATTCCAAGACTATTTCTCAAAAATGTTTTGATAAAGAAACTCTCCCCTTGGGAGCTGGGTGTTCTTTGCTAAAGAACATGTAATGTAAATATTTATGATGATGATGTTCTAATATAACACAAACTTCTTTCTACCCAAAAAAGTATATATATGTACAGAAAGAGGAGAAGAAGTAAAAGCCAATAAGAGGGTCCAAAAAATAGGAAAAATAGCAACAAAAAAGAGTCAAAAATTACATGTAGAAAAAGGTGGACCAGATGACAAAAAGGGGAGAAGGAAAGGGAGAAAAGCTTGAGGGAGAACAGTTTGAGAGCACCTTGAAGGGGATAGAATGCCTTGAGGTGTACAGACAGGTAGCTTGCAATCATCAAGTGTACGGACAGCAATCGTCAAGTGTGCGGACCTATAGGTGGACCTGTACGGATTTTGTACAGGCTATACGAAATCAGCAAAGGGTTGTACGAAGGCTGGCAGGACCATGAAGGGGACTATACGGCAGATATCCACTCCTCTTCTCCTCTTTCACCTCACACACATACATGCATGCATGCATGCACACATGCACAACAAGATTCACACATGTAAGGAGAGAGAGGACAAGATAACCATGCCTCAGGGATTTCGCCTCCTTTTATTACACCACGTTCATTCAAAAGGAGGGGTATTTTAATCCCATTCTAAGTTGGGAAAATCATAACAAGATTATAGTAATAGAGGGGATTTTTAATTCATCTTTAGAAGAAACTCCATTAGTTCATAAGTAAAGAGGGGTGGTTTTATTGGGGAAAAACTTTTAGTTGAGGGGTTTTCTTAATACCCCTTGAACCCATGTGATATCTAGGATCTCTTAATAGTGCACCCACTAAGATCCATGTGCATGTGCACATGCACACACATAAAGAAGGGAGATGGGATGGTAAGGACATGAGAGGGGAAAGGAAATGGTGAGTAGAGGATTGTTCTTGTGTGCGAGCCTGCATATTTGCATGTTCCTTTGTGTGTGTGTGTGTGTGAGTCCACTGTCTCTCCCAAACCTCCTTCAATCCATTAGAAACCATATGAGGCCTTTTTAGTAATTATTCAATCTACCATTTAATGCCATAGTTTTGATCTTTAAACGGTAGCAGAAACTACTTTTCTACATAAAGACATTGAGGGGACATTTTAAAGGAAGTTTCTAGTTATATATGGTAAGTAGCAAGCATAGTAATTAAGGTTTTTCTACAATATCATATAAAATTTGAGTTTTTTCTTTGTATTTCAATGTAATCAAATCTCCATGTGACTTATAAGTTATCACTAAAATAATTAGTTTGTAAAAATTTACTTGGTGAGTTCTAGAATGTAATAACATGGGATATTTTAGTGTAAATACTTATAATTGATTATTTGAGTTCACAAAAAATTTCAAATATGTACAAAAAAATTCTCACCCAAGAAGTAAAGTTTCATGAAACCCTTACACCAGACTACTAAAAATAAATGCTTTTTTGAGAGTCTGAATGTGCATTTTCATATGAAGTAAAACTAAAGAAGGAGCAAGTCTAACACTATGCTTCAGTTGTAGGATATCAAAGAGGAATATTTTTTCCACTCCAACTACGCTTACGATGATTGATAAACCAATTGTTAATTTGTCTGAGTTCCAAACCGGTTTCTTGAACCATTTGCCGTTTCTCATCCTCCTGCAAAAACTTTTCGATAATAATAATCATTTCTACTTATGAGTTGAATTTATTAAATGTAAAAGATGCACATTTGGATTTTTCCTGTATAAATTTCATTCCATTGCTATTCATCTTTGCTAGTTGTAGTATTAAACATCACAAATAAGAAAATGAACACATATCCCATACAAGACCCAGCAAGTACCTTGATTTTGTAAGTATCTTCACATTTTTCAATTGAGCAATATGTTTAAAAAAGTGTTTTTCTAAATACAAAATTATTTGTATTAATTCGTACAAAAAGAACTTGGGATGTTCTCATAAAGTTGTATCATCACCTATTTTACTTAGCTCATGTTTTCTTTTTTGTTAAAATTGCAATATATTGTCTCATGATGATGATATCACTCCTATATGCAAAAATCATCCCCGCATATGTAATTTATTATCTTTACCTCTTTACCTCCGTCCAATCTGCTGCCCTTAGAGCATTAAATTCTCTGTAATGGAGAACATTTGACCAACTTACATCAATATCAAAACCTTAATTAAGATCAAGAAAAAGTGGGTGGAAGTAAGAAGATGTTATCAAAGTAAAAAACCCTAGAAATTATCGTCTATTTTTCTTACTAACAAAGTTCAAATTTTATTACTAACAAATGTCGAAGAGAAAATTTATTTTGAAGAAGTAGACTAGTTAAAGCATAGACGAAGAATACAAAGGCATGATAAAAGATAACATGTGAGAAGTTATGGATCCACATCTGGATGATAATATAGCTAATTATAGATGGGATTATAAAAATAAATTGATTGAAATGGTAGACAAGGCTAGATTTGTATCCAAAGTCTAATCAAAACAAGAAGGTTCAAGGAGCAAACTTTTGCAACTAGTGAACAAAATGAAGACATACACATTGCTACTACTGCTAGCTACATGCATTTTGGATTGATATATTCATCAATGAATTCATCAAAATGAAGACAATTACATTTCTAGCTACTTGGACTTTGTACTAATACATTCATCAAAGGTATGCTCTCATTGGGATTTACTGAATGAGGTATACATGCAACAACTACTACGAAGTTTTGAGGTAAAAAGGAAAAGAATTTATACCATGTAAACCTTTTTTTTTAAAACCATGTAAACTTAAAAAAGAACCTTGTGGTATATAAACTCAAGAAAAAAAATATAGGGCCTACACACTATAAACTCAAGAAATCCCTTTATGTCTCCATCAATTAGATTCAATATGATACTTGCATGCCTTATTTCCTATCAATAACGATACATATATATTGTGTTTTATCAAATGGATTGACTAATTTGATGCCATATCAAATGGATTGATTAATTTGATGCCATATTTATAAATCTCATTTGTCCAAATGTTCCTAAATTTATGTAA
Source organism: Dipteris shenzhenensis (assembly GCF_047967505.1). Lineage (NCBI taxonomy): Eukaryota > Viridiplantae > Streptophyta > Polypodiopsida > Gleicheniales > Dipteridaceae > Dipteris > Dipteris shenzhenensis. The sequence continues at coordinate 39,633,534 of NC_141613.1, read as the reverse complement.
CAAATATCGATATCATATTGTCTTGTAATTAAGCACACTAAATTCATTTTTGGAATTTACAATTATTTTATAAATTCCATTTGCTTAAATGTTCCTAAGAATGTCTATATCATTTTTTCTTGTAGCTAAGAACTCTAAATTATTTTTTGCAATTACATCTTTTATACAACATGATCGTAACTCTTTTGCTTGTGTTATTTTCTCTAATAGCTCCTTTTTGTTTTGACTACCACCATGTTGTTGAAGAAATGGAGGGAGAGAAGGACATCAATTGCATGATACCATTGGTTGCTTTACACATGTACACAATGCTTACCCTTCACTTCAAGCAGCCAACCCAAAGTGGGTATATACAAGTAAGAGGATAGGTATCCACATATAAGATGCTCTATTATCTTTCACTTCATGGAGACAACCTGAAGTGGGTATTGACAAGTAAGAGTATGATTATATACGAGTAAGAGGATAAGGGGATAAGGTCCCTACTATTGCAAATGCACACCGATGGTAAAATTTACATTCTCAACATACCCTCTTAAATTGTATTTCCATGATGAGGGTGGAATGGAAAATAGCAAAAACTACTCTAAAAGCAAAAAGTCAAAAAATTGTTATTAGTAAGAAAATTGTATGAGCATGTAAAATTTGTGACAAGTCACATGGGCTTTCCCTTTCCCTTGCTCCAGTTCTAAATCCTCCTTTGACTTTGGTAGCAAAACCATGAAAATAAGCCAAAGGGACAACAACTATGATGAGGTTAAAGACTAGTCAAAACATCCTCCTAGGTTAAAGACTAATAAGATTCTCAACATCCATGTGCTATAGATGGCGGATCCAAAGTGTAATATATGTCATAAGGGACTAAGGACTATGAAAGTTGATCTATAGAAGTAGAGATGAAGGTGATTGAGTAAATTGGAAGGACACACTTCAGATGGTTGTGACAAACAATGGTGTCACTGAACCAAGATGAAGGATAGCACCATAAAATATATTTTGAAACAAAATAGACTCTATTAGAGCTAATGGTTTATGGTAAAAGATCACATATTCATTGTTGATAGAATAACTTAGGAGATATATGAGTTGAGCTCTGAAATGAGATGAAACTTTTGGAATGATAACCCCATAGTGAGAGTACAAAAGCTAAGGATCTCGATTGAGATTTTAGATTACTGATGCGGCACCTTGGATCTAGAATGGAATCTAGGAATTGATGTTCCAAATTGATACTGTGTACTTGTGACTAGCGTTAATGATATGGCATTGTCAAGGCTAATGAGTTGCTAAAATATTCAATATAATTGTGCTAGTATGGAATGTAGTAGAAGACTATTATGCCAAAGTCATGCTAGCTTCTGATTAGAAAAAGTATCATATGATTTGTGACCCAAGATTGATAACGTACTTTAAAAACCATATTCAATGATAGGTGCACTGATCTTGTGATGAAAAGTTGAATCATGATGCAAGCATGATGGAGCTTGAAAATGCACCTGGTTCACCAATAAAACTTTTGACACCAAGAATGAAACAAGGTATTCGTGTGAAGGTGAAGGAATTTTGAGAATTTGAGTCTATTATAGTGCTAGAGAATCCAAAAACAGTCACTATATCAAACTATTTTGGAATACATTAGAAGTATGCCATAGACAGACATGTCTAATGCCAATGCTGGTTGGATCATGTCATGTATAATGGCATCCAAAAATTGTGATATCGAACTATGAGCTTCTTTGGATATATGTGTGGAGAACAATGGGGAATAAATCGAGCTCTATTAATGGAGGGTTGACCCAATGTCTTCAAATAAGCCTTGTGACCACATGCATACTTCTTGGAAATTGAAATATATTCAGATGGAGAATACTAAATTTTGATTGAAATTGTATTTTGAAGGCTTGCTAAACTCATTGTGAATCTTGAAGAAACTTTTTCTTTGAGGCTACCTCGGGGGGGTCACTATGTATAAACCCTCTATATCATGTGCGTTCAAGGCCTATATTTAAAATCCCTTATCTGTAAAAAATTTTGTTAATAAAATGTACCCCTTTTCTATACAAATCTGTAAATGTTTCCCAAAACTATTTTAAATAGTCCCTTATGTATATTTATTTCTGTAAATTTTAGAAATAAAAAATATCCTTTTGTTGAACTCACGTGATAGGGTTACATATGATGAGTGACCCCACCGAGGAGGCTATAAAACTTTATTACATAGGCCTTGAAAGGTTTGTGATGGAGACGCACTACCTTAGAAAGAAGAAGATTGTCTCACTTGAAACTTGTATAATTTTTTTATGTAAACGTCAAAAAATTCCCTCTCTTTAAAATCCAATGAAGGTTCATGACAATCATAATAGCTATGGCAAGAAGACACCTTACTACCATGGCTAGAGATGCACATAGTCCTTGAACTATGCAAGAGTATAGAAGGCTAAAGCTACATGAGCACCATTTCTTTGATACCGTCTTGAACAATGGAGAGAGAGAGAGAGAGAGAGAGAGAGAGAGAGAGAGAGAGAGAGAGTGAGAGAGAGAGAGATGAGTCACATGACACCATGAGTACTTATACAACATGTACACAATTCTCTTTTATCCTCAACTTAGTGAAGTGGACATAAAGTGGTATATATCCCATAGGAATTAGGGTGCATACACATTATCAATGTACCAATGGTGTAAATCAAGTTTGGAATGAGCAAAGTCTTAGTCTCAGTGCACTATTACTAACTACATGGTGTAAATCAGGTTTGGAATGAACAAAGTCTTAGTCTGAGAGCACTATTACTAACTACATGTCACACAAGGAAACCCACAAATCTTAGAAGGACCTAGTTGGAAAGCAGTGAGTGTATTTCTTTTTTCTAATTGATACCATAATGATATTGAATCTATATCAAAATCTGTGAGTGCATGCTATGTTTCTTCTATGAATGCTATGAGGTAATGTGAAATGTATGAAATATTACAAAGTCCAAATTGCAAACAGTTTTTTTAATGCTTTTATTGACATTTTATTGACAAATATATTGACACTAGCATTTTTCCAAAGCCCTTATTGAGATAAAAATAGAGCATTTGCATGATTCTTTAGGCTTTGAATTCATCTTCAATATTTTTTATCATTGAGCTAGGATTTTGTGACATGGTGTAGTAGGACCAGATGTCTTCAAGATCATTAGTACCCAAAGAAGACACTAGTAAAGGGAAACTATATCAACGGATCTTGTGTGATTTACATGATGCAAAGATTTTGCAAGGCGATTATACACCATATCAATGAGAAACGTAAAGAGATAGGGTCACTTCTATGTGTTATCATAAGTTGAGCTGAATGATGAAGTATAAATTTCATTTTTGCTATGTTTATGATTGTGATAGCAATGCGTTCTTGTAAGTGGCCCTTTTGTGTTGATTCATTTAAACCTTTCCGTGCAGGGGGATGAACTTGTCTTGAGAAGTTTGAGAGCATGCGCATTCTAGATCCATCCAATGTTTTTGAAACATCAAATTACATGTACATGCAATGAAATTATTCATTAGAGTAACCTAGAGCTCTATTAAAGGGGGATGAAACACTAGTGTTTCACAAGCCATAGGTTTCTTGTAAAGAGGTCCATGCAAGATGAGATTTGCATGCCCCTTCATATAACATTGTGTTTTCTTCACATTGTAAGCTCTCCTCCTAAAAAATCATGTTATGGTCAATTCTTGGATCCTTCTTAATCACTTTGACATCATCTCTTTCATCTTAGAGGAGGATCAAAGCAAGCTCTTATCTTTTTTTACATTATGTCGTCCTCATTTAGTGCATTTATGGGTTTCTCTTCCATCTCTTGACCTTATTATAGAGATTTTGATACCCCTAGGACAACATTGGATCATGGGCATCAATTGAAAATTGGTTACATCAATGGTCAACATTGTTTCCTTTAAATGGTATTTACATTTTATCTTAAGTTGAGAGGCCTTTACATTGACGTGTCCTCCATGCCATCTACATTTGATCTTAAGTTGAGAGGCCTTTACATCGACATGTCCTTCATGCTTTCCACCCATGAAAAGATGACAATGCATGCATGGAATAGCTTGATTCCACAGCAATGTGGGAAGGTGTTTTTACTTTTTGAGGAGGGAACATCTTGTCAAGGTGTACATGGTTCGGCCATTTCTAGATGTTATTTGATAAGGCGTGACTCGTTTGCTAAAACCCTCTCCCAAATATACTTTTCTTGTGGTACAATACAACATTACCAAATCTCGTAGTTATTATTCTTTAATTACATGCATCTAGTCATAGTGCCTCTTTTGACACACGTGCCTTCTACAAATGAGCTTTTGGATTCTCCCTTACAAATTGCAATGCATCCTATAGGAAATGAGACCATCTAGTCGTATCTTCATTTTTGAAGTCGAAAAGCTTCATGAAACTTTTCTCAGCTGGATACCTAGGCAGGCAACCCATAAGAGCCTCAAATGGGCTACTTTATGTCAATTTGTGAATCCTAAAGACCACCAAACATATTATCATGAAAAGATCTTGGCTACAAATGCTAAACTTATAGCTAGAATGTAAAGTCTAGGCTAGAAAGGAGGCTTACACATAAAACAAACCATCATACATTCTATAAATTCTTGCTAGATGACTTGATTTGAGCAATTATTTTTGAGATATCTAGATTGTTTACTTATAGGTTGCATAAATGTTCTAAGAATGATAGTGAGTGATCAATGACTAGATTAGGGAGTGGAGTGTGTGAAGCCACTAGCAAATCATTTTATGAAGGACCTAGGACATTGGCCTGTAGTAATTGGTAATGAATTCGAGCTACTCCTTGATTAAATTTAGTTGGGGGATACATAATTACAAAAGTATAATCTAGTACCCATCTTGCCAAATAATCATAAACATTATTTTCTATTAGAGGACTAATCAAAGCCACATGATCTGCTTATATGTGGAATTTGGCATCGTGAATATAAAAATGGAGTCTTGGTACTGCCCAAACCATAGCAAGGCACTCAAGCACTATTGCGATGACTTGATTTGAGTAGTTATTGTAGGGATGTCATTCAGTAAGGTTGTACATTTAATATAAATGAATAAAAAGAGAAGTAACTTTCAAATTTATATATTGGTATTGAAAGACTAAAATATCAAGAAAAAAATTAAAGATTTATAATTACTATATTTTACTAGCAATAGTTAGAATGAGTAGTATCTTCAAATCCATATCTAAAATGAAAACTATCGAAATGTGTTAGTTTACTTCACATTTGCATGAACGAGCAATATTACTATTTCCATCATGAGTCATTACATGGTGTTCTCCTCACTATTACAAGGTGTTAGTTATGCGGTCTTCTCCTACCATCTAATAATGACCAGGCCTATGAAATCCCTCAAAAATTATAGGTTGCATAAATCTTCTAAGGCCGATAGTGAGAGATCAATGACTAGACCATGGAGTGGAGTGCATGAAGCCACTGGTAAATCATTTTGTGAAGGACCTAGGACATTGACCTGCACCAACTAGTAATGAATTCAAGAAAGAGAATCTGCTACTTGATTAAATTTACTTGGGGGATAAGTGACTACAAAATTATAATCCAATTGATGAAGTACTATGACATGAAGTTGGGGGTAATAAACTTCACGCACCTCTTCACTTCCTACTGCTTTCGAATTGAGTGAAAGAGAGTTATCATTGGGAAAGGGATATTAAAAAGAAGCTTTTATTCCAAGAGACCACACTATACTTTCCTCCCTTAGATGAGAATGAAGATGGTAACATCCCAAGTGATGTTGTACTCAAGCATAAGGAGAAGGAAAGGATCAGCGGAGGCCATAATATCAACAAGCCGGTCTGCGCCAAAGAGAAGAGTGATACGTTATTGAAAGAAGATCTTACAGCTGAACATGACATGAACTGATATATATTGAGGAGTTTGAAGGGGCTGATTTGGTCAGATGGGTAGGTTTCGAGGAAACATTGCACCTCCTTCATAAACACCTTTACACTTAGATCAAAACACTCTCCAAACTATCATAAGACATAGAGACCCATAACTTTCAAGAGAGACATGATATAAAATATTCAAAAACATATCCAGATGTGCCTTGAAATGGGCTTTGCTCTGATATAAGTTTCATAAGAATTAGAGAAGCAATCAAAAAGATATGGACATTTTACTGGATGGGGGTAAAACTGTCTGAAAAAGAAATAGTCACACACAGAGTCATAGATTTTTGGTTTGAAACCTGATACAATAATTGAAGACATAGGTCCAAATCAGACCACTGAGTGAAAAGTTGAGTAAAATACTGACAGGGGGTCAAACTATCATTAAAAAAACCTACTCCTTCTACTGGTGCCGACTTGGGAGAATACTACCTCCATGCTTAGACTTCATCAATGATACAAGTCCCATAGAAGTTGCCTAGGAGGGAAGGAAGAGCTCCCTTTGTGGCTTGGAAAATCGATAACCCATGTATTCGCAATGAGTGGCCAAATAGACAACACTTTTGAGCACTTTGGAAGAGAAAACAATGGAAAAAGGATAGAGACACCTCCACTCTAATGCAACTCAAAATACTACAAACACAAGGGAGAAGAAGAGGTTTCATACGTACAAGAGGGAGTGGAAGCTCCAAGACTACTCATAGAGAAAGAATAAACTAGAGAGAGATTGACTCAAGAGTCTACATAAGAGAATAAATACAAGAGGGAGAGAAGGCTCATGGAAGAGGCTTGAGGAGACTAGAGCTATAGCAACATGAGGCCTAATGGTGAAAGAGATGATGAACAAGGGAGAGAAGGGCTCCTTTTATAGAGATTTTATCACCCTCCTTCACCCATTTACAATTGTTGCCTGTAGATTCTTTTCCCCATCAATAACATAAGCTCGTATGTCACCACCCATGTCCTTTTTGGCTACTCTTGCCATGTGTCCCATCAAAAGATGCTCAAGACTCTTAAGATATTGAGAAAGTCAAGAGTCTCCCCACATGGAGCCCATAGGGACCCTCTCTTTTCCATATGTCCACATCCTCCTTATTCCACATGGGAATTCTAGAAGGATTCCACTTGACTCCACACTCCTCCACATGCCTTCCACACGCTTGGCATGTGGCCTCTCTTATATTATTGGAACACATGGACATGAGCCCACCTCTTTATATGACTCACTCTTCCTATTTTCTAAAAGCCCCATAATATCCCATACACAAATAACTCTCACCCCATACCAAGGTATGTTTCATTCATACACATGGTATTTACAATGATCCATTCCACTCATCCTCTCAATCCCATACAACATCTTAGAAAATAGAAATAAGTGAGAGCCGCTAGGCTATCACTTGATACTCAAACTCTTATCAAACATAGAGAAAAACAATACCAATGCCAAATAAAAAATATCAATTTTTGGCATCACATCTTTCCCCCCCTAGCAGATCCTCTCTAGTGACAAAGAGGGTCTACTAACCCTCAAGGTGGTCGAGCATAGAAGAATTTAAGGCGATACTCATTGGTGCGTCTGGGTATCACCATGCCATCAACATCCTCAAGCTGATAGGTTCCATTGGTGACATTCATATACATCCTTATGGAGGCATGGCCAAAAGTAACCAATCTCTGCTTCTGTTGTGGAGTTAACCCTCGAGGAAACAGGCCTTCTTTCACATATTACTGAACATCTTGCAGGTCTAGCCATCCAGTTTCTACCAAGGAAACCACCCCCCGGTCTTGTACTACAATGGCTTGAGTAGCCAACTCATCAGCCCTTTGATTTTCTTTTCTGTTTATATATTGAACAAATTTGTAAAAATCAAATTGACTATATAGTGCCATAGCCTTTTGATTAAGCTCCTTCAAATGAGGACTTCTTGTCTTGTAATGCCCTTGCATTTGCTTTATAATAAGCTGAGAATCTCCTCTTACTTCCAATTCTTTAACTTGACTTTGAAGACAACCCTCCAAACCAAGAATCAAAGCATTATACTGAGCTGCATTGTTAGTTGTGATACCTGGAAGCTCTTGTCCTTTGGCCCACACCTCTTGACGTTCAAAATTCATCAAGACTATCCCCCTGGCTCCTTGTTGGTGTGAAGGACTAAAAGCCCCATTAAAATTTAAACAAGAGCTGTTGGTGGTGTATCCCTTTCTTCTCCTAGATCCTCTCATCTTGTGAGCAAATCTGCCATAGTGGACCTAGTGGTATTTTCAGTGACAAAAGAGAAAGAGAACTCTTGAAGCTCTGACAACCATTTTGCAAATCTCCCCCCAGGATTAGGCTTGCAAACTAGATATGCTAATATAGACTGAGAGGTAAAATGGCCGAGGTAATGAATAGGAGTGAAACTTTCTGACTCAGAACATGAAAGAGAGGGCTTGCTGCTCCATTTCTTCATACCTTATTTCTATTAGATATCAATGCTCCACTCTCGTGTAACTACACGGGAACCAGCTAACTCTACTTGTAAGCCCCCCATATGAGGAGAAGGCATTTGAGTAGCTCGGTTATCTGGTAGTTGGACACTAGATGGGGGCCATGTGTGGCCTGATAGCTAAACGGCTTCAGATAGAGTTGACACGCTGCCAACTAGGCTATAAAGTGCGGGAAGGCATCCCTTGACTGACCACACTGAGGGTAGATGGAGCATTTCTTGGGGCAGCCCACTCTCGAGTTACAGGGCCCATTTGGAGCCTCAGATGATCCCGGATGCTCTGGGCCAAATGGTGACCATAGGTCAGTTGCTCTGTTTTGTGCACCGGTTCTATCATATGGTCAGTGGCCTATCGACCCACAGTCGACCATTTGGGTGGACTGGGTCAGTCACCCAATTGAGCCTAACCGACTACAACTTGTGGCTATGTAAGAGCAAGCCCATGAAGCCCATTTCATCACTGGCTACAGCAACCCTGATTCCTTAGCATCTAGCCTCCATCTTCTACTGTTTCCAACATGCCATCGAAGCTTCTTTCATAGGAGCACACGGTTGGGAGGCAGCACCATCTATTGTATCAGTTCTATAGTAATCAAATTTTTTATTCTCCATACTATCTTGTTTTCTCTCTTGCATACGAGATCCTGTTATCTGTTGAGCACAGACGTATTATTATTTTCTTACATGGTATGAGAGCCTAGACTCTAGCAAGAAGATTTGGTAGTGTGTTTCTGTTTGTGAGCAGATTGTGAGAGATGGCCCAGCCTGCAAGAGTACGAATCCCACCGTTCGACGAAAGTGGAAAGTTGGACGGCTCTAACTATCCACTCTGGAAGTTCAAGATGAAGACCATCCTAAGTGCATACGAGCTTTGCGACACTACTACTGGGGTGGACGTGAGGCCTCGGTTGTGAGACCGGATGCAGCCAATGTAGGACAACAGATAGTACTAACTCCGGATGAGATTCTAAGGTGGACAAGAAGAAATGCAGATGCACTATGTTCTATTCTATGCAGTGTTAGTGATTCTGTCATGGCGTTAATTCAGCATGTCACCACAGTGGAGGAGGCATGGATGGTCTTGAAAAATATGAACGAGACCACGAATGAGACACCGATTCAGAATCTCGAGACTCAACTCACGAACAAGAAGTTGTCTGAGTTTGAAGCGGCAGAGAAGTTCATCACCAGGGTGAAGAATTTGCATGATCAGATGACTGCAATTGCCATCACCATCACCAGTGAGAATCTAGCATGAAGGTGCATACGGATTCTCCCACCAAAGTACGACGGTCTTGTTACGGCAGTGAATACACAGAATAGAAATCCACCCCTCAACTTTGAGGATTTCAGCGCGATGCTATGGAGGAGGAGATGCATCAAAAGATGAGGATTGGAGAAGATTCGGCTTTCTGGACCAGATCAAAGAAAGGTAAGGGTAAGGACTCTGGTAACCCATTTTCTTCTGATGATAAAAAGAGAAAGAAGAAGATCAAGTGCTTCTATTGCAACAAGGCAGGGCACAAGCAAAATGAGTGCCGAAAGAAGATTGCAGATGAGAAGAATGGAGTAAAGAAAGAGTCTAGGAACAGCGCGCAGGCAGTACTAGTAGAGCTATTTGTCACAATTGAGGAGATTTGCATGGAGGCAGTTCATGTACTCACGGCTGGAACCGTGGATCATTGACAGTGGTGCATCTCGCCACATGACCAGTCAGAAGGATTGGTATATCTCTCTACAGCCAGTAGGGAATGACATCCTGCTAGCAGTCGGCAATGATGCAAAATGTCCAGTAAAAGGAAGAGGTACGACTGCTCTCAAGTCAGATGGAGTTGTAAAACAGTTGTCCGATGTTCTTTATGTGCCAGATATCAAGAGGAACTTGTTGTCCATTTTTGCGATCGTGGATCAGGACCTCAAAGTTCAATTCGATAAGAATGGTGCACAGATTCTGGATCTTTAAGGGAAGGTCATTGGTAAAGGTACACGACACAACAACATTTACAAACTCTTAGCTTTCTGTACTCGAGCAGATGTGAAGAACACTAAGCTGTGGCATGAGAGGTTTGGTCATCTAAACCTTAGTTCTTTGAAGGAGATGCATAAAAGTGGAATGATTGTAGATCTACCAGAAATTTCAGATCTGCCTGATGTATGTGAAGCTTGCATGATGGGCAAGCAGCATCGGCAGCCCTTTCCTAAAGAGGCCAGTAGGGCAAAGGCTCCTCTAGTGCTCGTTCACATGGACCTCTGCAGAAAGATGGAGACGGAAGCTTTGGGTGGTTCCTACTACTTCATGATGCTGATCGACGACTACAGTACAAAGATATGGATATACTTCCTGAAGACTACAGACGAGGCTTTTAGTAGGTTCAAGGAATGGCATGTAATGGTCAAGAAAGAAATGGGGAGGAAGGTGAAGAAGTTGAGATCAGATAGACGTCGAGAGTTCACATCAACTAAATTCGAAAGTTACTACAAAAGTCATGGAATCAAGAGGGAGAAACCCCCGCCACATACATCACAGCAAAATGGAGTAGCAGAACGCAAGATGTGCATCATCTGCAAAATGGGCCAGAGTATGATGAAAGGGAAAGATTTGCCAAAGTCTTTCTGGGCTGAAGCATGTAACACTACAGTTTACATCGTGAATCGTATCTACATGAAGGCTGTGAATGGGATGACTCCACTGCAAGCCTTTTCTAGTAAGAAACCTTCAGCTGCACATTTCAGAGTTTTTGGATGTGACTGTTTTGTGCATGTCCCTGATGCTACCTATTACCAAGAAAGCAATTGTAAGTCGCGATGTGGTCTTCTCAGAACAGCCACATCAATTGGAGGAGGATGCTTCTTCCCAACAACCATGACCAGGATATCCATCTACTACCACCACCAATAGTAGACTGAACTCCCCCAACGGTGCTTGGGAGGATTCAAGACAAAGAAGATGAAGAAGAGCCTGTAGAACCACAATGGCAATGGCCATTCCCGAAGTGGGTAAAGCAGCTTTTGGACGACAGAGAACCTCCAGCCATTGAGGAGGAGCCATCTGAACACCACCAGTCCAAGAGATTAGAGGAGCAAAGAAGGGCACAGGAACACTTGGTCAACTATGCTTTGATGACAGAAGTGATCCGTACTGATCAACCCAAGTGTCTTGAAGAGGCACAGGGCGATGATAGGTGGATGGAGGCTATGCAATCAGAGTATGGCTCCATAATGAAGAACAACACTTGGGACCTTGTGGATTGACCACCAAAACGCAAGATAATCGGAACCAAGTGGGTGTGCAAGACTAAGTACAAGTCCAATGGCACATTGGATAAGTACAAGGCTTGGCTCATGGCAAAAGGATTTGTACAGGTACATGGTTTTGATTATCAAGATACTTTTGCTCCCATAGCTCCACTAACCACAATTCGCAGTGTTTTGGCTTTAGCTGCCCAGGGAAGTTGGCCCGTGTTTCAGATGGATGTGAAATCTGCCTTTTTGAATGGAGATCTTAAGGAGGAGATATACATGGAACAACCACCAGGTTTTGAGATCCCCGGTTCAGAAGGTAAAGTTTGCAAACTGAAGAAGGCACTTTATGGGCTAAAACACGCCCCACGAGCGTGGTACCAGTGAAGTGATGCCTACTTTTTGTAAAACGGGTTCAGGAGGAGCCCATCTAATGCAAATTTGTATATCTTTAGAGAAGGAGGTAGGTGTATGATCGTGGTCCTTTATGTGGATGACCTTGTCATAACAGGGAACCATGAAGAGAAAATCTCGCAGACAAAGCATTTGCTAGGAAGAGAGTTTGAAATGACATACCTCGGACTTATGCATTTCTGTTTGGGGATTGAAGTTTGGCAGGAGCCGAAACAGATATTCATTTCATAGCTGAAGTATGCTGGAGAGATAGTGAAGGCATTTGGCATGCCTAAGTGCAAGACAGTTGGTACCCCTATGGAGGTTGACGCGAAGCTCTCAAACGAGGATTCATCACCACTGGTGGACGAAGCGAAGTACAGAAAGCTTGTGGGTAGCTTGATTTACCTGTGCAACACGTGACCGGACATCAGCTTTGCGACTGGTGTACTAAGCAGGTTTTCCAATAAGAGAACCATTGGAGGGCAGGGATGCAGGTGCTGAAATACATCAAAGGCACACTTGATTATGGCATCACCTATATCAAGGGCAACATCTTGATCGGATTCTTTGAATCAGATTGGGCAAGAGACATGGACAGCAGGAGATCAGTGACAGGTTATTGTTTCTCACTTGGATCTGGAGCTGTGTCATGGGTGAGTAAGAAGCAACCCACAGTTGCTCTTTCTTCTACCGAGGCCGAGTACAAATCAGCATGCTTTGCTTCCTGCGAGGTAGTGTGGTTGAGGAGGATTTTGGGGGACATGGGTGCAGTGCAGAACAAGCCTATGCAGTTATCATGTGACAATCAGAGTTGCATGGCGATTGCAAAGAACCCAGTGTTCCACGCTCGCACAAGACACATTGAGATTCAAAATCATTTTGTACGCGAGCTCATCATGGATGGAGAGGTTCACTTGGTGTCCTGTCTGACTACAGAGAATGCTGTGGACATCTTCATGAAGGCTCTTGGAAGAGACTTGTTGGAGAGGCATCTTCATCGACTTGGCATTGGGCCGAAAAAGTAAGTTCACTTGCGGGTGGACATTGAGGGGGGTTGTTAGATATCAATGCTCCACTCTCGTGTAACTATGCGGGAACCAACTAACTCTACTTGTAAGCCCCCCATATGAGGAGAAGGAATTTAAGTAGCTCGGTTATCCAGTAGGTCCTGGTTTGGACACTAGATGGGGGCCATGTGTGGCCTGATGGCTGGACGGCTTCAGATAGAGTTGGCACACCACCAACTAGGCTACATGCAAGTGCGGGAAGGCATCCCTTGACTGATCGCACTAAGAGTAGATGGAGTATTTCCCGGGGTAGCCCACTCTCGAGTTGCAGGGCCCGTTTGGAGCCTCAGATTGATCCCGGACTCAGGGGGGTCACTATATATAAACCCTCTATATCACGTGCGTTCAAGGTCTATATTTAAAATCCCTTATCTGTGAATTTTTTCATTAATAAAATGTACCCCTTTTCTATACAAATCTGTAAATTTTTTCCAAAACTATTTTAAATAGTCCCTTATGTATATTTATTTCTGTAAATTTTAGAAATAAAAAATATCCTTCTGTTGAACTCACGTGATAGGGTTACATATGATGAGTGACCCCCCCCGAGATCCCGGATGGCTCTTGGCCGAACGGTGACCATAGGTCGGTTGCTCTATTTTGCACACCAGTTCTATCATATGGTCAGTGGCCTATTTCAGGACCAACCCCCAGTCGACCATTTTGGGCAGACTAGGTCGGTCACCCAATTGAGCCTAACCGACTACGACTGATGGCTATATAAGAGCAAGCCCGTGAAGCCCATTTCATTACTAGCTACAGCAACCCTGATTCCTTAGCATCTAGCCTCCGTCTTCTACTGTTTCTAGCATGCCATTGAAGCTTCTTTCACAGGAGCGCACGGTTGGGAGGCAGCGCCATCTATTGTATCAATTCTACAGTAATCAAATTTTTACTATCTTGTTTTCTCTCTTGCATTGTTGAGCACAGAGTTGTATTATTTTCTTATAGTTTCCAACTCTGTAAGCTATCGGCTAGCATAATAGTTGGGCTGCATTCTACCTGCCTCTCCTTTTTGTAGCAATACAACAAGAACTAAATGCAGAGATACACTTGGATTTACATAAAAGTCTCGAGACCCCAATCAAGGGGCTTTAATATTGGGCCTTTACTCATGGCCTCCTTAAGTTGCTGAAAAGACTCTTGTTGCTCCACACCCCATTGGAAAGAAACTCCTTTTCTTGTCAACAAGTTCATAGGATGCACTATCTCTGTGAAATCATCACAAAAGCGTTGATAATACTTGCTCTTTCCTAGAATTCTGTGAACACTAGTGACACTCTCAGGACTTGGCAATGCCATGATTTCTTGAGCCCTGTCGGGATCCATTTGAGGCCTTCTTCAGACACAATATGCCCCAACAAGACTACTTTTGTTTGAGCCAAATGACACTTGCTAGGATTTAAACACTCTTTTACTTCATCAATCCTAGCTAAGGCCATTTTTAATTTCTCCATGTGATCTATGCACCGAGAATAAATGCAAAAATCATCGAAAAACACCCTTATGAACTTTCCCAAATAAGGCTTGATCACTTGACTCATGAACCTTTGAAATGTAGCTGGTGCATTGGTCAACCCAAAAGGCATCACTCTGTAAGCAAAAACTCCCCAAGGTGTGACAAATGATGTTTTCTTTTGATCTTCCTCTCGAATACGAATTTGAAAGTACCCAGAATACCGATCACATACAGAATACAGCTCATGCCCTGCTACTTGGTCTAGTATTTCATCTTGGAATGGCAAAGGAAAATGATCCCTCTTAGTGCATGCATTCAAAGGATGAAAGTCCACAAAAATCCACCACTTATTTCCTTTCTTTATTGTGAAAACTACAGGAGATATCCATTCTGAATCATCCATAGAAAAGATGAATCCCGCCTCAAGTAGTTGTTTTATCTCTTTCTTTAGTGCATCAGCTTGGATCACTCCCAATCACCTTAAGCATTCCACAATTGGCTTGCTTTCTGGCTTCAACTCAATCTTGTGCTCCACTGCTTAGACTTCATCAATGATCCAAGTCCCACATAGAGGTTACCTAGGAGGGAAGGAAGAGCTCCCTTTGTGGCTTGGGAAATAGATAAACCATGTATGCACAATGAGCGGCCGAATAGACAACACTTTTGAGCACTTTGGAAGAGAAAATAATATAAAAAGGAAAGAGACACTCAAGAGAGAGAACCTGAAGTGACCTTCATTACCAATAGAGTGAGACTCCACTCCAATTCAACTCAAAATACTACAAACACAAGGGAGAAGAAGAGGTTTCATACATACAAGCGGGAGAGGAAACTCTAAGACTACTCATAGAGAGAATAAACTAGAGAGAGATGGACTCAAGAGTCTACATAAGAGAATATCTACAAGAGGGAGAGAAGGCTCATGGAAGAGGCTTGAGGAGACTAAAGCTACAGCAACATGAGGCCTAATGGTGAAAGAGATGATGAACAAGGGAGAGGAGGGCTCCTTTTATAGAGATTTTGTCACCCTCCTTCATCCATTTACAATTGTTGCCCATAGATTCTTTTCCCCATCAATCACATAAGCCCGTATGTCACTATCCATGTCCTTTTTGGCTACTCTGGCCATGTGTCCCATCAAAATATGCTCAAGACTCTTAAAATATTGAGAAAGTCAAGAGTCTCCCCACATGGAGCCCATAGGGGTCCTCTCTTTTCCATATGTCCAAATCCTCCTTAATCCACATGCGAATTCTAGAAGGATTCCTCTTGACTCCACACTCCTCCACATGCTTTCCACATGCTCGACATGTGGTCTCTCTTATATTATTGGAACACATGGACATGAGCCCACCTCTTTATATGACTCACTCTTCCTATTTTCTAAAAACCCCATAATATCCCATACACAAATAACTCTTAACCCATACCAAGGTATTTATCATTCATACACATGGTATTTACAATGATCCATTCCACTCATCCTCTCAATCCTATACAACATCTTAGAAAATAGAAATAAGTGAGAGTCGCTAGGCTATCACTTGATACTCAAACTCTTATCAAACATAGAAGAAAACAATACGAATGCCAAATAAAAAATATCAATTTTTGGCATCACAGTACCAATCTCACCAAACAATCATAAACATTATTTTTTGTTAGAAGGCTGATCGAAGCAACATGATATGTTTTTAGGTGGAATTTGGCAGCATGAATATAAGGATGGAATTTTTGTACTCCCCAAACTAGAGCAAAGTACTCAAGTCAATTGCCAAATAATCTGCTTGAACATTGTACAAAGATTTACTTGCATAAATAATAGGATGCCATTTGGCCATCATGTTCATCTTCTTGCATCATCACCACACCTAAACCACTATCTCAAGCATCTATGCAAATAAAAAATGGCTTGGAAAAATCTGGGTGCTGTTATGGATAAATTTGGCCAAAGTAAATGGCATAAATATATGTGTATGTGTGTGTGCTTGTATGTGTGGCAATAGTATAATAAAATATGGTGTGCATAAGGCCCAGGTTTGAGGTGGGAGGGCATGACCATGTGCCACCCTTCCATGTAAGAGGACCCATAAGGTGTGTTGTATGTAATCCATGGTAGTAATAATATAAAATGATAAGGTGACATGGGTCCTCCATGCACCACCCCTCCACCTAGGCGGTCCCATGCCTGCATTTAGTGAGATATGGCCCAAGGACCATGGGAGAAGTAATATAAAATAGGGGAGATGGATAATATATTGGATTATTCCCTCCATGTAGGATAGTAGGCCCATGTGGGGGGGTGTAGAAATTCCGAGAATGCAAGTTAAATAATGGGAAAGTAGGATGAGCTGGCAAGATTCCTTGTGCCAACCCTCCACTTGTCCTCCTAGATGTTTGAATGTATTATAAAATTGGGAAGAGACCAAGGGAGTATCTTAGACTTGGGATATGGGGCTTGATGTACGTGGAAAAATGAGGCAAAGGGTTGTTGCACACAATTGAGAGTGCGTAATCACCTAGCCCACATCAGACACTCTTCCACACACACCATGCAAGTGGGAGGATGCATTTATTAGGAAAGACCCCCTCTCTTGGCTATAAAAGGAGCGGGCTATTCCTTGATGGAACACGCTCATTCTTATAAAGCCACCTAGCTAGTTCTTTGATTTCCCCCCCCATCCTTCCTTTCAAATAAAGCATGACCCTCTTCCCTTGATGTCTCCATCTCTACATTCCACCTCCCATCATGTACATGCTCCTCTTCCCCCTCTCTCTTCCCCCTTGTGGCATAGTCCCTCTCTTCGTTCCCACCCCTTTTAATCCTTTTTTCCCATCTATGTTAATGCTTCTTCCCTCATGTTCCCTTTTCCTCTATGGCCCTCGAGCGTCGCCATGCCTTGCATCTAGCATCATGCCTTGGATTCTTTTCTAGTTAATAGAATTGGTGTGGTTGTTGGGATCAAAATCTCCACGGCTAGTGGTGTAAAATTCATTACTCCTATGGTTGGGTGTAATTTTGCAGTATCTTTCGTGTGCAGTTCTTTGCTTCTGTGCCTCCAATCCGCGTATCTTCTGCTCGTAATTCTCCGTCTCTACGACTGCAGAACTTCTGAATTTCTATGCCTTTAGCTTATGGTTCCTACGCATCTTCTGGGTTCCTGCGGTTCATGTGCATCTTCTAGGTTCCTAGCATCTTCTGTGTGATGCCACATGTCTTTTGGTCAATCGCACCTACAAAATCGCTCCTACGCATCTGCAACACCCGCATGCCCCCTGATTGTAGCTAGCACATCTGCGCATCACAGACAGATCATGAATCATGATTGTTATCTAAATTCCTACATCTTTTGGTGCATCTGCGCATTGTGGATAGATCGCGACTGTTTTCCTGGGTTCCTACGTCTTCTGGTGCACCTACGCATCGCGGACAGACTTTTTGGGCTCTTGCAAAAGATCTCGTGCCCCTATCCTCTTCCTCTTCCTCTTCTGCTCCTCTTTCTCTTCTCTTCTCCTCTCCTCTCTTTTTATTAAGGAGTGGGAATTGAACCCAAGACCTCCCCATTCACAAAAGGAAGACTTACCAATGGGCCAGCAAATAAGAAGTGAAGAAAGTGTAAAGATATTGCTTATATGGTGAAATCTCATGAACTATAACTCTCTAACCGTAGGGAGTTTCCTCTTGTTGTAAAAAGCAAAACTACTTGATTTCATGTGCTCTATTCATATCTGATACTAGATCATAGATTCTGAACTTTTTCAAGTTTACTCCTTGGATGCATGCCACACGAGGAGGGTGGATATTTATGTCACTTCTTGACAAGTTCAAGGATTTGGTGCTTGGTCCTTCGCTCATTATGACTACCAATTGGCGAGATCTCTTTCTTGATCTTCATGTCGATCTTCAGTAATAACTGATTATACAATGCATTGTTCAAGGAGACGACGGGTGGGATGATAGACCATGGATGATTCAAGGTGAAGAATTAGTGATACATTGGGAGGACTTTGATTTCAATTCTACTCATTGTGTGGTGATCGAGCTACTTATTGCATCGGAGGTAATTAAAAGGGTGACATTCTTCGAAGGGTGGGATGCTCCCCAAGCTTGGGGGGAGATTTAGCGCATCTGCTTATTAATTCCTGTGGATAAGCTCGTCTTGAATGATTTCTTCTCGATCTCATTACAAAGGTTTCTAGGGCTCGTGGTAATGTTTCGACCAAGGAATCCCTTTGTACCTAATCAACCTTTTGTGCCTTATTTTGAGCTTCAAGTTATAATTCTTTTTGGTCTAAAGATAAACTATCAACAAAGGATTGCAAGTTTATTTAGTGCTGAACGTCTTGCTCAAGTATTGAATTCTCCCCACCCTCTCCTTCTACCTATCTTGGACTACCGAGAAACTTGGGATGTCTAGATTTTAGTCTTGGTGTGATGACATCTGGGCTCCTCCAATTTGATGGCGCATAAAAACCTTCGACCAAGGCTACTAGTGTGGGTGTGAAGCTCACTTCACCAGAGGGTGAGGTGTATTGTTATAGCAAGTCTACACCAGCAAGTACTTGCAACCAAGCTGAGTACTCGGCACTCGTTTTTGGGCTACAAAAGGTGCAAGAACATCGCATCAAGCAAATTGAGGTGCAATGAGATTTTCAACTCGTGTGTGAACAAGTTAGTGGAAGGTGGAAGGTGCAGAGCAAAGACTTGGTTCCATGACATCAACAAGCATTAGAACTTTGCCAACAATTTGAAGAGGTAAAAATTAAGCATATCCCTCATGCTCAAAATATAGTTGCTGATTTCTTGGCACGTGAAGCTTGTACTTCAATCACGCATGAAGCGAGTGGAAGCACCGCCCCAACAAAGCCACAAGCCACGAAGGAGGGTGATCATTTATAAGGAATGCAAAGGTTGTGGTCATCATGAAACTAAGTGTTGGGCATATTTGATACGAGTTTATCGACTTTGGAAGATCATCAGAAAGGTCCTCAAGGACACTGCTCAAAAGAAGAATGCTAGACCACACACCCCTTGAAGAAATAGCATGGCAATTACAAGAACTGGAAGAATGTGCAAGCTCTCTAACTATTGACATTTGTCATGGCATTCTTGGTTGCCTTGATGAACAACCTCATGCAGCGCCGTGTCTCTAACCCTCCCTTGTAAAGATGGCTCTGATATCATGAGGGTTGGTCCTTTTAAGATTATCTATGAGCTATTCTATGCTAAAGATTCTTCCCGTATAGTATTTCACAATACACTAGTCACACCCTATCCTACCTATGTGCTTTGTGGATGTATCTTCACCTGATTTTCAGTTCAAGCTACCTCTTTCCATTGTTTTCCAATAGATAAGCCTCATTTTGACTCTCTCTTTTCCATTTTTCAAGCATGGCTAACATTCCCGTGTTCTGTGGATGGGTTGAAGAAAATCCAAATGAGTATCTTGTGGCCTTCAAGCGCCATTGTGTTTCTCTTAACTTTTTTACTGAAGGTAGATGGCTATTGGTTCTTTCCACATTTCTAGAGGGTTTGGCTCAAGTGTGGTATGAGAAGCAGGCCGACGATGTTCGCCAAAGCTGGCCAAGGTTAACAGCAGCGATGATTGAGTATTTCGGCAAAGAAGAGGAGCCAGAGAATGTGTACCTGCAGGTGGCAAACTTGAAGCAATCAGAAGGTGAGATGGCGCGTCGATATGTGGATTGAGCGACCGTGCTCCTGGACCATTTAATTGCCACGTAGGAGGACAATGTCGAATTTTGAGCTGGAATGACTCAGCATGTGCTGGGCTACCTTGTAGCAGGAGCAAGTGACAAATTCCACCTCAAGCTTAAATGGGAGAATCTAGAAACTATGGTGCTAGCACATGAGATTGCTCAAAAGTTTGATAAAGTTCAGTCTGACCTCGCTTCCGACCTTGCTTCAAAGAAGATGATTGTCCTTCCGCAACCCCCTCAATTCTTGCAACAATAATTTGGGGGGTCTAACTCAGGGGCATACCCCCACCCCTCATCAGGGATGTATCCACCGCCTCCACCTCAAATGTATATGGTCCTCCCTTAGATGCTTACCCTCAACAAGGAGTGTATCCTCAACCTCTGCCTGGAAGATTTCCCTAGCCTCGCCCTTGGGGGGGTCACTATGTATAAACCCTCTATATCACGTTTGTTCAAGGCCTATATTTAAAATCCCTTATCTGTAAATTTTTTCATTAATAAAATGTACCCCTTTTCTATACAAATCTGTAAATTTTTCCCAAAAGTATTTTAAATAGTCCCTTATGTATATTTATTTCCATAAATTTTAGAAATAAAAAATATCCTTATGTTGAACTCACGTGATAGGGTTACATATGATGAGTGACCCCCCCGAGGCCTTGCCCACGAGCCCCCCTCCTTCCTACTCCCCTGGGCCCTCCTGCTAAGGAACCCGGAGTCAATAACCTAGCCAAGGCCCTGAATGGATCTTCAGCTTGAGATGGTGGGCATCAAAAATCAAGCCAATCACCCTCCAAGAGAACGTGCCAATGTTGTGTACTATAAGTGCCACCAAAAGGGTCATTATTGCACAGAATGTCCTAATATTCCAAGGGTGAATCTTTTGAGTGAATCAGGCACCGAGGATTCTGACATAGAGATCCTTGACCTTGGGAAAAGAAGTCGTACCACCTCGGACCCCTCTCCAAACCATGGACCGGGCCACCCCAGGAAGAAGGTGTCCTTCTCAGAGCCCTCAGATGCTGAGATGGCAGACCCACCAATAGAGAAGACTAAAAGATCTCGCAGGAGTAAGTGGTTACCCTCAGATTTTCCCATCGGCTCGGGGCAAGAGGACTATTCGATTGTTTAGGACCTTGCTCATCGTTCTTTGAGCATCACGCTCCCTCAACTAATAGCATTAAGCCCTAAGGTGAGACGTGAGCTGTAGCAAGGACTCTCAACAAGGAGGAGCAAGAAAAAGGAAAAGGTACGAGAGGTTTCTTCTATCTCTGAAGAAATTGATCGGCACCCACATACAATAGATGTCATTTTAGACAATTGCCATGTCAAAAGTGTGTGTGTCGATGGGGGAGCTGCATGTAATATCATGGTGCCCGGAATCATGAAGAAATTGAATTTAAAATGCACAAGGCATTCCTCCACTCGAATCAAGGTAGCAGATGATCGACGACTCGCCACCCTGGGAGTCATTGAAGATTTGCCCATCACTGTCAATGGGTTGACCACCACCGTTAATTTCTATGTAGTGGACATTGAAGATACACGCACGAGTTACCCAACCATACTCGGGAGACCATGGTTGAGAAAGAGTGATGCAGTCAGCTATTGGAAGATAGGACACATGTCTTTTGGTGCTTCTAAGGAGAAGATCCCGATGCAACCAGGTGCCACAGAACCAGAAGAAGAAGAGGAGCAAGACAGTGATACTCTCTCATCCTCGGTGTCTGAATCAATGGAAGAATTAGACGGGAGGGAGGAGTTCTCAGAGGAGAAAGTTTACATGATGGGGGTGTCTCTGACCCCGCCACCTACAGAAAAGGTAACAGCTAGTCCTCAACAACTTGAATCTATGCTTTCCCAAGACCTCACTCCAAGTGAGAAAGACGAGTTCCTAGAAATGTTCAAAGATTTCCCTAACCTCTTCCCAACTAGCTACCGCCACCTTCACCATGTGACTATCATAAAGACAAGATAGAGCTGAAGCTAGATGCAAAGCCTGTGGCACAGAAGTATCGGAGATTAAGGCCCCTACAGACCAATGCTTTGCACTCAAAGTTGCAAAAACTTGTAGAAGCTATGTTTATTGTTCCGGTTCACAATACTGAATGGGTTTCACAAGTGGTAGTCACCTCAAAGAAAAACAACAAGTGGCGGGTCTGCATCGCCTATAAGAAACTCAATGCAGCCACCAAGAGGGATCATCATCCTCTTCACTTTCAAGGCCTCATTCTTGAAAAGGTAAGTGGTCATGAGATGTATACTTTCTGTGATGGTTACTCTAGGTTTTATCAAATCAGAATTGCTAAGGAGGATGTGCTTAAAACCACATTTGCCACACCTTGGGGGACATTTGCATTCAAAGTAATGCCATTTGGCCTCACCAATGCTCCTGCTACCTTTCAAAGATTTATGCAAATGGTGTTTTCTCCTTATTTGGGGGTTTTCTTGGAGGTTTTTTTAGATGATTTCTGTATATTCTCGGCAAGTAAGGAGCACATCATGAAGGTTAGGTTGGCCTTCCAAAGGGTCAATGATACAAATGGCAACCTCAACCCTGATAAATGCACCATTAGAGCGACTCAAGGGAGGTTACTGGGACATATTGTCTCATTTGAGGGCATCAAGCCTATTTGAGTGACTCAAGGGAGGTTACTGGGACATATTGTCTCATTTGTCTCATTCGAGAAGGTAGAAGCTATCCTCAAGCTCTCCTCACCAACAACCAAATGTCAGGTATGCTCATTTGTCAATCTAGCAGGATACTATCGCCGCTTCATTGATCAATATGCTGCTTTGACGTGACCCATGTTTATGCTATTAAAAGATGGTCCAGTTGATTTCTCTTGGGATGAGGATTGGGATGAGGATTGTGATCATGGGTTTGTACAAATCAAGAGTGTTCTGGCTTCAGAACCCATTGTACGCAATCCTGATTGGTCAAAGACTTTCTATATCGATCCTAGGTTTGGTGAGCACACTCTGGCGGGTATTCTTCTTCAGCAAGGGGAGGATCAGTTCATGTATCCCGTTCGATTTGCTTCTCGACAATTGCTCGAAACTGAACAACGCTACTTTGAGCCTGACAAGCATGCTTTGTCTTTGGTGTTCTGCATTGAGAAATTTAAGCATTATGTTGCTGGAAAGTCCTTCATTATAATCTGTAGTAATGGTCTTGCAAAGCAGGTTCTTCAATCACTAAATCCCATGGGCCGGTTGGCCAAATCGTTGGCAGTTTTACAAGAATATGATTTTTCTTTCAAAATTATAAAAAGGGGTTGTTCCAACTTGAAGAATGCTTTGATTGATTTAGAGGAGTGCCTCGATGTAACCCTTGTAGCGGCCATAGAAGTTGGGGATCCATGGTATGGTGGAATCTACAGGTTTCTAACCGCTTTCTCCTTTCCTCCAGAAAGTACTAGCTATGAGAGAAAGAAAATCCGTAGAGATAGTAGGCGCTACACTCTCTTTGATGAGGTGTTATACCATCAAGGCCTGGATGGGATACTAAGACGGGCCATTGATGTAAATGAAGTACTAAGGTATTGAAGCATTATCATGATGGATTTTGTGGAGGCCACTATGCCAGTGACTATACAGCTAAGAAGATTTTACATGCTGGGGTACTATTGGCCGACCTTGTTCAAGGATGTCACTATGTATTGCAAAACTTGTGAACCATGCCAATTCTTTGGTAGGAAGGATTTGCGTCCTAGGCAACATCACCCAGTGATGTCCATCCATCCGTTTCAGAAGTGGGGAATAGATTTTGTTGGGCCCCTACCCATGACTGCCCACAAAAAGAAGTATCTTTTGGTGGCCACTCAGTATGTCACTAAGTGGGCTGAAGCTATCACTCTTCCCACTGCAAATGGTAAGGCAGTTTCAAATTTCATATTTGAATGTACCTGCACAAGGTTTGGGACACCCATGGAAATAGTATCTGACCATGGGAGTCCATTCTTAAATGAAGTAGTGGAGTTGCTCATGGATCGCATGGGTATTGATCATTGCACTTCTAGCATCTATCATCCAACATCCATGGGACAAACGGAGCAGCCAATGGCCTCCTTTGTAAATCCATGGGAAAACTGGCCACAAGGAACAGGAGCCAGTGGGATCAGAAGGTCACTGAAGCTATGTGGGCTTACAACATCACTCATAAAACGTCTATAGGTCACACTCCTTTTGAGTTGGTGTACGGAATTGAGGTAGTTTTACCACTAGAGATAGAGATTCTGGCCTTGAGATTGGCACGAGAACAGAGGATGACAAAAGATGAACATGTAGAGGCTAGGTTGGTACAACTTGAGAAGTTAGATGAAACCGGACGCCTTGCACTACATCAAACAGAGATCCAAAAGAATCGACAAAAGGCCTGCTTGGATGCTAAAATTCGCAAGGGATGGAAAAGACACTTTGCTGAGAGGTATGTTGTGCTATGCTTTGATAACATATTGGACCACCAAATGGATAAGAAGTTCCTACCACTGTGGACTGGTCCATACAAAGTCATCAACGAATGTAGCAATGGGTCTATACAAGTTCAGGAGCTGCATGAGCCATATGGTAAGAAGGTGATCAACAAGCATTGTCCCAAGCCCTTCTATGTGCGTGATGGTCCCAGGCATGGAAATGCTGTGCATTCCCTACCTTTGGGGGGGGGAACTGTTATGGATAAATTTGACCAAAGTAAAATGCATAAATATGTGTGTGCTTGTATGTGTGGCAATAGTATAATAAAATATGGTGTGCATAAGGCCCAGGGTTGAAGTGGCAGGGCATGACCATGTGCCACCCTTCCACATAAGAGGACCCATATGGTGTGTTGTACATAATCCATGGTAGTAATAATATAAAATGATAAGGTGGCATGGGTCCTCCATGCACCACCCCTCCACCTAGGTGGTCCCATGCCTGCATTTAGTGAGATATGGCCCAAGGACCATGGGAGAAGTAATATAAAATAGCTAGAGATGGATATTATATTGCATTATTCCCTCCATGTAGGATAGGCCCATGTGGGGGGGGTGTAGAAAGTCTAAGAATGCAAGTAAATAATGGGAAAGTAGGATGAGGTGGCAAGATTCTTTGTGCCAACCCTCCACTTGTCCTCCTAAATGTTTAAATGTATTATAAAATTGGGAAGAGACCAAGGGAGTATCTTAGACTTGGGATATGGAGGTTTTTAAGAAAACAATACATCTGTGCTCAACAGATAATAGGATCTCATATTCAAGAGAGAAAAGTAGATAGTATGGAGAATCAAAAATTTGATTATTGTAAAACTGATACAATAGATGGCGCTGCCTCCTAGCCATGCACTCCTGTGTGAGAAGCTTCGATGGCCTGCTGGAAACAGTAGAGGACGGAGGCTAGATGCTAAGGAATCAGGGTTGCTATAGCCAGTGATCATGATGGGCTTCATGGGCTTGCTCTTATATAGACCACTAGGCGTAGTCAGTTAGACCCAATTGGGAGATCGACCTAGTCGACCCACAACGGCCAATTGGATGGCGGTCTCGAAATAGGCCATCGACCACACAATAGAACCATGGTGTAGAATAGAGCAACTCACCTATGGTTTCCATTCGGCCCAGAGCCACCATCCGAGATCATCTAGGGCTCCAAACGGGCCCCGCAACCCAAGAGTGGGCTGCCCTGGAAAATGCTCCATCTACCCTCAATGCGGTCAGTCATGGGATGCCTTCTTGCACTTGCATGTAGCCTGGTTGGTAGTGTGTCAACTCTATCTGAAGCCATCTAGCCATCAAGCCACACATGGCCCCCATTTAGTGTCAAAACCAGGATAACCGAGCTACTCAAATGCCTTCTCCTCATATGGGGGACTTGCAAGTAGAGTTAGCTAGTCCCTACATAGTTACACAAGAGTGGAGCATTTATATCTATCACCCCCCCTCAATGTCCACCCGCAAGTGAACTTACTTTTTCGGCCCAATGCCAAGTCGATGAAGATGCCTCTCCAGCAAGTCTCTTCCAAGAGCCTTCGTGAAGATGTCCGCAACATTCTCTATAGTCGAACAGTATACCAAGTCGACCTCTCCATCCAAGATGAGCTCACGTACAAAGTGATATTGAATCTCAATGTGTTTTGTGCGAGCATGGAACACAGCGTTCTTTGCGATTGCCATGCAACTCTATTTGTCACATGATAACTGCGTAGGCTTGTTCTGCACTACACCCATGTCCCCTAAAGTCCTCCTCAACCACACTGCGTCACAAGAAGCAAAACATGCTGATTTGTACTCAGCCTTGGTAGAAGAAAGAGCAACTATGGGTTGCTTCTTGCTGACCCATGACACAACTCTAGATCAAGTGAGAAACAATAACCTGTCACTGATCTCCTACTGTCCACGTCTCCTGCCCAATCCGAGTCACAGAACCTGGTCAAGATGTTGCCCTTGGTATAGGTGATGCCATAATCAAGTGTGCCTTTGATGTATTTCAGCACCCGCATCCTTGCCCTCCAATGGTTCTCCCAGGGGTAATTGGAAAACCTGCTTAGTACACCAGTTGCAAAACTGATGTCCGACCATGTGTTGCACAAGTAAATCAAACTACCCACAAGCCTTTTGTACTTTGATTCATCCACCAGTGGTGACGAATCCTCATTTGAGAGCTTCATGTCAACCTCCACAGGGATGTCAACTATCTTGCACTCAGCCATGCCAAATGCCTTCAATATCTCTCCAGCATACTTTAGCTATGAAATGAAGATCTGTTTTGGCTCTTGCCAAACTTCAATCCCCAAACAAAAATGCATCAGTCCGAGGTCTGTCATTTCAAACTCTCTTCCTAGCAAATGCTTTGTCTGCGAGATCTTCTCTTCATGGTTCCCTATTATGACAAGGTCGTCCACATAAAGGACCACAATCATACACCTGCCTCCTTCTCTGTGGATATACAAATTTGCATCAGATGGGCTCCTCTTGAACCCGGTTTGCAGAAAGTAGGCATCAATCCATTGGTACCACGCTCATGGGGCCTGTTTCAGCCCGTAAAGTGCCTTCTTCAGTTTACTGACTTTAGCTTCTGAACCAGGGATCACAAAACCTGGTGGTTGTTCCATGTATACCTCCTCCTTGAGACCTCCATTTAGAAAGGCGGATTTTACATCCATCTGAAGCACGGGCCAACTTTCCTGTGCTGCTAAAGCCAAAACACTGTGAATTGTGGTTAGTCAAGCTGTGGGAGCAAAAGTATCATAATAATCAAACCATGTACCTGTGCGAATCATTTTGCCATGAGTCGAGCCTTGTACTTGTCCAATGTGTCGTCGGACTTGTACTTGGTCTTGTACACCCACTTGGTGCCGATTACCTTGCATTTTGGTGGTTGATCCACAAGGTCCCAAGTGTTGTTCTTCATTATGGAGCCATACTCTGACTGCATAGCCTCCATCTACCTATCATCACCCTGTGCCTCTTCAAGACACCTGGGTTCTTCAACACAAATCACCTCTACCATCAAAGCGTAGTTGACCAAGTGTTCCTGCGCCCTTCTTTGCTCCTCTAATCTCTTGGACCGGTGGTGTTCGAATGGTTCCTCCTCAATGGTTGGAGGTTCTCTATCATCCAAAAGCTACTTTACCCACTTCGGAAATGGCCATGGCCGTTGTGGTTCTGCAAGCTCTTCTTACTCTTCTTTATCTTGAATCCTCCCAAGCACCGTTAGGGGAGTTCGGTCTACTATTGGTGGCTGTACTGGATGGATATCCTGGTCCTAGTTGTCTCGGAAGGAAGCATCCTCCAATTGATGCGGCTATTCTGAGAAGACCACATCCCGACTTACTATTACCTTCTTGGTAACAGGATTATAGAGATGGTAACCCTTCACACCTTCACTGTAGCCCAAGAAAATACACTTCCGACTCTTTGGTTCCCATTTGGTCCTATTAGCATCAGGGACATGCACAAAACAGTCACATCCAAAAACTCTGAAATGTGCAGCTGAAGGTTTCTTACCAGAAAAGGCCTGCAGTGGAGTCATTTCGTTCACAGTCTTCGTGTAGCTACGATTCAGAATGTAAACTACCGTGTTACATCCTTCAGTCCAGAAAGTCTTTGGTAAATCTTTCCCTTTCATCATACTCCTACCCATTTCACAGATGACGTGCATGTTGCACTCTACTACTCCATTTTGCTGTGATGTATGTGGTGGGGGTTTTTGCCTCTTGATCCCGTGACTTTTGCAGTAACTTTCAAATTCACTTGATCTCAACTCTCCACCTCTGTCTGATCTCAACTTCTTCACCTTCCTCCCCGTTTCTTTCTCGACAATTACATGCCATTCTTTGAACTTACTAAAAGCCTCATCTTTAGTCTTTAGGAAGTATATCCATATCCTTCTACTGTAGTCATCGATTAGCATCATAAAGTAGTAGGAACCACCCAAAGCTTCCATCTCCATCTTTTCGCAGAGGTCCATGTGAACGAGCTCTAGAGGAGCCTTTGCCCCGCTGGCCTCTTTAGGAAAGGGCTGTTGATGCTGGTTGCCCATCATGCAAGCTTCACATACATCGGGCAGATCTGTAATTTCTGGTAGGTCTACAATCATTCCACTTTTATGTATCTCCTTTAAAGAACTAAGGTTTAGATGACCAAACCTCTCATGCCACAGCTTAGTATTTCTCACATCGGCTCGAGCACTGAAAGTTGAGAGTTCATAGATATTTTTGCGCCATGTACCTTTATCAACGACCTTCCCTTGAAGATCCAAAATTTGTGCACCATTCTTATCGAAGTGAACTTTGAGATCCCGATCTGTGATCACAGAAATGGACAACAAGTTCCTCTTGACATCTGGCACATAAAGAACATCAGACAACTATTTTACAACTCCATCTGACTTGAGAGCAATCGTACCTTTTTCTTTTGCTAGACATTTTGCATCATTGCTGACTGCTACCAGGATGTCATTCCCTACTAGATGTAGAGAGGTATACCAATCCTTTCGACTGGTCGTGGCATGATGCACCACTGTCAATAATCCAAGGTTTCATCCACAGGTACATGAATTGCCTCTGTGCAAATCTCCTCAATTGCTACGAATAGTTCTATTAGTACTGCCTACGTGCTATTGCTGGACTCTTTCTTTACTCCATTCTTCTCATCTGCAATTTTCTTTCGGCACTCATTCTGCTTGTGCCCTGCCTCAAGTGTTGCAATAGAAGCACTTGATCTTCTTCTTTCTCTTTTTATCATCAGAACAAGATGGGTTACTAGAGTCCTTGCCCTTACCTTTCTTTGATCGTCGAGAAATCCGAATCTTCTCCAGTCCTCATCTTTTGATGCATCTCCTCCTCCAGAAGCATGGCGCTAAAATCCTCAAAGTTGAGGGGCGGATTTCTGTTCTGCTTATTCAGCACTGTAACAAGACCATCGTATTTTGGTGGTAGAATCAGTATGCACCTTCGTGCTAGATTCTTGCTGGTGATGGTGATGCCAATCGCAGTCAACTGATCGCACACATTCTTCACCCTGGTGATGAACTTCTCTATCGTTTCAGACTCAGACAGTTTCTCGTTCGCAAGTTGAGTCTCCAGATTTTGAATTCGCATCTGATTTGTGGTCTCGTACTAATTTTTCAAGACCATCCATGCCTCCTCCATTGTGGTGACATGTTGAACTAATGCCATGACAAAATCACTTACACTGCAGACAATAGAACACTGTAAAGAATAAGGGAGAGAGATAGGAGACTCAAGTTCAGCTTTCTTCACAACACACAAAAGAGAGAGGAAACAAGGTTGGAGGGTGAAGCCTTTCTTCACTTTTGCACACAACAACAATACAATAGAAGAGGGAAATACCCTATATGTCAAAACCTAGAATACGTGGTTCATATGTGAACCCAAACCAAAAACATACGTGGTAGTCTAACTACACCACGAGTACAACTAACATAGGCAGTGACATAAATGATAGTCATCCAGGAGATATATCGGGGGTAGAGCTTGATATCTCAACACTCCCCCTCAACCTCAAATCCATCTCACGTACACCAAGCAAGCTCCTAAATCTGCGAAGCTTCTCGGTACCCAATGCCTTCGTAAAAATATCAGCCACCTGCTCCTCAGTGCTGACATAGACAAGATCAATCTCACCAGCTAGAACCTTCTCTCTCACAAAGTGATAATGCACCTCAATGTGCTTCGTTCTAGCATGATAAACTGGGTTATTAGCAAGCATGATGCTGCTAATGTTGTCACAATGAATGACAACTGCTGCATGAACTGACTGTCCCATATCTGCAAGTAGCTTCCGTAACCAAGCTACCTCACATGCAGCCATTGCTGCACCCCTGTACTCAGCCTCTGTGCTCGACAAGGCAACTGTTGGCTGCTTCTTGCTGCTCCAACTGATGGCACCACTCCCAAGGGAAAACATAAAACCACTAGTAGATCTCCTGTCTGAGACACTACCAGCCCAGTCAGCATCTGTGTATCCATGTACCTGTAATGCACACCCAGCTTCATAAAACAGTCCATAATGCAATGTGGACTTCACATACCGCAGTATGCGCCTAGCCGCATCCAAATGTGGCTTCCTCGGTGCCTGCATAAACTGACTCACCAGCCCCACAGCATAGCTCAAATCTGGTCTGGTTATAGTCATGTAAATCAAGCTACCTACTATGCGCCTGTACATAGTAATATCTTCAAGAAGCTCACCTGTCTCTGCATTGAGCTTCACATTCTGCTCCAATGGAACAGAAATAGGCTTACAGCCTGTCATCCCATATTTGGACAGCATGTCCAAACCGTATTGCCTTTGCAACATCCATATCCCACTCAGGGATCTAATAACCTCAATGCCCAAGAAGTAACGCAGCTCTCCCAAATCCTTCATCTCAAATTTCTGCTTCAACAGCAGCTTCACTTCATTAATGTCTGCATCACTATCACCTGTAATAATCAAGTCATCAACATAGATGACTACAAGCACAATCCCTCTGTTTGTCCTTTTCACATAAAGTGAAAAATCTGAATTGGAAATCTGAAATCCAATAGTGACAAGATATTGCCCTATCTTGTCTGACCATGCCCTCGGCGCCTGTTTTAAGCCATACAAGGCTTTGCGCAACCTGCATACAAAATCGGGATGTGAATTATCCTCATAACCTTCTGGCTGCATCATATAAACCTCTTCCTGCAAATCACCATGCAAGAAGGCATTTTTCACATCCATCTGATGCAAAGACCATCCCTTTGCAGTAGCCATAGCAATTACTGCTCTCACGGTTGCCATCCTTGCAACTGGGCTGAAAGTTTCCTCATAGTCAATTCCATATGTCTGCGCAAAACCTTTGGCAACCAATCTTGCCTTGTACCTGCTAACAGACCCATCAGCATTGTGCTTTACTTTGTAAACCCACTTGCAGCCAATAGCCTTCTTATCATGAGGCAAAGGCATCAAATCCCAAGTGTGGTTTGCATCCAAGGCAGCCATCTCTTCATCCATAGCTGCTTCCCAATTTTTATGCCCTGCTGCATCCTCAAAACATGTGGGCTCTGGCTCCTCTAGAACCTTGACCATATAAGCATAGTGATGTGCTGTATACCCATCATATCTCAGCCTGTCAACTAGATACTTAATACGAGTGGACCTCCGTACAACTGGATCAGTTGCAGGAGTCTTTAAATCATGCCTGCTTTTCCTTGCACCAGGTGTAACAACAGAAGGAATCCCAAGTTCCTCATCAAGGCTCATTTCAGATCCACTTGACTCTCCATCAACATGAGAGCTACCAGCAGACACATCAAACACTGGAGCATGGTCTACTTTTTCTTTTCCCTTATGTGATACCTGCACAACACTATCAGGGCTGCCATGTGACGATTCACTAGATCTCAATCTCCCTGTCCATGCATTAGATCCACTAGTAGAGGACTCTCTAGGTCCACTCAAGGCTTGAGATTGCTGCTCTGCATTTATTGCAGCATTCCCATTTCCTGCATCTGCATCTCCTACCATAACAGTTGGTGCATACCAGCTGCTCATTTCATCAAAAACAACATCTCTGCTCACTTGCATTTTGCAGGTGGAAGGGTTATAACAGCGATACCCTTTCTGGTGCAGAGCATATCCAATAAAGATGCATTTTTCTGCCTTTGGATCCAGCTTTGTTCTCTTCTCATCAGGAACATGAACATAAGCTATGCAACCAAATACCTTCAAGTGAGAAATATTTGGTTTTTGACCTGTATATATTTCTTCAGGCATCATGCCATGGACAGCTGCAGTGGGGGTTCTGTTCATAATATAAACAGCAGTTGCTACTGCTTCAGCCCAAAAATAATCAGGCATGTTTTTCTCATTTAGGATCGCCCGACCTACTTCTGCAATATGCCTGTTCTTCCTTTTTGCAACCCCATTCTGCTGAGGGGTAGACCTGCATGAGTACTTCCTTTGAATTCCCTGTTCTGTCAGATATTCACAAAATTCTTCTAAAAAGTACTCTCCCCCTCCATCAGATCTTAGCACTTTAATATGCACACCTTTCTCTTTTTCAACCATGGCCTTAAAAGCCTTGAAATGGCTGAACACTTCACTTTTGTGCTTCATAAAATAAATCCACACCTTCCTAGTGTAGTCATCAATAAACGTCACATAATAATGGCATCCACCAATAGAAGCAGCTTTGGTTGTCCAAACATCTGAATGGATCACTTCCAAAGGTCTTCTGCTCACCTTAGCATTTTTGGGAAATGCATGTCTGGCCTGCTTACCCATTTGGCATGCTTCACATACCTTTTGCATTCCCTCAACTCTGAATTTAGGCAAACCTGCAACAATGTTTTCCGTTTGCATAGATTTCAGCCTTTGTATATTCACGTGCCCAATGCGCTTGTGCCATATCTCAATATCTGCAATGACACCTCTCCCATGTGCAAACATAGCAGCTTTCACCTCAGGCATATCAACATCCAAGGTGAACATTCTGCCATTTTTGTTGCCTTTCGCAACCAAGCGGTACTTATTTTTCAAGTCCTCAACAAAGTATCCATCAGGATTAAATCTAACCTGCAGACCTTGCTCAACCATCTGGCCAACTGAAACCAGGTTCTTAGTGATTTTTGGAACATGAAGTACATCTGCCAAGTACTTCGTTTTGCCATCCTGCATAGCCAATGGCACTTTACCAACCTGTGTAATTGGGTGCGCAGTATCATCACCTGTTTCAACATAACCTGGCTTATCCAAATTTCTAACATCATGAAACCACTCACCATGACTGGTCATGTGGTTAGAGGCACCTGAATCAACATACCAAACATCATTGCAAGCTGCAGCATCTCCTGACATGGAGTTAACCATATGCTGCATCACAAAAAGGTGCTCATTTCTGTCGTCACCATGCCCACTTGATGATGCATACTTGCTTTGCTGCAACTTCCCACTTTTGATGTCATTCTGCTTTTTATAGCATGTATTCTCCTTGTCTCCAGGCTTTCCACAATAATAGCATTCTGTGTTGCTATTTACTTGCTGGTTCCTTTGCCATGAACCACGGCCTCTTTGGCTCCCCCTGCCTCTAGAACTACCACGTCCTCCTCCATAGGACTGGTTTTCCTGTTGTTGCTGTTGGTTCTGATTTCCTGCACGGCCACCAAAACGGCCTCTTCCTCTACCTCTGCCTCTACCTGTATTTGAGTAGAAAGCAGTCTCTTGAGAAGTTGAGGTGGCTGAACCACCATTCCTTTGCTCTTCACTCAGCAAGAGAGCAATAAGTTCCTGAAAATCAGGAAATGTTTCACGGACTCCAATGGATGTCCGAAACTGTGCATAATCTTTCCCAAGACCATTCAAGGTCACGGACACTAAGTCCTCATCATCAACAGGTGCTCCAATGGAGGCAAGAGAATCTGCAAGGCCTTTCACCTTCAACGAATACTCATTTATATTCATATTTTTCCTTTGCACATTGTGCAACTCCTGCTTTAGCTGCATCTTTCGTGCTTTGGTATTTGTGCTATACAGCTTCACCAATGTATCCCATGCCTCCTTAGGTGTCTCTACATCCTGTATATGCACAATCATAGAATCAGAAATGCTAACAGACAGCCAATACAAGCATTTTCTGGCTTTTTCATGCCATTCTTTAAAGGCCTTCAATTCAGCAGGAGTGGGAGCAGCACCCAACACTGGTTCTGCACTTTCACCACTGATGTACTCCCAAACTCCCTTTCCCATAAGGAAGTTTGTCATCCTGAACTTCCATGCTTGGAAGTTGTTCTTGTCAAGCTTCTCACTGACAATGGTAGACAGATTCTCAGACATTTTACAAATCACGAATTGCAACAGCAACCTGTAAACACAGCAAATGCCTCACAAGGGCAAATAGCAAAACTTCTGCAAAAAGCCTCACAGGGGCAGATCTGCAACACTGACGAAAGTGGTATTTCACCACACAGTCACTTCCTAGTGACGATTTTGCATCAACAGGCAACATGCATGAATTTGCAACTCCCAATATCTCTGCACACAGGCATACGATGCAATTTCTGTCGCACCTTTCCACCGACTAGCCGCGCGCAGTGGTCGAGCGAAAAACAGGGCCTTTTTCTGAGTGCCTGCGAAGAACTTGCGCCTTCAAAACGGGCCCCGAAATGGCCTCAAATCAAAAAAATAAAGTCACCAAGGGCTTTGCCCCCTCCCGCAGCATATACTGCGCTCTCGCCACACTGCGAAGGGCCTCTCAATCTGAAACAGTGCACTCCTGCACTTCTGGCTGTGCTACCTGCAGAGATTTGCTCCCAAACTCGAAATAGGAAAGCAACACTAGTCCTCTTACCAGGACACCACAAACTTGGCTTGCTTTCTTGAGCTCCTTACCACGAACAAGGCTCTGATACCATGTAAAGAATAAGGGAGAGAGATAGGAGACTCAAGTTCAGCTTTCTTCACAACACACAAAAGAGAGAGGAAACAAGGTTGGAGGGTGAAGCCTTTCTTCACTTTTGCACACAACAACAATACAATAGAAGAGGGAAATACCCTATATGTCAAAACCTAGAATACGTGGTTCATATGTGAACCCAAACCAAAAACATACATGGTAGTCTAACTACACCACGAGTACAACTAACATAGGCGGTGACATAAATGATAGTCATCCAGGAGATATATCGGGGGTAGAGCTTGATATCTCAACAAACACCGCGCATCTGTATTTCTTCTTGTCCACACAAGAATCTCATCCACAGTTGGTACTATCTGTTGTCCTGCATTGGCCGGATTTGGGCTTCACATCCACCCTAGTAGTAGTATCCCAAAGCTCGTATGTGCTTAGGATGGTCTTTATCTTGAACTTCCAGAGTGGATAGTTAGTGCCATCCAACTTTCGGCTTTCGCCAAATGGTGGGATTCACAGTCTTGCAGGCTGGCCATCCCTTACAATCTGCTCGCAAACAGAAACATACTGTTGAGATATCGAGCTCCACTCGCGATATGCCAAGGAAACTGTTGTGCATTTATGTCACCGACTTGTTAGCTGGAGATGCGGTTGGTACACTGCCCACGAATAATAGCTGGATGACAGCTATCCTTATCTACACTAGTTCGTGGCTCAGTTAGTATGCCACCTTAGTTAGTTGAGTTTGGTTTGAGACCCACATATAGGGTTCTTCTATTTCTTTGTACTAGAGTTCTTTTGGCTTACACAACTAAGAAGAGGAAAACTGTTTTTAGCCTCCACCTTTGTGTGTATTCCCCCATTGTGCATGTGAGAAAGCCACAAGTGAGACTCCTTCCCTCTCTCCCACTATCTTCACATGGTATCAGAGCCTTGTTCGTGGTAAGGAGCTCAAGAAAGCAAGCCAAGTTCGTGGTGTCCTAGTAAGAGGACCAGTGTTGCTTTCCTATTTCGAGTTTGGGAGCAAATCTCTGCAGGTAGCACAGCCAGAAGTGCAGGAGTCCACTGTTTCAGATTGAGACACCCTTCGCGGTGTGGCGAGAGCGCAGTATATACTGATTTGAGGCCGCTTCAGGGCCCGTTTTGAAGGCAGAAGTTCTTTGCAGGCACTCAAAAAAAGGCCCTGTTTTTTTGCTGTGTGCGACCACTGTGTGCGACCACTGCGCGGCTAGTCGGTGGAAAGGTGTCGCAGAAATTGCATCGTATGCCTATGTGCAGAGATATTGGGAGTTGCAGATTCATGCCTGTTGCCTGTTGATGCAAAATCGTCACTAGAAAGTGACTGTGTGGTGAAATACCACTTTCGTCAGTTTTGCAGATCTGCCTGTGTGAGGCAAAAGCTGTGTTTTTTGCAGTGACAGAATATTTTGCAGTGTTCTGTAATGGCATCTGATTCTCTTTCACAGATTGTCACTGAAAAGCTTGACAAGAACAACTTCCAGGCATGGAAGTTTAGAATGACGAATTTCTTGATGGGAAAAGGCTATTGGGAATTCATTATAGGAAATGAAGAAGAACCTGTTCTTCCTAATGTTCCCACTCAACAGGAAATGCAGGCATTCAAAGGATGGCATGAGAGAGCCAGGAAAGTTATGTACTGGCTGTCTATCAGTATTTCGAACTCCATGATTGTGCATATTCAGGATGCAAATACGCCAAAGGAAGCATGGGATACTTTGGCAAAAATGTATAGCACAAATACGCAAGCCAGGAAAATGCAACTAAAACAGGAGTTGCACAATGTGCAGAGAGAAAATTTGAGCATAAATGACTACCACATGAAAGTGAAGAAAATTGCAGATGCACTTGCTTCCATTGGGTCACCAGTGGATGATGATGATTTGGTTTCTGTGACCTTGAATGGTCTAGGCAAGGATTATGCACAGTTTCGGACATCCATTGCCGTCCATGAAAAATTTCCTGATTTTGAGGAGCTGATTGCTCTTCTAATTTCTGAAGAGCAGAGAAATGGTGGTGCATCTTCTTCAGCAGGAACTTCAAAAGAAACTGTCTTCTACTCAAATGCTGGCAGAGGTAGAGGCAGAGGTAGAGGAGGCCGATCTGCAGGCCGTGGTAGAAATCAGAATATGCAGCAAACACAAGAAAACCAGTCCTATGCAAGAGGATGTGGTAACTCTAGAGGCAGGGGGAGCCAAAGAGGCCGTGGTGGATGGCAGAGAAGCCAAAATGCAAACAGCAATGTTGAATGCTACTATTGTGGCAAAATGGGTCATATGGCTAAGGACTGCTACAAAAAGCAAAATGACATTATGAATGGAAAATTGCAGCAAGGCAATTATGCATCTTCTAGCAGGCAGGGTGATGACAGAAATGAGCATCTATTTATGGTGCAGCATATGACCAATTCTGTGACAAGTGCAGAAGAACAAAATGATGTGTGGTATGTTGACTCAGATGCGTCAAAGCACATGACAGGTCATGCAGAATGGATGCAAGATGCAAGGAAAATGGAAAAGCCAGGATTTGTGGAGACTGGTGATGATACTGCACATCCTATTGTGCAGATTGGCAAAATTCCTTTGTCTATGCAGGATGGGAAAAAGAAATACTTGTCTGATGTATTTCATGTCCCGAACATCACCAAGAACCTGGTTTCTATTGGTCAGATGGTTGAGCAGGGCTTGCAGGTCAGATTTAATCCTCATGGATGCTTTGTTGAGGATATGAAAAATAATGGTTGCTTGATAGCAAAAGGAAAGAAGAAGGGCAGGATGTTTACGTTGGATGCAGACATGCCTAAATTGAGTGTAGCAATGTTTGCACATGGGACTGGTGTAGTTGCAGATATTGATATCTGGCACAAACGCATTGGTCATGTTAATATACAGCGACTTAAATCAATGCAACCCAAAATATTGTTGCAGGATTGCCTAAATTCAAGGTTGCAGAAATGCACAAGGTCTGTGAAGCCTGTCAATTTGGGAAACAGGCAAGGAAACCTTTTCCTAGGCATGTTCAAGAGAGTAAAAAGCCATTGGAATTAATCCACTCTGATGTGTGGACTACAAAAGCTGCATCTATTGGAGGCTGTCACTATTTTGTCACATTTATTGATGACTTCAGCAGAAAACTGTGGGTGTATTTTATGAAAAAGAAAAGTGAAGTGTTTGGGCACTTCAAAGCTTTCAAAGCTATGGTTGAAAAAGAAACAGGCCTGCAAATAAAATGCCTAAGGTCAGATGGAGGGGGAGAGTACCTCTCAAATGAGTTTGCAAGGTTCTTGCAGGAGCATGGTATAAAGCAGCAATATTCATGCAGTCATACCCCACAGCAAAATGGAATTGCAGAAAGAAAAAACAGGCATATTGGAGAGGTATCTCGGGCTATGCTAAATGAAAAAGATCTACCAGATTATTATTGGGCTGAAGTAGTTGCTACAGCAGTCTATATAATGAACAGGACTCCCACTGCAGCAATACATGGCATGACGCCAGAGGAGATGTATACTGGTAGGAAACCAGATATTTCTCATTTGAAGATTTTTGGTTGCATTGCCTATGTCCATGTGCCAGATGAGTTGAGGTCCAAGTTGGATCCAAAAGCTGAGAAGTGCGTCTTTATTGGTTATTCTCTGCAGCAGAAAGGGTATAGTGTAAAGAAATAGGGAGAGAGATAGGAGACTCAAGTTCAGCTTTCTTCACAACACACAAAAGAGAGAGGACACAAGGTTGGAGGGTGAAGCCTTTCTTCACTTTTGCACACAACAACAATACAATAGAAGAGGGAAATACCCTATATGTCAAAACCTAGAATACGTGGTTCATATGTGAACCCAAACCAAAACATACGTGGTAGTCTAACTACACCACAAGTACAACTAACATAGGCGGTGACATAAATGATAGTCATCCAGGAGATATGTCGGGGATAGAGCTTGATATCTCAACACTCCCCCTCAAGCTCAAATCCATCTCACGTACACCAAGCAAGCTCCTAAATCTGCGAAGCTTCTCAGTACCCAATGCCTTCGTAAAAATATCAGCCACCTGCTCCTCAGTGCTGACATAGACAAGATCAATCTCACCAGCTAGAACCTTCTCTCTCACAAAGTGATAATGCACCTCAATGTGCTTCGTTCTAGCATGATAAACTGGGTTATTAGCAAGCATGATGCTGCTAATGTTGTCACAATGAATGACAACTGCTGCATGAACTGACTGTCCCATATCTGCAAGTAGCTTCCGTAACCAAGCTACCTCACATGCAGCCATTGCTGCACCCCTGTACTCAGCCTCTGTGCTCGACAAGGCAACTGTTGGCTGCTTCTTATTGCTCCAACTAATGGCACCACTCCCAAGGGAAAACATAAAACCACTAGTAGATCTCCTGTCTGAGACACTACCAGCCCAGTCAGCATCTGTGTATCCATGTACCTGTAATGCACACCCAGCTTCATAAAACAGTCCATAATGCAATGTGGACTTCACATACCGCAGTATGCGCCTAGCCGCATCCAAATGTGACTTCCTCGGTGCCTGCATAAACTGACTCACCAGCCCCACAGCATAGCTCAAATCTGGTCTGGTTATAGTCATGTAAATCAAGCTACCTACTATGCGCCTGTACATAGTAATATCTTCAAGAAGCTCACCTGTCTCTGCATTGAGCTTCACATTCTGCTCCAATCGAACAGAAATAGGCTTACAGCCTGTCATCCCATATTTGGACAGCATGTCCAAACCGTATTGCCTTTGCAACAGCCATATCCCACTCGGGGATCTAATAACCTCAATGCCCAAGAAGTAACGCAGCTCTCCCAAATCCTTCATCTCAAATTTCTGCTTCAATAGCAGCTTCACTTCATTAATGTCTACATCACTATCACCTGTAATAATCAAGTCATCAACATAGATGACTATAAGCACAATCCCTCTGTTTGTCCTTTTCACATAAAGTGAAAAATCTGAATTGGAAATCTGAAATCCAATAGTGACAAGATATTGTCCTATCTTGTCTGACCATGCCCTCGGCGCCTGTTTTAAGCCATACAAGGCTTTGCGCAACCTGCATACAAAATCGGGGTGTGACTTATCCTCATAACCTTCTGGCTGCATCATATAAACCTCTTCCTGCAAATCACCATGCAAGAAGGCATTTTTCACATCCATCTGATGCAAAGACCATCCCTTTGCAGCAGCCATAGCAATTACTGCTCTCACGGTTGCCATCCTTGCAACTAGGCTCAAAGTTTCCTCATAGTCAATTCCATATGTCTGTGCAAAACCTTTGGCAACCAATCTTGCCTTGTACCTGCTAACAGACCCATCAGCATTGTGCTTTACTTTGTAAACCCACTTGCAGCCAATAGCCTTCTTATAATGAGGCAAAGGCATCAAATCCCAAGTGTGGTTTGCATCCAAGGCAGCCATCTCTTCATCCATAGCTGCTTCCCAATTTTTATGCCCTGCTGCATCCTCAAAACATGTGGGCTCTGGCTCCTCTAGAACCTTGACCATATAAGCATAGTGATGTGCTGTATACCCATCATATCTCAGCCTGTCAACTAGATACTTAATACGAGTGGACCTCCGTACAACTGGATCAGTTGCACGAGTCTTTAAATCATGCCTGCTTTTCCTTGCACCAGGTGTAACAACAGAAGGAATCCCAAGTTCCTCATCAAGGCTCATTTCAGAGCCGCTTGACTCTCCATCAACATGAGAGCTACCAGCAGACACATCAAACACTGGAGTATGGTCCACTTTTTCTTTTCCCTTATGTGATACCTGCACATGATACCTGCACAACACTATCAGGACTGCCATGTGACGATTCACTAGATCTCAATCTCCCTGTCCATGCATTAGATCCACTAGTAGAGGACTCTCTGGGTCCACTCAAGGCTTGAGATTGCTGCTCTGCATTTATTGCAGCATTCCCATTTCCTGCATTTGCATCTCCTACCATAACAGTTGGTGCATACCAGCTGCTCATTTCATCAAAAACAACATCTCTGCTCACTTGCATTTTGTGAGTGGAAGGGTTATAACAGCGATACCCTTTCTGGTGCTGAGCATATCCAATAAAGATGCATTTTTCTGCCTTTGGATCCAGCTTGGTTCTCTTCTCATCAGGAACATGAACATACGCTATGCAACCAAATACCTTCAAGTGAGAAATATCTGGTTTTTGGCCTGTATACATTTCTCCAGGCGTCATGCCATGGACAGCTGCAGTGGGAGTTCTGTTCATAATATAAACAGCAGTTGCTACTGCTTCAGCCCAAAAATAATCAGGCATGTTTTTCTCATTTAGGATCGCCCGTCCTAC
Organism: Dipteris shenzhenensis; assembly: GCF_047967505.1. Lineage (NCBI taxonomy): Eukaryota > Viridiplantae > Streptophyta > Polypodiopsida > Gleicheniales > Dipteridaceae > Dipteris > Dipteris shenzhenensis. The sequence goes on along the minus strand of NC_141613.1, from coordinate 39,591,971 downwards.
TTCTGCAATATGCCTGTTCTTCCTTTCTGCAACCCCATTCTGCTGTGAGGGGTAGACCTGCATGAGTACTTCCTTTGAATTCCTTGTTCTTTCAGATATTCACAAAATTCTTCTGAAAAGTACTCTCCCCCTCCATCAGATCTTAGCACTTTAATATGCACACCTTTCTCTTTTTCAACCATGGCCTTAAAAGCCTTGAAATGGCTGAACACTTCACTTTTGTGCTTCATAAAATAAATCCACACCTTCCTAGTGTAGTCATCAATAAACGTCACATAATAATGGCATCCACCAATAGAAGCAGCTTTGGTTGTCCAAACATCTGAATGGATCACTTCCAAAGGTCTTCTGCTCACCTTAGCATTTTTGGGAAATGCATGTCTGGCCTGCTTACCCATTTGGCATGCTTCACATACCTTTTGCATTCCCTCAACTCTGAATTTAGGCAAACCTGCAACAATGTTTTTCGTTTGCATAGATTTCAGCCTTTGTATATTCACGTGTCCAATGCGCTTGTGCCATATCTCAATATCTGCAATGACACCTCTCCCATGCGCAAACATAGCAGCTTTCACCTCAGGCATATCAACATCCAAGGTGAACATTCTGCCATTTTTGTTGCCTTTCGCAACCAAGCGGCACTTATTTTTCAAGTCCTCAACGAAGCATCCATCAGGGTTAAATCTAACCTGCAGACCTTGCTCAACCATCTGGCCAACTGAAACCAGGTTCTTAGTGATTTTTGGAACATGAAGTACATCTGCCAAGTACTTTGTTTTGCCATCCTGCATAGCCAATGGCACTTTACCAACCTGCGTAATTGGGTGCGCAGTATCATCACCTGTTTCAACATAACCTGGCTTATCCAAATTTCTGACATCATGAAACCACTCACCATGACTGGTCATGTGGTTAGAGGCACCTGAATCAACATACCAAACATCATTGCAAGCTGCAGCATCTCCTGACATGGAGTTAACCATATGCTGCATCACAAAAAGGTGCTCATTTCTGTCGTCACCATGCCCACTTGATGATGCATAATTGCTTTGCTGCAACTTCCCACTTTTGATGTCATTCTGTTTTTTATAGCATGTATTCTCCTTGTGTCCAGGCTTTCCACAATAATAGCATTCTGTGCTGCTATTTACTTGCTGGTTCCTTTGCCATGAACCACGGCCTCTTTGGCTCCCCCTGCCTCTAGAACTACCACGTCCTCCTCCATAGGACTGGTTTTCCTGTTGTTGCTGTTGGTTCTGATTTCCTGCACGGCCACCAGAACGGCCTCTTCCTCTACCCCTGCCTCTACCTGTATTTGAGTAGAAAGCAGTCTCTTGAGAAGTTGAGGTGGCTGAACCACCATTCCTTTGCTTTTCTCAGCAAGAGAGCAATAAGTTCCTGAAAATCAGGAAATGTTTCACGGACTCCAATGGATGTCCGAAATTGTGCATAATCTTTCCCAAGACCATTCAAGGTCACGACACTAAGTCCTCATCATCAACAGGTGCTCCAATGGAGGCAAGAGAATCTGCAAGGCCTTTCACCTTCAAGGAATACTCATTTATATTCAGATTTTTCCTTTGCACATTGTGCAACTCCTGCTTTAGCTGCATCTTTCGTGCTTTGGTATTTGTGCTATACAGCTTCACCAATGTATCCCATGCCTCCTTAGGCGTCTCTAGATCCTGTATATGCACAATCATAGAATCTGAAATGCTAACGGACAGCCAATACAGGCATTTTCTGGCTTTTTCATGCCATTCTTTAAAGGCCTTCAGTTCAGCAGGAGTGGGAGCAGCACCCAAAACTGGTTCTGCAGTTTCACCACTGATGTAATCCCAAACTCCCTTTCCCATAAAGAAGTTTGTCATCCTGAACTTCCATGCTTGGAAGTTGTTCTTATCAAGCTTCTCACTGACAATGGTAGACAGATTCTCAGACATTTTACAAATCACGAATTGCAACAGTAACCTGTAAACACAGCAAATGCCTCAGAAGGGCAAATAGCAAAACTTCTGCAAAGAGCCTCACAGGGGCAGATCTGCAACACTGACGAAAGTGGTATTTCACCACACAGTCACCTCCTAGTGACGATTTTGCATCAACAAACAACAGGCATGAATCTGCAACTCCCAATATCTCTGCACACAGGCATACGATGCAATTTCTGTGGCACCTTTCCACCGACTGGCCGCGCGCAGTGGTCGCACAGCAAAAACAGGGCCTTTTTCTGAGTGCCTGCGAAGGACTTCCGCCTTCAAAACGGGCCCCGAAACGGCCTCAAATCAAAAAAATAAAGTCACCAAGGGCTTAGCCCTCTCCCGCAGCATATACTACGCTCTCGCCACACCGCGAAGGGCCTCTCAATCTGAAGCAGTGCACTCCTGCACTTCTGGCTGTGCTACCTGCAAAGATTTGCTCCCAAACTCGAAGTAGGAAAGCAACCCTGGTCATCTTACCAGGACACCACAAACTTGGCTTTCTTTCTTGAGCTCCTTACCACGAACAAGGCTCTGATACCATGTAAAGAAATAGGGAGAGAGATAGGAGACTCAAGTTCAGCTTTCTTCACAACACACAAAAGAGAGAGGACACAAGGTTGGAGGGTGAAGGCTTTCTTCACTTTTGCACACAACAACAATACAATAGAAGAGGGAAATACCCTATATGTCAAAACCTAGAATACGTGGTTCATATGTGAACCCAAACCAAAACATACGTGGTAGTCTAACTACACCACAAGTACAACTAACATAGGCGGTGACATAAATGATAGTCATCCAGGAGATATGTCGGGGATAGAGCTTGATATCTCAACATATAGATGCTATAACCCTTCTACACGTAAGTTCACAGTGAGCAGAGATGTTGTTTTTGATGAGATGAGCAGCTGGTATAAACCAGTAAATGTGATGATTGATGTAGATGCACAAAATGGTAATGCTGCACAGAATGCATAGCAGCAATCACAAAATATCAGTGGACCTAGAGTGTCCTCTACCAGTGGTTCACATACTTCGCCATGGACAGGTAGATTGAGATCAGGAGAATCCCCTCAAAGCAATGCAGAGAGTGGTACGCAGGTATCACGAAAAGGAAAAGAGAAGGTAGATCAGCCCATGTTTGATGTGAATGCAGGTCACTCTTATGTGGATGGTGAATCCAGTGGCTCAGAACAGAGCATAGATGATGAGTTGGGTATTCCTTCTGTTGTTACACCTGGAGTAAGGAAGACCAAGGATGTTTTGAGAGCACCTGGAAGTGAGCCTATTTTGCGCAGGTCTACCAGGGTTAGGTATCTTGTGGATAGGCTGAAATATGATGGATTTACAGCCATTCACTATGCCTATATGGTCAAAGTGATACAGGAACCAGAACCCACTTCTTTTGAGCAAGCCATGGGAAATGAAAAATGGGAGAAAGCCATGGATGAAGAAATGGATGCCTTGGATGCTAATGCTACATGGGAATTGGTGCCTTTGCCTAAAGGCAAGAATGCAATTGGTTGTAAATGGGTTTATAAGATCAAGCACAATGCAGATGGTTCTGTGAATAGATACAAGGCAAGATTAGTTGTCAAGGGGTATGAACAGACATATGGCATTGATTATGAAGAAACTTTCAGCCCGGTTGCAAGGATGGCAACCGTAAGAGTAGCCATTGCTATGGCTGCATCAAAGGGATGGTCTTTACATCAGATGGATGTAAAGAATGCCTTCTTGCATGGTGATTTGCAAGAAGAGGTCTTTATGGAGCAGCCAGCAGGTTATGTTCATGCTATTCATCCTGAGTTTGTTTGCACGTTGAAGAAAGCCTTGTATGGCTTGAAGCAAGCACCTAGAGCATGGTCTGACAAGATAGGACAGTATCTTGTCACTATTGGCTTTCAGATTTCCAAGGCAGATTTCTCACTCTATGTGAGAAAAACAGAGAAAGGGATTATGCTGCTGGTCATTTATGTTGATGATTTGATCATCACAGGTGATAGTGATGAAGATATCCTTCATGTGAAAATGCTATTGAGGCAGAAGTTTGAGATGAAGGATTTGGGAGAGCTGCGTTATTTCTTGGGCATTGAGGTGATTAGATCACCAAGTGGGATACAGCTCTTGCAGAGGCAGTATGGATTGGACATGCTGTCCAAATATGGGATAACAGGCTGTAAGCCTATTTCAGTTCCTTTGGAACAGAATGTGAAGCTGAGCGCAGATGCAGGTGAGCTTCTGGAGGACCCTACTATGTTCAGATGCATAGTAGGAAGTTTGATTTACATGACTATTACCAGGCCAGATTTGAGCTATGCTGTTGGGTTGGTAAGTCAATTTATGCAGGCTCCAAGGAAACCGCATTTGGATGCGGCTAGATGCATACTCAAGTATGTAAAGTCCACATTGCAGTATGGACTATTTTATGAGGCTAAACCCCAGATACAGTTGCGTGGATACAGTGATGCCGATTGGGCTGGTAGCATTTCAGATAGACGATCTACCAGTGGATATGTGTTCTCTTTTGGGAGTGCTGCAGTCACTTGGAGCAGCAAGAAATAGCCTACAGTTGCCTTGTCGAGTACAGAGGCTGAGTACAGGGGTGCAGCAATGGCTGCATGTGAGGTAGCTTGGTTGCATAAGCTACTCTATGATATGCATCAGTCTACAGATGGGCCAGTTGTCATTTATTGTGACAACATGAGCAGTATACACTTGGCAAAGAACCCAGTCTTTCATGCTAGAACAAAGCACATTGAGGTGCATTATCACTATGTGCGGGAGAAAGTGTTACTAGGTCTTATTGATCTAGTTTATGTTAGCACATAGGATCAGGTAGCGGACATCTTCACAAAAGCATTGGGCACAGAGAAGCTGTGCAAGTTCAGAGACCTGCTTGGTGTGCAGGAATTGGGATTGAGCTCGAGGGGGAGTGTTGAGATATCGAGCTCCACTCGCGATATGCCAGGGTGACTGTTGTGCATTTATGTCACCGACTTGTTAGCTGGAGATGCAGTTGGTACACCGCCCACGAATAATAGCTGGATGACAGCTATCCTTATCTACACTAGTTCGTGGCTCAGTTAGTATGCCACCTTAGTTAGTTGAGTTTGGTTTGAGACCCACATATAGGGTTCTTCTATTTCTTTGTACTAGAGTTCTTTTGGCTTACACAACTAAGAAGAGGAAAACTGTTTTCAGCCTCCACCTTTGTGTGTATTCCCCCATTGTGCATATGAGAAAGCCACAAGTGAGACTCCTTCCCTCTCTCCCACTATCTTCACACATACTACCAAATCTTCTTGCTAGAGCCCAAGCTCTGATACCATGTAAGAAAACAATACAACGTTTGTGCTCAATAGATAATAGGATCTCGTAAGCAAGAGAGAAAAGCAGATAGTATGGAGAATCAAAAATTTGATTACTGTAAAATTGATACAATAGATAGCGCTGCCTCCCAGCCATGCACTCCTGTATGAGAAGCTTCGATGGGATGTCAGAAATAGTAGAGGACGGAGGTTGGATGCTAAGGAATCAGGGTTGCTATAGCCAGTGATCATGATGGGCTTCACGCGCTTGCTCTTATATAGCCACTAGGCATAGTCGGTTAGACCCAATTGGGAGACCGACCCAGTCGACCCAAAACGGCCGACTAGAGGGCGGTCTCGAAATAAAATTAATAAAAACACTATTTACATGAAGCTAATTACAACCAAGAGTAATAGGGAATCTTTGATGTGTCAGGAATGTGAACTGAATTATAATCTGACTTGACTTAAATGAAATTGGAATATTGAATCCCCATTCTGAGTGAATGGTTGTATGGGTGTTGTGATGCCAAAAATTGATATTTCTAATTTGGCATTGGTATTGTTTTTCTTTATGTTTGATAAGAGTTTGAGTATCAAGTGATAGCCTAGCGGCTCTCACTTATTTCTATTTTCTATGATATTGTATGGGATGGAGAGGATGAGTGGAATGGCTCATTGTAAATACCATAGGTATGAATTATAAATACCTTGGTATGGGGTGAGAGTTATTTGTGTATGGGATATTATGGAGTTTTTAGAAAATAGGAAGGGTGAGTCATATAAAGAGGTGGACTCATGTCCATGTGTTCCAATAATATAAGAGAGGCCACATGCTAAGAGTGTGGAAGGCATGTGGAGGAGTGTGAAGTCAAGAGGAATCCTTCTAGAACTCCTATGTGGAATAAGGAGGATGTGGACATGTGGAAAAGAGAGGGTCCCTATGGGCTCCATGTGAGGAGACTCTTGACTTTCTCAATATTTTAAGAGTCTTGAGCATCTTGTGATGGGACACATGGCAAGAGTAGCCAAAAAGGACATGGATGGTGACATACGTGCTTATGTGATTGATGGGGAAAGGAATCTACAGGCAGCAATTGTAAATGGGTGAAGGAGGGTAACAAAATCTCTATAAAAGGAGCCCTCCTCTCCCTTGTCCATCAATCTCTTCCACCATTAGGCCTCATGTTGTTGTAGCTCTAGTCTCCCCAAGCCTCTTCCATGAGCCTTCTCTCCCTCTTGTAGATATTCTCTTATGTAGACTCTTGAGTCCATCTCTCTCTAGTTTATTCTCTCTCTATGAGTAGTCTTGGAGCTTTCGCTCCCTCTTGTATGTATGAAACCTCTTCTTCTCCCTTGTGTTTGTAGTGTTGAAGTGGATTCTCACTCTATTTGTAATGAAGGTCACTTTAGGTTCTCTCTCTCTTGAGTGTCTCGTCCCTTTTCTCTTTTAAAGCCTTAAAAGTTCTTTCTATTCGACTGCTCACTGGGAGCTCACTGGGCACACATGGTCCATCTGTTTCCATGAGCGTTCTCTCCCTCTTGTAGATATTCTCTTATGTAGACTCTTGAGTCCATCTCTCTCTAGTTTATACTCTCTCTATGAGTAGTCTTGGAGCTTTCGCTCCCTCTTGTATGTATGAAACCTCTTCTTCTCCCTTGTGTTTCTAGTGTTGAAGTGGATTCTCACTTTATTTGTAATGAAGGTCACTTTAGGTTCTCTCTCTCTTGAGTGTCTCGTCCCTTTTCTCTTTTAAAGCCTTAAAAGTTCTTTCTATTCGACTACTCACTGGTGGGAGCTCACTGGGCACACATGGTCCATCTGTTTCTCGAGCCACCATGCAAACTTCTTCCCCTCTTCTAGGCAAAATCTATGAGGGGTGGATCATTGATGAAGGTGGAGTCTTGAGGGAGCACATTGCTTAGGCGAAATTAGCTTGGGTGGAGGGTAGTTTTCATAATAGTTTGACCCCCTATTAGTGTTTTGCTCATAACTTTCTATTTGATAGTCCAACTGTAATAAAATTTATATCAGTGCGAAGCTCTCTTCAAGGCGCATGTTTATGTGTGATCAAATCTTGAATCAGATACTACTGCAAAAAGTTATGAGTCTCTATGTTTGACAGTCTATTTTCATGACAGTTTTTACCCCCATCTAGTAAACTGTCCATAACTTTTTGGCCGCTTCTTTGTTTCTTATGAAACATATATCAACGCGAAGCTCTCTTTAAGGCGCATGTCTCTATGTGCTTAGATCTTGAATCAGATACTGCTGCAAAATGTTATGAGTCTCTGCGTTTGACAGTCTGTTTTCATGATAGTTTTTACCCCCTTCCAGTAAACTGTCCATATCCCTTCAACCGTCTGTCTGTTTTCAATGAAACTTATATCAGTGCGAAGCTCATCTCAAGACGCATCTCTTTAATGCTTGAATTCTAATATCATGTCTCTACTGAAAGTTATAGGCCTCTGTGTCTAATGATAGTTTGTAGAGTGTTTTGAGCTAAGTGTAAAGGTGTCTATGAAGGAGGTGCAATGTTTCCTCGGAATCTACCCATCTGACCCAATCATCCCCTTCAAACTCCTCGATATATATTAGTTCATGTCATGTTGAGCCGCAAGATCTTCTTTCAACAATGTATCACTCTTCTCTTTGGCACAGACTGGCTCGCTAAGATTATGGCCTCTGCTGATCCTTTCCTTTTCCCTATGCTTGATTACAACATCACTTGGGATGTTACCATCTTCATTCTCATCTGAGGGAGGAAAGTATGGTGTGGTATCTTGGCATAAAATCTTTTTTCTAATGTCCCATTCTCAATGATAAATATCTTTGGTTGTCAGTTCAAAAGCAATAGGAAGTGAAGAGGTGCATGAAGTTTATTACCCCCAACTTCATGTCACAGTGTCATCAAAAGTTTTCAGAGTAGGTGTTGTATAGTGAAGTTGCAATTGATTTTCCTCCATGTATTTCTTATGACAAGTAGTTAAAGAACTACTTGAATCCACTAAAATCAACACTTTTGAATTCTGAAATTTGCTCATGATGACAAAGGCTATTGATGGCTTGAGAGCTTTGATAGGTACTAGGTGGTCACTCTCTTCAGGACCCAGTTGGTCTTTTCTCGAAATAAGAAATGACTCCAAATCATTAGAAATTTGTGAGCTCAGAATCTCAAATTGGCTCTGTCTACAATATTTCTTCACATGCCCATATTGGTTGTAGTAGAAGCACCTATGTCACCCTTGATGATCATGATCAGGTAGTCTAATGAAAGCATTGGAACTCTGGATGGGTCATTGTTTGCTTGGGTGTAGCCACTTTTTTTGAGGTTCAGGCAAACTTTGTCTTCAAGTTGTAGTACACATTCCAAACTTGAGCATAAGAGAAAAAAATTATGGAACCAGGATTTGGAAGGAGAGCTTTAAAGCATTACAAGTGCTATGTTGCATGTGAAGCATGCATCCTAAAGACTATAGGATATAGCAATTTATTCAAAATCATCAAAATTTTGTTCTATACATGCATGCAACCAAGTATTCATCCAAAAGTACATTATATGATCTTCTCCTTAACCCAAGGACACACCAAAATAAGAATATTAGGCATGGGTTAACGGGCCTCCAATATTTTGCTAGAGTGATGCATACCCATTTGAGGCCACGCTCCATAACTTTTTTTTTATTTGTTGAAAACCAAAACGGATTAAAACTTTGGAATCCAAACTAGTGGGACTATTGCATGGTAGTCTTAAAACATTGATATTTGTTGGTTTTGGTATCTAGATTCACCCTAAAATGGAAGAAGTTGGAAAAGTGAAATTTGTGTATGTGAAAAGATATTTTAATAAATCCAACACTATTTACAATTTTGAATAGTTTCTTTTTCCATGCACTTGCTTGCTATATGGCTCATAAGCATGCCAAAGGTCATTGTATTTAATAATACATAGCATCAAACCCGATAGCATGCCCTTTGGCATATTTGTGTTTTAAAGCATTTTAGGCCACATTGCACTTGTTTGGTATATTCAATTCTGCTTACGTGTATCGTCGGAGGAGGGAAAACCAACCACTATAATTTTGCTACTCCCATAAATTTTGAATTTTCACACCTCCCACCCATCAAATCTTCGAAGATTAAGTACTTGCAACCTGTCCCCGCCCTGCAAACGCACTGCAACCCGCACGTACCCCGATGTGACCTTGCATAGACTTTGGTTTGTCATTGTCTTCTTTTGGGTAAGTTGTCTTCTATTCTTTGCTTGCCTCGCAAGCTAGCTTCTCTCTATTTTGGTTTAGCATTATCGTCTTTCAGTGATCGTCACCATGGCAACATGCAGCTCACCATGTCTTTCAAGAGAAGCAAACAGAGGCTGTGAGATAGAAAAGCTGAAAAGCTTGGTCAGTGCATAAGGAACAGAAGACTCCTTGTAGAGAAGTAGAAAGCAGTTATTGCAGATGCATGCATTTGTTCATTGCCATCAGAGCAAAGAAAACGAGCTGTGATTTCACGATTGGTGGTAGCATTTGAGGAAGCAACATTAGGCCATTCAGGTAAATACCAGTCTTGAGTCTTCACAAGCTTTAGCCTGCACCCTAAAATTCATAGAGTGGTAACCCTACTAACACCTTGTATTTTCATGCCAAAACATCACCAATATTGCAATGACTTTTGCACTTAGGCTGTCTCTCCTTTTCTTTCATTTTGTTTAAGCCCATAGACTACTTGGATTGGTATGATCAGGCATTGCTTCCACTCTTCATGCATCTCTCGAGAATTTCTCTAAATAATAAGGACATTTGTAGAAAGCAAACGGGATGCAAGATGTTTGACGAGCACCTGATACACATGCTTGATCCAACGTAGGTCAGTGGTTGCCTAAACCATCCTGGTGGTTGTTTTTGATTGAGTTTTGGAATAGTTTACTTGTTTCATTTCTTGATACAACACAGGTCAGTGGTTGCCTAAACCAGCCTGTTGGTTTTTTGTGATTGAGCTTTATGATAGTTTACTAGGCTAGCCTGGACTTAATGTGATTGTCCTAAACTAGCCTGGTGGTTGGAATATCATGCAATCGTGTGGATGGTTCAGCTCAAACACCAGAACTAGGCTGGCTTGGACTTAATGTACCAACTCAGTGGTTGGAACATCATGCAATCGTGGTTGGGTCAGCTCAAATACCAGTTATGTGATTGTCCTAAACCAACCCAGTGGTTGGAATATCATGCAACCATGTGGCTGGTTCAGCTTAAACACCAAAACCAGGCTATCTTTTGACTCAATGTGATTGTTCTAAACTAGCTTGGTGGTTGAAACATCATGCAATCGTGATTGGGTTAGCTCAAGCTCCAGTAAAGGCTAGAGGAGGTAAGCACTGGCTAGAGGAGTAGACACTGGCAATGAAATTCATTTTTATTAGTTTAGTATTAATTGCAACCTCCACAAAATATAACCTTTAGTAAATCCCAAACAACCACCGTGCTTGTTTTAGTAAATCCCAAACAAGCAAAATTTTAGATTCCAATTAGTATACTAATCCCAAACAACCACCGAGCTTGTTTTAGTGACAATCATTGTGCATGAGGAACCATCTAATTCATAGGTTCATATTAGCATTCAATCAGAATTAGACTACTGTAATAACAATGATTGTGCATGATAGACCGTCTTATTCACTGGCTTAGATTAGCATTAAGCCGGAATTAGACTGTAATAACAATGACTTTGCATCTAGTTCACAAGCTTATATTAGCATTCAGTCGGTTTATCAGGCTCTAATAATAATAGTTTAGAATGAGAACTAGCATTAAGCTGGAGATAGACTGTAAGAACATATCAGAATGTTAGAATTACCATCTAATCACACGTCATAATTAACCATCTAATCGCACGTCATGGCTAGACGACGATGTATATGACTACCTACACTAGGCTGGGCTACTAGCAAAGCTGGGTGTATGTGCGACCTCTCCTCCCCCCTCATCCCATTGAATTATTATGATCTTGGCACCGATGACCAAGAAATTCTCCCATGGCAACCATCTAATCGCTCGTCATGGCTAGACGATGATGTAAATGACTGCCTAGGCTAGGCTAGGCTACCAACAAGCTAGGTACATGTGCTACCGCTCCTCCCCCCTCATCCTATTGAATTATCATGATCTTGGCTACGATGACTAAAAAATTCTAGCATGAAAACCATCTAATCGCACGTCATGGCTAGACGATAATGTACATGACTGCCTACACTGGGCTACCAGCAAAATCCAGTGGGTGGATTGTGTGCTCTTAGCAATGATAGGCACCGAGAATCGCACAACTAACACAAGAAACGAAGGAAAAAAGAGTGGGAAGGTAGCAAGTCTAGCTATATAAAGGCCTTAAGGGCGGAGAAACAATTCACCGCACCTTGGAAAATTTCTCTTTTACCCCCTTCCAAGCTCTCTCCAAGCCCCCTTCTACCCCTATGATGAATCTTCTGTTGCAACCTCGATGCCCCTTCATAATGCTGCCCAAGTCATGGGATCCATTGTTTTCCTTGGCTTTCCATCTTGCAACACTCCACCAACCATATCCATGACCAAGGGAGTTGTAAGATGGGGAGCCAAGGGAAACGGGTCATCGTTGTTTCGTCAGGCACTTATAGAGAACTCAACTTGGTGATGAGACTCTCATAATTGAGCACAACTTTCGGCACTGGGGAAGGAGAACTCAACTTGGTGATAAGCTGTACCACACTGAGAGCATGTGTGAGTGTGCCGAAGCTCACCACCAGATTGAGTTCCCTATCCACTGTCAAATGTTGTGCTCGATTGAGCTCACCACCAAGTTTAGTTCCCTCTTCTAGTGCCTTGAAAGAAGTTGCAATGAAGAAACAAATTCCTTGAAAGACTTGAAAGAAAAACCTCATCACCAACCATGTTGCAGGATGGGGAGCCAAGGGAAACGGGTCGTCCTTGTTCCGTCTGGCATTGGGAGAGAACTCGACTTTGAGATGAGCCTAGATCATAATTGCACACAAACTTTGGCACTAGGGAAGGAACTCAACTTGGTGATCAACTCTAATACACTGAGAGCATGTGTTAGTGTGTTAGATCTCACCACCATATTGAGTTTCCTGTCCGCTGTTGAATGTTGTGTGCGATTGAGATCACCTCCAAGATGAGTTCCCTCTTCCAGTGCCTTGAAAGAAGTTGCTATGAAAAATGTTATTTTAATTACGAGGTGCTCATACAAGGTCAAAAAGCGACACGCAGTCCTACCACAATGATGGTGTTGATAAGTGCTAAAAGTAGTTAAAGAAGTGTCACAAAGACAAAGTACTAGCATCTTTGTATGTAATCTATTTTGTTAAATGTTTCCTTTGGATGTAATTTCTTTTGTTTCTAGTGAAAGTGGCTCTAAAGAAAAACAAATGGCATATTTCTACCCTCGTTTACATTTTACTGCAACCATAGGGACCATTGCACAAGAAAATGTTGAAAAAACTATTGTTACTATAGTGAAAATGGTATCAATAACCACCGTCGTGGTTTAAAACTATAATAACTCTAATAACCAGTGCAGTGGTTGGAAGGAAAGTATACTAAATTGCAAATGTCTACATTTTCCTTAGCTTGGAACTAAAATAGCTCCAAGAATGTGTGCGGTGGTTGAGAAATTATTGCACAAGGAGTAATACGACTAAAATATCTTTAAAATAACACTATTTTCCTTGGTTTAGAACTAAAATAGCTCTAACATCCAGCGTGCTGATTGTGGATATGGACCTTGAGGGGTCCCCTTTAGAGATTGACATGCCATGGTGGTCTTCATGTCAACGGGGTGGTCTCTCCATGCCAACATCGTTGCTTGAACCAGCACGATGGTTAGCGCAACAAAAGATTGTGTTGCGCAGCGATAGATGGCGAAGTTGCACAATGACAGGTGGCAAGGCAAAATTGTTATGCTATAGTTAGGCCAATGTGGTTGCGCTCGAGCCAGCATAGTGGTCAGTGCAATAAAAGATTGTATTGCACAGTGACAAATGGCGAAGCTACACAATCAAACATGGCAAGGCAAAGGCTATGTGATGTAGTCAGGCCAGAGGTTGAGCAACAGTCTTTGTGCTCATGAGTAAATGCATATAGTGCCATGTGTCTAGCTCTGTGCTATTGACCATGATAAGATTGTGTCTCATTATTATGCCAGTGGGCCAATCATGATGTCGAAAAAAATTTTGGTGAGAGCGCAGGTCCGCCTCAGGAGATTCACCTCACAAAATTTTAGTATACCATGTGCATTCGAAAGGAGGGGTATTTTAATGGAACTTTTGGAAAGATTTTAACAGATTTACAATAACAAGAGGGGGTTTTTAATTCAATTTTAGAAAAAAACCTATTAGTTCATAAGTAAAGAGGGGTATCTTTATCGGGGGGAAAATTTTAGTTGAGGGTATCCCTTGAACGCACGTGATACCTAGGGTTTCTTAGTAGTGCACCCCCCAAGAGGTCCGTACATAATTCAAAATCTCACCCACCAACACGTCGCATCGCGGCCCCAAAATGGCCCCGAAAATAGTTTCGTGATTGGCTACACCCAAGCAAATGTTGACCCGGATTGATAATTAGGAATTGAATTCAATCCTTTGGGAGACAAGCAATGATATATTGAGATGCTTTAGGAGTTCTCTGTGAAATGTTAGGACTAAGATGCTACCAAAGAAAAGACAATTTGAAATCATCTAGGATGTTTTGATCTACTCACATCAGTAGATGTGTTAACTTCACGCTAAATTTTTACACCGGATCTATGGAAAGAGCTCTTGTGATTAAGTTAAAGCATCTTTCATGATATTAGTATTACCAAATATTGCAAAAAGAGCCATTCCAAGATTAATCTAAGAGGACTTTGTTAATTGCAGATACTAGTCGGAGGCAATTCCTTGAATTGTGGGCTTGCTTTCCTTTACCTTTTGCATACTGGACCATCAATAATTATCAGCCAAATTATCAAAATAACCTAGCCAAATGTAGATATCTTCATCTCGCGCCCCCAAAAATACCTTCGGATGGACTTTTGCAACATGGGCAGGCTGCATAGTTGAAGTCATTGTTGTAGATCGAGATTCCAATGCAGATCGACTGGACCAGCCAGCATTCTAGTGTTGTCAAAGTGTGATCTGAATGCTTGAATGTTCTTGATTTTCACCATGTTCCAGAGTGTCCATCTACTATGTTTGATGATTGCGTCTCTACCAAACGTAACATATGTGAATTTTATCATTGGTTGGGAACATTTAATCTCCACCATTTCCTCCATGTTTTTCCCTTCTTTTAAAAAATTTCGAGGAGCCTAGTGAATGCAATTCACCTTGTTTCTCTACTTTTTTTGGGCTTCCCCCCCCCCCCCCTTCTCTCTCTCTCTCTCTCTCTCTCTCTCTCTCTCCCCACTCCCAACGACTCCTTCCTCTCTTCCACTACTATTGTTCCGGGGACAGGCCTTATGAATGACAAAATTCATTCATTTGTTTGTTTCCTTAGCATGGGCTTTACATGCGACAGTAAGTAAGCTGAGAGACCCTTACATCCGGGTGTCCTCCACGTCATCTACACGTCACGATACTCCAAAAAATGTCATTTGCTTGTAGCTTAGTGACCAACCCTGTATTCTTCGTGTGTTCATTACCTTCCTTCCTTTCGCAACACATGGCACGATTATGGTCGTCTTCACTATGGTAGCTGGTTTTTTGTGAGTAAGAAGTCAATTCGGAGTAGGAGAGATTCGGAGTAGGAGAGATATCAAGCAGAACGAGGGAGTGCTTTCTAATCACAGCGTTATGAAAGATTTTGCGTACAAGGACTTGGAGAGAGCTTCTCTAGCTTGGCGACGGTCCTTTTGGCAATCTACGTGGGAAATTTCAGGACCGCACGCTGGTTGGCGTACAAGGACTTGGAAAGAGCTTCTCTAGCTTGGCGACGGACCTTTTGGCACGCTGGTTGCAGTGAAAAGAATGAACTATCGATACATGAAACTATGTAATAAGGGATTCAACAAGTTGTAAATGAGGTTCACGTTCTATCAGCAGTTTAGCATCCTAATCTTATTCGCCTACTGGGCTGCTGCCTTGAATATGGCGATTCAATTCTCATGTACCCAATGGCACTTTGGCTGTACATCTTCAAGGACAAAGTCACAAAGAGAAGGTCATTTCACATGGAATAGGTGGGTCAGGATAGCCTCTGACACTATGCAAGCTCTCGACCCCGAATTTCGGCGACCACAGAAGCAGAGAGGCCGCGTGCTTGCACGGTGATGGGTTTCAAGTTTGGGAGCTGTCACACTCCAGTGGGCTTCATTTCCTAGTCTGAGTGTGGAAATCTCTGCTTGTATATGTCTCTTTCGTGTTCGCTGCTCGGCATCTTGGTTTGATGCAAATCAGCAGGTCCGGGAACGATACCAAGCATCGATGCTTCCGTGCAGGTGGTTACGTTATGGTAAGGATTAGGTTAATTTAAAGGTTCCCCTTGGATTAGCCACACTTTTTGGCCTGCCACTTTTAAAGTGGAAGCCTAAGTAATGGCCCTCACCTTGGCAAAGCGAAAATAGGGTTTTTTAAAAAACAAAATGGAAATTATACTTGTCACTCTTATTTCTTGCTATTTGCACCCCTTCTTTTTTTCCCCCTTTCTCTCTCTCTCTCTCTCCTCTTCTTCTCTCGCCTACCTTCCACAATTCGTGCGCACCATCTCTGGCAATCCCACTGAAGTTACTTCACCTTGTTTTTCCTTTCTTTCTTTCCCACCTAACTCACACCCGCTCGGACTTGGATTAGCCACCTATTACTACCTTAAAGAAGGTAATTTATGTGAAATTTTAAGTTTTCTTTTTAGCATGTGATTTTTATATACAAAAACTTTGGCTTTGAAATCCTACTCATGTGACTATGCAGAGTTATAGATTTTATAAAAAAGAAGATTATGGTGCTGAATTTTTTTGAAGAGCTTGCTATTAGAAATTATGATAGTGCTAAATTGAACATTATCTACAAGAAGATTCTTCAATACTAAAGTAAAACTTGATGAAATCGATTAAGACATTGTCCACAACACTATTATGCATGGCATTCTCAATCACAACTCCTAAGAAAGAGCCCATTCCCCAAAGAAGTGTGCCAATTGTCTACTCATATTTTATTTTTTTACAAGAACACACACACACACATAAAGTGCATTTACTCTCATAGTCTACCTAATTTCTCTCACTTGATTCCCACATTAATCTGTTGATTATACTTTCCATCTACCTATTCTAAAGGCCCTTAAAATCTCAATAATTTATTCCATATATATAACTTAACCTATGTTGAAATGCCAAGGGTAGTTCACTAAGTGTATGTAAGATAGCATGTCAATTCAATAATAAATGTTTTTTTCTCTTGTGGAGTTACTAAAACTTTACATGCATAAGAGGTATAAGGGATACTTAAAACCAGTGTTGTATAACGCATTGATGTAGGGGAGTTTTACACATTAAACGTCCGAGGGTCGAAACGTAATTGAAAAGTTCTTCATTATTCAATGGAATCATTCAATTAATTTCTTAAGTGAAAAAGTGGAGTAGCCTAATTAAGATGACGTCAAAGGGATAACTTAAAGGAATCATTATGTTGTAATCAAGTAAATTGGAGTCTCTAGAATCGAGTCCACTCACTTTTGAATTTGATATTCATCCAATCAAAGCCAAATCACTTCAACAGGAAGCCACGCCAATCAAACT
The DNA here is from genome assembly GCF_047967505.1 of Dipteris shenzhenensis. Classification (NCBI taxonomy): domain Eukaryota; kingdom Viridiplantae; phylum Streptophyta; class Polypodiopsida; order Gleicheniales; family Dipteridaceae; genus Dipteris; species Dipteris shenzhenensis. Next base: position 39,574,917 of record NC_141613.1, on the reverse strand, counting down.
TTTGACCTGGAAATTCCAGTTCCCCAGGCACGCTTCTCCCATTTTTGCCTATTTTTGCCTAACTCCTCTCAAGGATTTTTCCAATTTGATTCTCGTAGAGGTCCATGCAAAAATAGTCAATTGGCCAAGATGACTTCATCGTGGCAATCAAGGTCATCAACCCCTCAATCTAATGTTGCCTTGACCTAACCCCCAATGCACATGTTCTATGCATCTATTCTCCAAGATTCAATCTTGCAGCAGTAAACCACACAGAATGGTACCTCGACACTGGGGCCACCAAACACATGACCTCACCTACAAGATGGCTCGAGGATTTTCAAAATTTTCAAACCCCCATCTCGGTCTATCTTGGGGATGATCACCCAATTGAGGCGAATGGCACAGTTTCGGTACAAATCAACCTCTCAATAGGTCCTGTGCTCATTCTCCATGATGTTCTCCTTGTCTCACAATTGTGCAAGAGTTTAATCACAGTGGCCGCCCTCACTATCAAAGGATATTCACTCAATTTTCAAGGTCCATAATGTGTAATCACCAACTCATCTGAAGACGAGCCACTTAGCTACACAATTCAATCTCACAAAGGAATCTATCTGTTTGGCCAAACACACATGCCGATCAAGAAAGCCAACATGTTTGCATAGATTAGATGCTTGCTCACCTTTGGCATCGAAGATTAGGACATCCAAACTTTGTCACCCTGGCCAAATTAGCCCGATCTTTTCAAGTGATTGGCCTTCCACCACAACCTCGACTGTGTGACACCTTATGCAAATCGTGTGTAATGGGAAATCACCACCTCTCCACTTTCTCTAGCCTCCATGGTCATCGTGCACAAGAACTCCTCAAGCTAGTCCATGCTTACCTATGTGGACCAATGCAAAATCTATCCTTGGGAGGTGCCCTCTACTTCCTACTCCTTATCAATGATCTTAGCTCCTATGCATGTGTCTTCTTCCTTAAACACAAAAGTGAGACTTTTCAACGCTTTAAAAAATACTATAGATGGGCTTTGGTTCAAACAAGGTGTCCATTGAAACCCTCTACACCGATGAAGGCAGAGAACTCACTTCTATAGAGTTCCAACTCTATTGCAGTTCAAATGGCTTAGCTAGGTAGACCATAATTCCGGAGACCACTTCTTAGAATCCAGTGGCCAAGTGTAAGTTATGAATTGTTTGTCATGGAATCTGCTTGCTCGATGTTGTTTGGTGCTCAACTGCCACACAACTACTAGCGTGAAGTTGTATCCACAACATGCTACCTCCAAAATCTCACTTCCTTCATCTTCAAAGGCACTCTCACTCCATATGAACAATGGACTGGTTGCACTCTTGATCTATCTCATCCTCGTGGCTTTGGCTCCATCGCTTATGCCCTTTTAAATGCAGGAAGCTGCACTCCAATCCACTCATATCTGACCAAACTCAACCTAACCCTATAGAGTTGCCTCACCATGGCTTTATTGACCTAGTTTTAGAGGACCATGCCACGAGGTCACTTACGACTGATGCAACCTCCTCCTCGAATCCCGATATGCTCAACTCACTCCATGAGCTAGCACATGACTCCCCTTCTCACCCAATCTTGTGCCATTCTCAAAGATTCCCCCCAAGGTCAGAATGGGAGCTATATAAGTAATTTTGAATACTCCCTTAGGGCTGTCAACCATCTTGAAGCAGTCTCGCAGATGTGTGTGCACATGATCGTGTGCCATTAGGGGAGAATTGGGGTCTCAAAAGTGCCTCCAATTAGTGTTCCCTAATTTCAAGGATTAGAGAGTGATTTGAGGTGTATCAATGAGAGTGCTAGAAGGTGTGGGGCAATGGAATGTTGAGGTGGAGGGTGGTCAGGCCTGCAGAGAGTCCCTATTGGTTGCTTCCCTTACACTAGCGACCACCCAAACCATCCCCCCCCTCTTAACCCATGTTTGACCCTCCTATCAGGTGCACCTCCCCCACATGAGCCCACAATTGCATTCAATGGGATGGTAGTTCCCAAATGGTGAATTTTTCTTCTCCCCTCCCTCTTTCTAGGGCCTCTGCCCCCCACTATTCTGGTCTAGCCTGCCAAATCACTCAAATTTGAACTAAATCCCATACATTTTCCCTCTTCCCCCTCTTTCTCTACTCCCTCTTGCTCTGGCCTACTTGTTGCAGCTTCTCTCTCTCTCTCTCTCTTCCCTCTCCCTCTCCTGTGCCTCTATTGGGGCTGCTCTGTCCCTCTCTTTCTCCCACTCCTATGCCTCTTTTGCTATTGCTCTATCCCTCTCCTTCTCCCTCTCCTGTGCCTCTGTTGCTGCTGCTCTATCCCCCTCCTTCTCCCTCTTTTGTGCCTTTGTTGGAGATGCTCTGTCCCTCTCCTTCACCCTCTCCTGTGCCCCTATTGCTGCTGCTCTATCCCTCTCCTTCTCCCTATTTTGTGCCTCTATTGGAGATGCATTGCCTGGTGTAGGAGTCCCATTCTTGCTATTGCAACCTCTGCAAGCATGGTGAGGAGAAAGGCTACAAGACCACACAATTCTATGTCCTCTTGTGTCTTCCACAACACCAAAAATGCATTGGATGAGTGGATCCCTCGCACCTACAGCTTAAATGATTGGATAGTGATAAAAGGATCGGCCAAAGGTCCACATAAGCTTTCCAAGAGCAAGAGAGGTGACATCTTGCATGAGTGGAAGGGTAGCATATTGAAGTTCAAGTTTCGAAAGAAAGGATGGCTCGCAAAAGTGTAACATGTTTACATGGGAAAAGATATGTGGCTTCCTCCATCATTCAATCAATCTAGGATACCATCACACTGTGAGCTTTTCTATCTATGTACCTTTTTCACCTGTAAGTGTAATGAGTCCATTTGGAAATTTTGTGTTTGGTTTCTAAGAGCTCTTATTCATGGTGGCAGAAGTTTTCCCTTCAGACCTCGAGGAGTGGGAACCAGTTGAACCATTCATAGGCAAATTCACTGCGATTCATGAGGATTTAGGTAAGCAAATGCATGCTAGGGAGAAGTTGGCCTCCTTGCGAATGAAGAATGTCTATTGGTATAATGCAACATACATCACTCCAACGGCAACATCAAGCTATGGCTGTCTGTAAACCATTGCAGCACCACAACTTCAAGACATGGATTGTAGCAATGTGGACTTAAGGATATTGCAATTGTACAAGGATAAGATTGCGAAGGATGTGGGCATGGCCATGAAGTTTACATTTGGATCCAATTGGGCAAGTTTACCTTGGTTTATGCCTCTACACATTTTTGCTTCTTTATTTCAAAATATACAGATGCATAGAACAAGAACTTTGTGGTCCTGCAAGCGTGTAGATGAAAATGCTCTTGAGGATTTACTTGGGATGAATTGGGGACCTAGGTCAGGCGACCAAAAGGGTGATGTGTTTCAATGTCACGCATGTAAAGACAATGTGGTTATTAGATACCATTTGTCATGCGAAATGTTGTATTTAGCTTTTCAGTATAGGCACTGGAAGAAAACAAATGGCTACTGGCTTCCCCTTGACTCTAATGATGAAGACAATACGGGGGTAAGTTTGTCTATTGATGTTGAAGAGGGAGATGTCAAGAATGTGAATGTCACATCGCAATGGACTCTAAGACATGTGTGAGAACACCTATTGGTCATGGAGGACGGCATGTCATAGTCCTTCTACTTTATCTTAAATGGTGGTAAGATCAAACGCTGTGTGGAGAAGTGCATGCATAGTGGCAATTTCATTCCTCCTGCAACTTTGAAGATTGCTAACAATGTGTTTGACTAGTGTAGCATTTAATGGTTTGTCTGTCAAATCCTAGTTATTGCTTCAAAAGATGATGGACAATTAAATTAAAATGTTATTTCTTTTAATGTTTTCTCCTTTCAATTCATGGTAAATGTTTTTTCACAAAATTTGAGGATTTTATGATTAATTTTAATTTTTAGGGTTTTGATATATATTAAGGGGTAAGAGCCCTTTTTACAGCACATTCTCACTTTCACATTTAGAGAGCCATAGAAACTCCCATCCTTAGAAGTTACTCCCTCCATCAACCGATTTTTTCCATGGATTCAGCTAGAACTGTGTTCCATGACTTCATTTCATGAACTGCATTTGCAAATCGTGAGGAAGAGCTATTTTTAGTGTTTGATAGAACTTTAGATGTCCTAGGCACATATATGCGAGCCAAGGATGACTTCTCAGATCTCATCCTTTACATGCAAGATAATTTCTCAAATTTTGCCTATACAGTTGACCACACTTCAAAGAAATGGGTTCCCATAGATTACATAAAGTATATGTTCATAGAGGAATCCAAGTTTGTAAAGCGCTTGGCCTGCTTTTGTGACAACCTTATAAACGAAGGGTTTAAGACAGTCGAAGTTCATGACATCCTAGACACAAGGATCACAGGAAATATAGGCACCAAATTTCTTTCATGGGAGATGACATTCATCTTTCTTCTCTAAGAAGGAAATTTAGAGGAAGAAGCCTCATCATCTAGCACCCCCTCTAGTAGAACTGTTGATCTGGTCATCCCTAGACTAGACTCAAACATCTACATGAAAGAGAGTCTTGATTATCCAACAGAGGAGATGGAAGCAACTCAAGCATTGAGCCTACTTCAAGAGCCCCTAGTAGAGTAAGAATCTGCATCGAAGACTGTTGACCCAGACTCAGAATTATGGTCCTTATCCCCAGTCATCATCGATGGAGAAGAGTACGTATTTCTCCATCACATACAGATTCTTTTTGGACTACGAGAGGATGAGGCACTCGGAGTCCTATCTAGGTTCGATGTTGACACGTGTCAAAGATCGTGGGATTTTAGGTTCCGAAGACTAGAAAATGGAAGAGTTTCTCTTGACGACGCTGGTTTCAATGAGGGATGCAGACATGTCTATATATGATGCACCACCCTCTCATGCATAAGCTTCCACCTCTAACACAGGTCAGGAGAAAGCGGCCACCTCCCAAATGGAACATCACACAGCACCTGGTTCCATAAACATTGCAAATGAGGAAGGGATAGAAGCCACCGACATTGTAGTGGTAAGTTCGAACAATATCTTTTATTTTGTTGTTCTTTCAGTATAATTTGTTGCGTCGGTCTTTTAATGTTTGTTGAATTGTTGCAGGATGCATTTGAGCTTGATGAATTCTCATCTCGATGGGGTAATGTTCGCAACGCATTTGGGCGAGATCATTCTTTGACCCATTACCTTGGCAAAGTTGCAGAGCATATCATGGTCTTTCACAGCAAAGTTTCTCCTCGAGGTCCTTCAGACCTGCTGAAGTGCAAGGCTTTGTTGCGCACTATCGGATACTCCAACATTACTAGGAATGCCGACAAAGTCATTTTGGTACACCGCCTGACTGCTATCAATGCCTTTGTATCAAACATTCATGGCAGGGCATTGACGGCAACGGCTATGTCTTTGGCAGCATGAGAGGAGGATGTTAGTGCTGTTGCAGCTAGATTTATATCTAGGAATCCACTAGGGGATTCAAAGACCCTTATTCTCGATGTACTCGAACTAGCCAAGAAGAAAGATAGCCTGTGAGGCCTTTTGTATATATAAACATATATTTAAATGGATATATGACTACATATCTTTATTATTTGTTTTAAGTTATCATTTCTCGTCATGAATTCCATTATATTTTGTTTAAGTCTTTGATGATATATCTTCTCCATCACTTTAATTGTGTTAATTTAATATATTTCTAGCCAATTTAGCATCATTTTCACCAATTCTTGGTTTCAAAAGTTTATTTCTGTCAAATCCTGAAGGAATTTCACCGTCGTGCACAAGGGAAAAGTGTCCGACACATCGCTAGGATGGGTTTTGGGCTTTTTGGTCCTGGCAACATGCCAGACACTTTTCCCTTCTACACGACAGTGAAATTCCTTCAGGATTTGATAGAAATCAAAACTTACATTAAAATGATCAGTTACTGCAGTCATAGAACTGGAAAATACACAACAATGCGAGTGTAGAGAATGTCGATATATTTTATTTTAAAAAATCAATCCTTGGGCCTTAGATACAAGATAGTGCCTTCAAGGGCAGGGGGTGGTCTAAGTCCTAAGAGTGGGCTACAAGAGAATCTAGGGCTTCAAACTTGGGTCACGCCATAGCCGCTTCACCAGAGCCATGTCCTTGTCCATGACCGTGACGTGCTTTGCATGGATGGCACATAAGTTGGCATCCTCGAACAAAGCGGTGGGCTGTATCTCCAGGAGAGGGAAGATGGTGCTCTTCCTGGCAATTTGTTGGCCCTCAGGAAGCCTCTCTATGTCCGGGAGGTTATCAAACACATTTTGTTTGATCCAAAGAGGGCTCTCATGGGGAGGGGAAGGCCGAGGGGAAGGTTGAGGCTAAGGGGAAGGCTAAGGGGAAGGCTGAGGGGAAGGCTGGGGAGAAGGCTAACGGGAAGGCTAAGGCTGAGGGGAAGGTTGAGGGTCAAGTTAAGGCTGAGGCTAAGGGAAAGGCTGAGGGGAAGGCTGGGAAGAAGCCTGAGGGGAAGACTAAGGCCGAGGGGAAGGCTGAAGCTGAGGAGAAGCCTGAGAGACCTCATGAGAGTTGGGGGAGCGCTCACGAGAGTCAGGGCAGGCGCCATTAGACCCAGATAGGTTCATGTGCGCAGATGCCATGGAGGTGGTGGAGCTAGAGGAGGAAGGGTGGAGGTGCAATCTAGTGGGTCTAGCAGTGCTCTTCACTCTTGCCATTGAATAATGAGAGTTAGGGTCTTTTTTAATGTTTTATAAGGGCCCATCATGTTTTGATATCCCTTTTAATTACATTTAGGGTTTCATCATGCCCCTTGCCCCTGCCCTAACCTCTCCAACCCCCACCCACCGTTGTCACCCTCCCCTGCCTTGCCCTCCCCCTACTTGCTTTGCCCACACCCGTCGCCCTCCCCTATACCCCCATCCCCCCTCCCCCCACCCTAGCTACCACTCCACCCCTCCCCTTGCCCCGCCCCATGCCCCTCCCTTCTCTCCCCCCTCCATGTCCCCACTTTCCCCAATTTCGTGTGAGTACAAAAATTGTCATCAAAATAAGCAAGATATTAAAGAGTGAGTACACAAATTGTGGTCAAAATAATCAATATATTTATTTCATATTTGTATACAATTACACCATAGCTTCTGTTGGTGGTTGGACCCATCTGCTCCCTTCTCTCACTCTAGCTTGCAACCAACGTGTGACTCGTTGACTCCCTATGGATGCTTTCCAAGCACTATGCCTTCTATTCTTTGATACAATTTGAACTGCTTTTGCAAGTTCTGATGCCTTCGCCTTTTCAAACTTCAAAGTCCTTCCTAGTAAACATCTAAAAAACTAGTCAAACATCTCATGCAATGCATTGCTGCAAGTGACACCACCACCGTGCCTTGAGTTCTTGAAGTAGGCTATCTTGGCTCTATAGTGTGACCTCCAAGCCTTGTGTATTCCAAATGGACAAAGGACCCCAATTTTGTACAAACCATGGTCCATGTGCATAGAGAATATGTTGCAAACATGATGAGAATCAAATCAGCAACAAAAATTGTTTATAAAGCAAGTGCTAAATATTACGATGGTGCCAAGATTACCATGTAATGCATAATTTGCGACTCCCCCCATGCTTTCACCATTAATTGCATAAACTCTTTCAGAGCCATCCTGAATGTTTCATAATACATCTCATCGATTTGGACCTGGCAAAGCAATTTTATAAATGCATCTACCTTTGTCCATACCTTAGCTCTTAAAGTTGCTACTTGAGGATGAGAAGCCTTATTGGTCGTACATTCACACAATGCTTTCCATTATTCCCAACCCAAACTACTTTGAGACAATGTATGTTTGTCTTTGTCGAGATTGTGGTTCGATAGGAATCTCCTTGCCTTCCCTCCACCCATGGACACTTTTGCAGGAAGATCCTATGTTGCCCCAGACATTTTCTTATCCTCCTTAAGTTTGAAATGTCCTCCATGGAATCCCATCTCTAACAATAACTTCTTAGCTTCTGCAATGCATTGTGTGGATACTTCTTGTGGAAGTAAATTCCAGCATAAACACGATGCAAATACAACTTATCAACTACACGTAGTTCTACGTGTAAAGTACATATGTGTACTCTCTCAAGTGGGATGGGCAATATGGGATCCCACTTTGGATCCTTCTTGTCATGATTGGGCGCTTGCATTTGGTTGCAACATAGAATGCCATTCTCCCATTATAAGCCAGCCTTTTGCTTATGTTGCGAACACATGCAATAAAGGCATGGGTTCATTGCATTTGCCCCTGTATCACCACCATGCAAGCACTTGAGGGTTTTCAAATCACCAGCAAGATGCCATTCAACTTGAAAGATTCCATGGCTATCGACTGTCAATGTTTGTCCTTCCTCTTATCTTTGAATGGTCGATGGGATCCTTGTTACATCTAGAACCCTCTTTAATGTCTCATGGCACTCTTTCGGAGTCTCAAATGCTGCAAGCCACCATATATCTTTTTCTGATTGCATTGAGAAATATTACTCTACTTCTTCATCTCCTTGAACAAAGGCAAAGGCTTTATTCATAATGTAGATGTTGACTCTCTCTAACTTGTGTTCTTTCATTAATTGAGCTTCATCCATTTTGATGACAAATATGAGCTTTCCATTGCAATCTATACAACAAAAGAGAAAAATCGTTAGGATAAACATGATATAGGAAATGAACTTAGTAAAGTGCAATGCTATAATGGATTTCCTCTTACAATCTTCTGTCATGCCATAGAATTTGACCATTGCTTGTTGCAGTTTCTCAACATCTAAGTAGACATTGTTGAAAGCATTCATCTCAAAGGTCTGCAAGCCAAATTAGTTTTTACTCTTCCAAGTCATCGTGCCTCTAATTATGCAATGGTACCCTCCAAGCATTTCTCTTGCACATTGGTTTGTTTCTCGCCATGCATGTCTCATAAACCAAGGTGTGGGTAGGGGCACTGTAGACTTCTTATACTTTCCCAAAATAGCAGACTTGAAAATTTTGAAAATAGATGTGTAAGCTTCACGACTTACACTGGCAGTATCACAAGCTGCAAGCATCTCCTTTGCATCCACAATATCCTTGAAGTCCTTCATCACCTCCTCGGCAACTTGCACATGTAGGCACTTGTGTCTTGGGTCCCTTAGTATCCGAATGACATCGCTTGACTTCAATAAGCTAGCTAGAGCATATGAACAGTCAAAATCATCCCTGTCCATTCTTCTCATCACATCTTCCATGAAGTTCCTAAAGAAGAACACAATAAAAACTTAGTCACAAACAGTGTAGCACAAAAGAGTGTAATCTCATTGAAACATTTGATAACCAACCTTGTAGCCCGGACTCTCCTCTTTCTAGCACCACCAATGGGTGCTAATGCATCCATGTTATGTAAGTACCTTCTTTTCCTCTCCTTCAATCCCAAAGGTGTTTCTTTCATCTTTTGCACTCGTTCTTCAGCCTTCTCTCGTTCCTTCTCTACGGCTCGTCGAACTTGATTATATATAGATCTTTCCAAGACTTTTTTGGACTCAGCTAGCTTACAGAGTGACTCTTCTAATTTATGTCGCTCTAAGTCCAATGCATTTCGCTCCAAGTCCAATGCTTTGGCTTTATCATGAAGATCCTGGTTCTCCCTTTGAAGATCCTGCATAGAGTTATGCATTGCAACAATGGTGCTATTTCCTAAATGTGCTATCATCTCTGCTTGGGCTCTACACATCTCGCTTGCTTGGATAGCCATTGACTGAGCATTGTTCAACCGATTGCAATAACCAAGCAACCCCGCATGTCCATTTCCAACAAACCGAACTAGCTCATGCATTATAGAAAGGAGGGCTCTTTTGGTTGGTAAGATCTAAAGGATACAAGGATCCTTCTACCCAAAGGTCGAGATGCTTCTTTCCTTGTGAACAAAAACTGTGGATTTTGGAAGCTCCCCTCAATCCTAGACTACGTGTGCTTGCATATTCAGCCTCCAACTCTAAGTGAACCTGGTACTTGTTAGAGACATCCTCAAATGGTGCCATGACTAAACGAGTGTAGAGAAGGAGAAGGTGTGGAGATGCAGGCTTGAAGGAGCAGCACGCAGGAAGAGGGAGGGCGAGGAGGAGGAGGGATGGGGGAGGGAGGACCAGTAGTTGAAGAGGAGGAAATTGGGGCAGACTAGCAAGTGTGGCGGGTGAGGAGGAGTAGGCGTGGAGGAGGAGGGAGGGAGGAGGGAGGAGTTGGAGAGAGGGGGGAGGAGGAGCAGTAGTGGAGGAGGAGGGAGGGGGAGGGGAGGAGAGGGGAGGGGGAGGAGGGAGGGAGGGAGGGGGAGGAAAAGGGAGGGGGAGGAGGGAGTGAGCAGGGGGAGGGAGGGAGGGGGAGGGAGGAGGGGGAGGGAGGGAAGGAAGAGAGAGAAGGAGGGACAAATTTCAAAATTCAAATTTTGAATTTTGAATTTTTTGGTTCCCACCTAGGAGTAAGAGTTGTGTAAGAGGTGGGGTCACTTCTGGGCTTAACCCACCTAGGTGAGGGCTTGGTGAGGGAGGGTTAGGATTTTTGGGGACCTACCTTAGCGCTTTCATTAGGACAAATCCATTCTTGATGAGGCCCTTTTGAGACCCCAATTCTCCCCTAATGTGCCGATTCAACTCGCCCTCCATTTACTCGAAGCTCCCCTATGGCGGAATGCCATGGATGACGAGTTCAATTCCCTCACGCAAAATTGACCATGGCTACTAATCGACCCCCTACCCCATCATTGTGCCTTTGATCCATAAGGCATATGATGAATTCCAAGCCATATTGGATGGTGGAGCAGGTGTTAATGTCCTATCTCACGTTACAAGGCCCACTTGGTGGCTCAGTGATTTTCACAGATTCAGGGTATAGACTATGTTGAAACTTGCACCCTCGAGGGGTGCACTACTAAGAAACCCTATGTATCATGTTCATTCAAGGGGTATTAAAAAAACCCTTTAACTAAAATTTTTCCCTGAATAAAAACACCCCTCTTTACTTATGAACTAAGAGATTTTTTTCTAAAGTTGAATTTAAAAATGCCTCTTGTTATTTTATATCTGTTAAAATTTTCCAAAAAGTTAAATTCAAATACCCCTCCTTTTGAACGCATGTGTTACACTAAAATTTTACGAGGTGAACCCCCCAAGCTTACACCCTTGTTGTGAAAATTCAATCACTTCGATTGATAATCACGATTAGTGCTACATAGGGACTCCATCTACACCAAATAGATGTGAAGATAGCACTCTTGAACAGAGTTCTTCCCCGATCCCAACATGTGTATATTTGTCAACCAAAAGGGTATGAAGCATCCAAACAAGAACATAAGGTATGCCTGTTCTTGAAGAGCCTATATGGCTTCAAACAGTCCCCGAGGATGTGGTATCAATGTCTCAACCGATTCCTGCTCTAAATGGGGTTTCATTACACTCATTCCAGTAGCATCGCTTATATCAAGCGCTCTTGAAAATATTTATGCATTCTTGGGCTTTATGTATATGATCTCCTATTAGCTTGCAATGAAATCGACTTTCTCCTCTAAATCAAACTTTAGTTATCTCTGGAATTGGAGATGACTAACAATGGGCCGACTTAGTATTTCCTTGGCATTCAATACAATGAAATCCTCAATCTTGATCAGTCATGCACTTGCATAGCTGACAAGACATCTTAAAAACATTTCAAATGCTTCAAACAAAGCCCATCGCAACACCTATGGAAGTCAACATGAAGCTGTCAAAGTCAATGAGCCCCACCGATGAAGAAACCCACATGTTGATGAAGAACGTGCCATATCATCAAGCAGTAGGTGCCATTCGATATTTGGTTACCTATACCCACCCTGACATCACTTACTCTATGTCGCAGGTTTCATGGCACATGCAGAATCTGGACCTCTCCATTGGAATGCGATGAAGCGACTTCTCTAATACTTATGGTACACACAGAATGTAGGATTGACATATCACACAAATTCCTCAATCAAGGTCACTAGCTGGTGGGATGCAAACTAAGGTGGAGACCTGGGCACCCACAAGTCCACCACAGGGTATGTATTTTAGATCGCCAACAGACCTGTTGCATGGCACTCCAAGAAACAAGCAATGGTAACCATTGGTACCCCAACACCTGAAGCAGAATATATAGCTATTATTGAAGCTATCTATGATGGCATTTGGATAAGGGGCTACCTGAGCTCGGTTTCCTACTTCAACAACCATTTACCTTACATAGCAACAATCACTCCTATATCACCATCGCCAAAAACATCTCCCAAAGTGACCGCACTAAGCAAATCAACTTAAAATTCCATTTTGTAAAAGACCATGTTGACAAGGGATGACTCAAGTCATTTACATCCCTATAGCTGATATGATGGGGGATGTGTTTACGAAAGCTCTTCCTATCGCTCCACACTAGAAGTGCTACAAGGCTATCGCCCTTACTATTCCATAGTCGCTCAAAAGCTCACACATTTGGAGTTAAGGGGGGTATTGGAAATAAATCCAATTATGCGTTAATAAACATGATGTGCACATGCATCATAAGCACTCATGCAAATCTGTTGTAACTAACATGAACAACTTCCCTGTTCTACATGAACGATGGATAATTTCAATAAAGTAGTCGCAGTTCCCTTCATCATCATTGCTCTCTTTGATCGCTCTTCCCCATAGATAGTATTAACATAGTGAAGACTTGGACACTTTGTTTTAAAAATGTACACATATTACTTCTTTTTTAAATTTCTTTTATTAGACTTACTAGTTTAAATAGATCTTTTAAAGAATCTTCTCCTTCTCTCCACAGTAAGTCTTCTTGGTCTTCATGAAACTTATGCTTATCAGGTCACCTATCTTCTACAAGGTAGTGACCATAATATTTGTGCTCTCTTGGTCGTGTTTTTAATTTCCAAAAAAAGGTCATTCTTTGGATATCATTAAGTCGATATTAAAAGTAGCCTTTTTAACATTTACAGGGATAATTGAGTCGCGATAGACCTTATGCCTTGTTTGATATGCATGATCTTAGTTGTCCTTTCTTTCTTATAAAGTAAAGAAGAAAAAGTTCACCTAAAAGGGCCATAGCTTCATGCCCAATGACCACCCTATTTAAGTATATGGATTGTAAGCTAGTATCATCTTTGAGTGCATGAAACTGGCTTTCTCTTTAATCTCATTGTTGCTTTATATATTACAATTTCACTTTCTTCATTAGTTTCATGGACTAAACCTTAGTCTTTGGCACTTTTTTGAGCTTTAAATAATATGGTACAAGGAAATTAGATGGCATATGGTCCCGTACGTTTTTTTCCCCATTTTGTTAAAGCCAAGTGAGGTGGGAAGAAAGACTTGGAGAAGCATTTGAAGTTGAAAATGACAAAATCCACATGATAATAAGGGGAATTATTGAGGCTGTCATGTTTGGTAGTGTGCGTGTGTGCGTGCGAGAGAGAGAGAGTGTGTGTGTGTGCCTTTTGTGTGAGAGAGAGATCACGTTTACCCAAAAAAAGAAGAAGTGAGTCTGATGACGACAAAGCGCAGCACTTACCGTTGGGTATGGCCACTTGCAATGCTCATTCCACCACCTCTTCAGAATCGTGGTGTCACCAGGAAGCTTGCCCGCCCGTCGTTTCCTCCAGATCTCCTCCCTTACAGCGGTTATATTCTCGATATAGCTCTGTACCCAACAAAAAAATTTTGATCAGCTCTATTCTGTTGTATCTTATCCATGCTGTACCACTACACTCGAGTGCCGTGACCCGTCCTGAAAGAAAAATTACTCCGATTCGACTCTTTTAACGAGAATACATAGACACTCGAAAAACGTTGTCATGTCTCATCCCATCTGCCAGATAAAACCCAACAGAACTGAGTGAACTGTCGCAGGGATGGGAATTGCCTCTTTCAGCTCAACTTTTAGTGCGTTGCGAACATGCTCGAGGAGTGATCGATCAAACTCGCTTTGGATCTCTGTTCCCACCTTCAGTCCATCAATGTCGTCATATAGCTCCCCAGTTTCACAGTCCCCATCTCCGTCTTCAAGTTCTGTATCAGAAGTCGTTGTGCCTGCTATTACCGCACATGATCTTTCTGTGCCATCCCAATCATTGTGTGGTTAAAGAAGACGGACCTGAGGATGCATAAGCAAGCACAGAATCCTACCTCTAGTACCCATTGATTGCTTTCTTATAAAAAGCCTGAAAGAATGGTTTACCAGTCAATTCTCGAAAGGCCTGCTCGAGCTCGGAATATGCACTCATTGCCTTATTCGTTGGAGGAAGAACGTGCTCTTCTAATTGCTTCTTGAAGGCGTGGAGCAAGAGGAGGTAGCTTTCCTTCAAGATATCACGTTACAATTTGACTCAAAGAAATATTCAGGCATCAACGAATAAAGAAGGGCTAAAAGCAAGAGAATATGTGAACTCTTCTCCCTTAGGAGAACGTGGGAGCACTTTTCATATGAAGCTGAAAAAGAAGCACAGGCATTTCCACAAGTTTCAAAGATTCCCACTTATCTCCATTTAAAGGTTTCACATTGTTGAAGTGAGGAGCGTACTTATGTCACTTTTTAAAAAAAGGGTGAAGCTAAGGGTTAAGTACCCTATCATTTGGTCTTTTTGCACTAGTGTGAGTTTATTAGAGTCCTCAATCAAGAGGGTATGCCTATATACTAATATGAAATATTGGCACTAGCTAACATGACTAGCTTTAGTATGTCCCCCCATACATTGGTTACATTGAATACATGACTAGCTTTTCTGATTATATAATATTTTAAAAATATTATATAGTTTTTTCCGATTTTCTTTTAGAAAATTGGTGAAATTTTCATATCTTTTGCATAAAAGATTCAAACGTTGGCAAACTTTAAAAACTTTGTATGTATGTTTGTGTGTTTTGTGTTTTTTTTTTGTGTGTGTGTGTGTGTGGGTGGCGGGGGGGTGGGGAACACACACACACACACACTTTATTACAAGAGGCAGTTCACAAAGAGGGAACCTAAAACTACAGCATCAGAAAATCTCAATATAGGAGAAGTAATCATTGGAACCTATCTATCGAATACACATACAATCATAGAAAGATTAGTTGAGCAACATCTAGAAGTAGTGAATCTTGGAAAAGTCAAATCTCAAAAAAGTCTATGATTTTTCTCTTCCCATAGAGTCCCGAGTCCCCCAATATTGAACCCAAGTGAAGAAAAGGTCTACTCATAGTCTTTGTGGATGGATCTCAAAAACCGAGAATAGCTTACCAAGAGACATTGCCGTAGAAAAAGTAGAAAATCATGAGTCATAGGGCATTGCCAGAATAGATGAACCAAGGATTCCCTTGGAGCCTAGAATCTATGACAAACAAGAGGAGCAATATTATGGGGGTTAAAGGGCACTGTGCCTTTGCCTTGGTTATGTACAATACTCAAACACATATATAAATGAATGAAAAAGAAGATTAGGGTGTTCTGCACCCACCAAAACTTGTGTGGCTCTCTGTTTCTCTCTCTCCCTCTTCTGTTCTTGCTTCCATTGAGAGCACTCTCAACTGGTATCAGAGCCCGAGTGATCTAGCTGAGCGTGCTTGAATGCCTAGAAGCTCAACAGCACTGTGGGAGGAAGGAGAAGCTCTATGGGAAGCTTGTGGGTGATTTTACTTGCATCCGAGTGCGTAAAGATCTTGAAGGAACCTTTGGAAAAGTCACTTTGGTTTTGCAAAGTGGTTTTGAGAGCCTATTAAGTGTTTTGAAAGAAAAAGTCATTTTTAAGATTTTCCATGTTCCATTCGATGACAGAGACTTGTAGAGGCAACTATTGCTTGCAAGTTTGGTGTCCATTTCACTTCAGGAGCTTGGAAACACCTTCATTCTTGAATTTGGGATCATTTCATTGGATTTCTGACTCACTGTGTCAGTTTCTACGTTTTTCTGCACAGGTGTTGGAACTCAAGTTTGGAGTAACCATTTGTAGATCTGTCAGTTCTAGTGGACTCAGGAGGTCCTAAAGCTTCTATGTTGCTCATCATTTGCACTCCGAAGGAGTTTACAAATAGTTCTGTTTCCAAAAACGTTTTTTAGTCCATGTGTTGGACCTAGTGATTGGGACCATAGTTTCCAAAACCATCTATCCCATTGTGTTTCGGATGCCTAAAAACCCCTACCTATTAGTTCTTGCACGATTCGGTGCAGTATTTTTAGAGTTCTAGATCTCTGTGTATTGGATTTCATCTCTTTGTTATGCATTTTTCATTCTAAGTTTTTGAAACCTTAGATTTATGCCACATGGCAGTGGATAAGTATTGACTCCCATTTCTCACTCATCGGTTGGGATTTTGGAGTTCCAGCAGAAGAGAGATATTTGCAAATTTTCTTGCTGAGTCTGATTATGCCATGGCGCCCATGTTTGGAGGCATCTCAGGTTCTATTTTCAATAGCGATTATTGCCATAGGACCATGATTTCTTGAGCATACCTTATGCAGATCACTCTGGTTGCAGTTTGAGCTTTGTGTGCTCATTTGTGGTGTGCATTGGGTTGCAATAGATGATTTATAGGCCATTTGGATGCATTGTGATCCTTATTAGATGCACTGATAGGCTCAGATTGCCTTGTGGGATGCTATTTTTTATGGATGCTTTGCACATGGATGCTATTTTATGCTGAGGGACAGCTTTGACACATTGCAGGTGATGCACTGATAGTGTTATGCTCTCTTGGATGAGATATTATTGATGCATATGCCCATGGACGGTGTTTATGCTTAAGCCATTTGGCACTTATTGGCATTTTGGATTACCATTGAAGTTGGCATTTTCTTTTGATCCAGATTTGCTCATATGGATGCATAGTACATGCACATGAGCCAGTTGCATCTTTTGATGCTTTGAGCTTTGAGTTTTGGTGATATTTCACTCTATTGTGGTATACACATTTGGGTGCACCTAGTATTTAGTGTGATTCTCTCTTGCAGGCACTAGCATTTAGGATTTTGCTTCATTTGCATCATGGCATCCTCTTCCACGTTTGAAAAGGAGTTTTTCAGCATTAAAAAGTTTGATGGGACAAACTTTTATTTGTGAAAAGAACAGATAAGGGATGTGCTTATTCAAATGAAGTAGATTAAACCCTTGGCAAGTATTGAAGCTAAGCCTGTGGATATGGCTGATGATGATTGGAATGAATTGGATGCATTCGCAAAGTCTACTATTAGACTTCATCTTGTAGAGTCTGTTTATTTCACACTAGTAAATGAGCAAACTACGGAAGATTTGTGGAAGAAACTGTGTGCCACTTATAAGAAGGAAACTGCCTCTAATAAAGTTTACCTCATGAAGAGGTTGTTTGAGCTATAGATGAAGGAAGGGGTCTCCATTGCTTCTCACTTGAATGAATTCAATATTATTTTCAGCCAGCTTTAGGCTCAGAAGATGAATTTTGATGCGGAGACTAAGGCAATATTTCTCTTATGTTCATTGCCATCCTCATGGGATACCTTCCGTATAGCTGTCAGTAACTTTGCACATGGTGGAGTACTAAAATTTGATGATGTTGTGGGTAGCCTCTTGGCTAAGGAGATTAGATGGAAGTCTATGGATGGCAACACGCAAGATGCAGCCTTAAATGTGCAAAGGGGTAGATTACAGTTCAGGGGGACGTCCCAAGAAAGAGGGAAGTCTCGTAGCAAATCCAGGGCACGGAACATTGAGTGTTACCACTGTGGCAAGAAGGGCCAAATGAAAAAGGATTGCTACAAGATGAAAAGAGAGCAAAAGGATAAGAAAAAGAATGCAAATTGGGGTGCAAATCAGAAGGAAGAGAGTCGAAGGGAGGACAAATGAAAAGTGAAGATCGAGGAGATCAATGCAGTCACACATGATAGTGACAATGACATTCTCTTCATGTCTAGTTTATCTGTCGAGTTGCTTACCACTTCAGATGATGCATATTCCCAGGATTGGATTTTGGATTCTGGTGCTTCATTCCATGTTACTCCCCATAGGGAATGGTTCTCCACTTATGATAGTGGAAAGACAAGTTGTGTGCATCTTGGAAATGACTATGCATGTGACATAGTGGGAGTAGGTGACATAAAGTTTTCTTTTGCAAATGGGTCTGCATTTATTCTAAAAAATGTGAGACATATGCCTAAGCTAACCAAGAGTCTCATTTCAACGGGTCAGCTAGATGATGCTAGTTTTCACACCACTTTTGGCTTTCAGACTTGGAAAATTCAGAAGGGCTCTATGCTCTTAGCCAGGGGTGCCAAGTGTGGGACTTTGTATCCCTTACATGTATCAGGGGTATTTGATCATGTTGTTGCAATAACCGAGCAGCCAAGCACTTCTTTATGGCATTGCCGGTTGGGCCATATGAGCCAAAATGGGATAAAACTCTTATATCATTTGGGTTATGTACCGCATTTGAGTTCCTTTGATTTTGAATTTTGTGAGCACTGTCTCTATGGGAAGCAGACTAAATCAGCCCATAAAAGAAGGGGAAAGAAAGAGTTTGAAAAGCTTGATTTGGTGCATTCAGATGTATGTGGTCCCATGCCTACACGGTCATTAGGTGGGGCTGAATACTATGTGACATTCATTAATGATGCAACTAGGAAAGTGTGGGCTTATGCCATAGCTCGGAAGAGTGATGTGTTCCAGGTATTTTAGAAATGGTCAGCCTTGGTTGAGAATCAGTCAGGTAGAATGCTTAAATGCCTAGGAACTGACAATGGTGGAGAGTATCTCTCTCATGACTTTCAGCATTTCTGTGATACACGTGGGATTAAGAGGGAGCTCACATCCCCTCGTACTCCAGAGCAAAATCCAGTTGCAAAAAAGATGAACTGTACTATTTAAGAAAGGTTGCAATGCATGCTTTCCAATGCAAGCCTTTCTGGTGGTTTTTGGGTTGAGGCAATGAAGACTGCAGTGCATGTGATCAATAGATCACCTAGTAAGAGTTTGGATGGTGGTATTCCTGAAGAGGCATGGAGTAGCAAGAAGCCCTCTTACTCTCATTTGCATATATTTGGGTGTGAGGCATATGCACATGTGCCAAAAGAGCTTCGAAAAAAGCTAGATCCTAAGTCTAGGAAATGCATCTTTCTAGGTTATGGTGAAAGTGGAGAGATGGGCTATCGTCTCTGGGATCCAAAAGCAAAGAAGATCATACGCAGCCATGATGTAGCCTTCAATGAGAAGAAGATGCATAAGGCACCCATGAGGGATGTGGAAATGAGGAGAATCACTTTTTAGGACGTGAATCCACCAGCATATGTTGATAGACAGCAAGCTGTCCATGCACCAAATGTGCAAGAAATGGTACCACCAAGTACTCCCACAGGTATACAATCAAGGTTCATATAGATGATAACCCTACAGATATGCTGACGAAGAGTCCACCTAGTCAGCGGTTTGAGTATTGTCATGTATTGATGGGCATTGGATAGTATGCTCCTTGGCTGTTCTCCCTTAAAGGCACATTTAAGTGGGAGGTTGTGGGGGTTAAAGTTCACTGTGCCTTTACCTTGGTTATGTACAATACTAAAACACATATATGAATGAATGAAAAAGAAGATTAGGGTGTTCTGCACCCACCAAAACTTGTGTGGCTCTCTGTTTCTCTCTCTCCCTCTTCCGTTCTTGCTTTTGTTGAGAGCACTCTCAAATATGTCATCATGCTAGGAGTTTACGAATGGAATAACTCCAAGCATCACTTGCCATAAAAGGAGCTATTGCCGAAGATGAAGTTTACAGCTCTAAAGCTCCTTTGCAATCTTTTGCACCATCACATGGCATTACCATTCTTGGACCAAAGTAGATTGGCCCAATAAAAAATGCAAGGCAGAGGCAAGAAAGCCTTATATAAATTGGCCATTGAGACATTAACCAATAGTAGCAGATAAGTGCATCAGCCCTCACAATGGAGAGCCAATCCGTAAGATGATAAATCAGCTCTAACTTTGGAACCGGTAAGGAACATTGAAGCATTTGAGAAATATAATATCAAAGGGGATGATAATGTTGCCCTACACTATATTGCCTTATTGCTAATGGAAAAGATAGAAAAGTACTCTCTGTATGAAGCACACCACCTACCAATTGAATCCCTTTGGATGAAATTAAGTAAGAGCATCTAGGTTCCTACAAGGCAACTAAATAATCAAACACCTTGACTAATGCAAACTCTTAGCACAGAAGAATTTCCATTAAGAGAGTTGCGGTCATGCCATTTGAGGTGATAAATAATTTTGTTCCAATGAGGAAACATTCTAGTGACAAAAGGGCATCCCTTTACTATGCTAAAAAGAAAATCCCATTGGCTGGAATGCCAATGCCCAAAAGCATGAGTGGTCAACTATGAAAGAAAGTGGCACATTATAACAGACCACGGTTGATCACCCTACACAAATTCTATCACCATCTTTCCTTTATGTGCCAACACACACACACATGTGCACGTGCACACACACACACATGCATGCATGCATGAATGTACACACGCACACACACATGTGTACATGCGCACACACTCATGCATACACACACACGTGTGCGCATGCATGCACACACGCACATGTATGCACGCACACACACAATAATTTTGATTAGTAAATGTATCTTACACATGTAGATAGTTATTTCTTCACACACACACACACACACATATGCACGCATGCACGTGTGTGCACGTGCACTTACACACATAATAATTTTGATTAAAAATGTATCTCGCACATGTAGACACTTATTTCTTTACACACACACATGCGCGTGCGTGCGCGTGCACATAGAGGTCCAAATAGCTTTAGGGACAACACTCGACATCCCCCCTACCTTTGTACCGCATCCTTGTTCCTAGCTCTACCATCACCATTGTGGCATGCACATGCACACAAACACATAGAGGTGCAAATAGCTTCATAGCCAACATTAGACATTCCCACTTCCTTTGTCCTCCATCCTCATTCATATCTCTACGTTACCATTAACCCTATTGCTCCTATTGCTTGAGCCTTCTGATTGGGCTTTGACTACTCTAGCTCTCCCCTATAATTGCTCCCATTTCCACCTCCAAACTAGCCTACTTCTCTATCCCCTGACCCATCCCATCACTTGACGTCCTCCTCCATCACCTATTCTTATCCTTGTTACTTGATTGATTCTAGGCCTCATCATCCCCCATCTCCCTTTGGGCCCCCTTGTAGTCATGGTTCCTTCATTACCCTGTGTCCTCCCCCATCCCTCTAAGAGCCCAACCTAGGCCTCATCCATCCCTCTCCAAAACTTGTCTTAGTATCTTCCCCAAAGCTTGGCTCCTCTCATTTAGATTCTAAGATGCAAGCCTTCCTCAGTCCAACCACTCCTATGAGAGTTTGGGTGCCTAGACCCTTGAACTATAAAAAAACACCGAAAGAGTACCCTCACCTCAAAGATCTTGATTCTATTTTGGTAGACCATTAAGACAAGCACCGAGCAAGCACCATTGGAGAGGTAGGCATCTCCACCCATCAGCTCAAGGGATTTCACTTTGTGGCCTCAAGAGAGAAGCAGTGGACCCTAATTCTTTTTGTCCTTATATTTAATGTGTAGAATATAGAGATTCTCAAGGAGTGGTTGGGGGCCAAATGAGTTCAAAATTTTAGATAGCATTAAGTCATAATGCAATCAGCTTTGATATTGCTTTTCCTTGAGATAGGGGTGGTTGTAATTATACTGAGTGGTACTTTGTGGCATGGGTATGTAGTAGTAGAGAAGATAAAATAGGTGATGCATTGGTATTTTTAATGTGCACTCAAGCAAGGATTCTCGGCCTCTTCCTTGATGTCTTAGTCCTTTAAGGTAGTTCCAGATCCCATGGGCATCACTATATAAAAATCCCATATAGCACTTGCAATCAAGGGGTATTTAAAAACCCCCTACCAATAGATTTTTGTAACCTTACACCCCTTCTGTAAATTTTGAGATGATAAAAGTATCCCTTATGTATGGAAATTTTTATTTTTTGAATTAAAAAACCCCTTGTGTATGTATATTTTCTGTAACACATAAAAATATAACATCCCTTCCATTGAGTGCATGTGCTATCTTAGATATTGCTTAGTGCCCCTTGATTCTAGTGTGCAATGGCACACAAAAGTAGCTTACTCACCCTCTAAGCCTCCTGCAAAGTTTAGTCTCTTGAAGTGGTCATGTAGACTTCTACCCATTAAAGGGGTCACTTGTTTGTCACCTCTATTATATCCTACATTTGGACACTATCGAGTTAGAATGTGCAGAGTTTCCATGATCAATCACCTGACGAATCACATCACTTAGTATTATGACGAGTTAAGAGCGTCTTTTGGGTGGCCAATTGATATCCTCATGCTTTAAGAGCATATGTTTTTAGCCTCAAATATCCATAAATAGAGGCACCTTCTTAGAGCAAGGGTCTCATATATTTGCTCATGTTTGCATCTCAATGGGGGAGGGCCTGGTGTCAAAGGTCTTTGATCAACATGAGCTCATATGAGGCTCATATTGGGTTATTGGCTGCATGGGGTTGAGGATGGGAAATACTTCACTAGGGGTCCTAAAGACATGTATGCATGTGCATGTAGGGAGGCCTTGGTGTCAAAGGTGTTTGATAAATGGGAGCTCATATATGAGGACCATATTGGGATAATAAGGTGCATGGGATTGGGGAAGAGCTATACTCAACTAAGGATCCTAAAAACATGTCTAGATGTGCATGCAGTTAGTAGATACAATACCCTTTTGGCACTCGTTTATAACGAATCTATGGAGCAACTACTAGACATGGATTCTTAGATTGTTGTGGAAATAACTACCACAATCTACGGTTTGCAAAGGACAAGCTCAAGAGGGCTTAATTGTTTTAATACATATGCAAACTGTTATACCCTCTATGGTCACTCTATGCATTATGGAACAACTAGAGGCATCATTCATGGATTAGCTATTAGGTTGAGATCTAGTAGTGGTTGTTTACTACACACCACATGCAATATTAAATGATGAGGGGCTTGAACTTATTGTTCTATCCACAACTCTTTGACATCATGGGGACATCATGCACAACATTGATACATGTTTTGTTTAGGAGAGGGACATCCTAGACAACAACTATCTATATTCATAGGTTATAAGTTGGGCATGGAAGGATTTTCAACCTCTTACTCCTCACTGGTGGGTGTTAAAAAAGCTTACAATAGGGTGGACTAGGACTCGGGGGGGTCACTCATCTTATGTAACCCTATCACGTGAGTTCAACAGAAGGATATTTTTAATTTCTAAAATTTACAAAATTTAACTTACATAAGGGATTATTTAAAATCATTCCAGGAAAAAATTACATATTTGTATAGAAAAAGGGTACATTTTATTAATGAAAAATCTACAGATAAGGGATTTTACAATTAAGCCTTGAACGCACGTGATATAGAGAGTTTTTACATAGTGACCCCCCCGAGGACTAGGATTGCTTGGAGGGCACCATATAGAGATTTGCATTTCTAAAACAATGGGTGCATTTCTACCCTTTACAATGCAAGTAGATCTAGCTAGGTTCTCATTGGGGAAAAATTGGAGAGGCCTTGATCTCACTCTCCCATTAAGTGCATCAAGTCTCTCCTCAAGCCCTGTTCATTTCCTTTTTATGGTAGAGACACTAGGTTGTTTCCTTTGATCATAGAGGACTTACCTTGCAGAAATGCTCTTGATCTTGCACAAAGAGTTGGTGTTGAGCTTAGAGTTTGTAGGTAGATGATATAACATTATTCATGCAGGTTTCACTTGAGAGTCAAAATAGGGTTTAACTTTCGTTGGAGGCTATTGATTGGAATGAAATAACAAGGGAAGAGAATTCTCAAGATGGAACCACGAAATGTGATGTTAGTGTATAATATTTTTGAAATATGGGGCATTGATGCAATTGGCCCTTTACCCCGAACAACTAGAGGCAAATGTTATATGCTTTATTTAGTAGAATATCTGTCAAAATGGGTAGAGGTGAAGGCAGTGAAGAGGGTGCACAGCAAAGGGGTTGCTGATTTTGTCTTTGAGCATATATGCTATGGATTTGGGATTCCCCTAGAGTTGTTGTCAGACAGTGGGCCTGGGTTTAGAGGAGAGGTGACGGATCATCTCTGCAAGAAGCTGGAAATTAATCACAAGTATATTACTCCATACCACCCGCAATGTAATGGTCTCAATGAGAATTTCAATGGGGATTTTAAGATGATGTTAACTAAGATGACACAGAGCCAGACCAAGAATTGGGATCTAGAGATGAATAGAGTCCTGTGGGCATACAAGGTAGCAATGAAGCGCACTACTCAGTTTTCTCCATTTCACTTGGTGTATGGGAAGGAAGCGCTTTTGCCATTGGATGTAAAAATACCAGCTCTACAATTCTTAGTTGAAGAAGGACATGAACCTGTGGACAGTTTTAAGGAGAGATTATTGGCACTACAGGTAATGCAATTAGATAGGGACCTAGCTTTTCAGCATTATGACAGAGTCCAGATGAGAAGACAGGAACTGGAAAATAAGAGGCCTAGCCTGTAACCAGGGAGTTCAAAGCAAGGAAAGAGGAAGTGAGATAAAGGGAGGGGACAGGCCTGCCATAAAGGGAGGAACCAACCCCCTTCAGGAAAGGAGAAAGGAGGGTCGAGCCTGCAATCAGGGAGCTCAAAAAGGTGACCTACTCAAAGCAATGTGGAACCAGCCCCCTGAAGGAAACGAGTCTTTGAGATGTAATCTATGTAAATTTGTATGTAATTTATTAAATCATTAACGTTCTCCAAAGTTTACTTGGGCAATGTATCTATTTTAGGATAGCACTTTGTAAGAATAGGATTCATTTTAGTATAGCACTAGTTGGTTTCATCGTGGAGGCTAGTTGCACACTAGGATTACAAGATAAATGGCATATGATTCATTCGTTTAGGATTTGTGGTCACCAGCTTGGTGGTTAAAATCTAACAATAGATAAAGATAACCAAAGGGGACTGTTTTAGTATAGCACCCATTTTAGGATAGCATGATGGTAGTGTAGGATAAGCCATCATTAGCATGGTGGTTGGTTACACTCTAGGGGCTACCACCAGCCAATCAATAATCAATGGCCAAAGATTTGCATGGAAAAGGAGAGATGTGGATTAGTGTAGAGCTACTAGTTGGATCTTTATAAGAGGAGTGGACAGACCATCTTCTTGCTCGTCTCATAGAATAGAGAGCAGTTGATCAAGGATTTCATGAGCTTTGGTCTCATTTTCAGTTCTTGTTGAAGGCACCATTAATTGTATGGATGGTTTCATGAGCTTGTGCTCATTGTAGAGGAGTTTAGCTTGATTCAGGTAAACATGTGGCTGGGTCATCAGATCTACAAGGTGGCCAAGTTGATAAGGCAAGTTTGTGTGCTCCAATGGTTCATGGATGATAATAGGAGGTCAATCCTATTTCAGCACTTATTTATTTGTTCCATTTAGGCTTTGCATGGCACATCAGTAGAAGGGAAGAGTAGCCGATTTCTCTACCCACACCGAGCTTGTCGCTTATATCAATTCGACACTGAGGAATATTGAAAAAGTCATAGTGATCACAGAAAGTTACTGACTCTAGTTATGGAGGCTTCTATTTGAGTGGCAGCCAGTTGATCTTGAGTCAAGCCTTGGTCATGTTTTATAATCCTGTGGTGATGGATTTTCTTTGCTTTAGTTGATGACGAGTAGCTACAAAGTGGAGTTTCTTTCTTCACCTCCCGTGTGTGCTATTGGTTGCTCATCATAATCATGGCCTTTTGAAGGTAGCTCAGAAGCAAGATGTTATAGGTTGCAGGTGATTAGAGGAAGGCTGAGTGCTGATTTTTGGCCTACCCTTACAAGGTAGCCTTAGCAATGGTTCTACTTTGGCAAAGCTAAAATAGGGGAGTTTTTAAATTTCATAAAATCTAGATTTTTCTCATTAGCCTTTGTTAAAGGTGTTAGCCCAATAAATGGGGCGATTATGCATAACTAACGATTTTGGGTTTCTCTCTCTCTCTCTCTCTCTCTCTCTCTCTCTCTCTCTCTCTCTCTCTCTCTGTTTTCCTCACTCCACCACTCATCCCTAGCCCACCTACCCTTCGCTTCCCCACTCTCTCTCTTAGCTTCCCTGACTCCACCACTCGTCCTTAGCCCCTGCCCTTCGCCTCCCCACTTATTTTGGGTAGGCCTATTGAATGACGTGTTATTCATCTTGTTATTTGTGGTAGAGATTGGAAATCCTAGAAGTTGATGGTGAACGTTATTTCTAGCATTACGTGTGGCTAGAGAGCAATCGACTGGTTCGGAATATCTAACAAGGTGGGCTATATGGAGCTCCATTTAAGTGCCACATGTGATCTGAAGGCTAGCAGCATTGAATTCGATAGCATAGGAGCTGTGGGCTGCAGGCAATTTGATTCTCACACATACACACCATCACCATAAGCCTCCACTGTGCGTTCCCTCCCAACATGGTATTAGACCCATGAATGGGAGGATTCTTGGTGTGATTAAGTGTGTGATTTAAGGAGAAGCTAGAAGCAGGGAGATGGTGGTTTAATGAGAAGATAGAATTAAAGTGGAGGAATAAGCTCAAGAGATGAAGAGGTGCTTTATCAAACCTCCATCAAATTCAAGCGATAATTTGGTAGAAAAGAAGGTATTTTCTATTAGCATTGCTCCCAGAAAGTGCTCGTTGGTTGTGTCTAAGTCAACTATTCCTATTGATATTTTCCAGGTCGATTTTCTTAACAATATGAAAATTCTATATTGAATAGAACAGTAGGGCTTTTTATGTTATGCAGTTGGCACAGAGCTTAATTATTGCGACACCTATGCCCAAAGCTCTTGGGATTTACATTGACATGCGAGTTATTACAAAGGTTTGGGATCTGCATAGGCATGTCAGTTATTATAAAATCTTGCCAGTACATCAATGTGTAGGATATGTCAAAGGTTCGGGATCTGCATAGGCATTTGAGTTATTATAAAATCTTGCTAGTACATCAATGTGCAGGATATGTTAAAACTCTACATTCAAGGTGTGATTTCGAATTCAAGCACAATGGGTTTTATTTTTTGTCGCTCTTATCTGCGATTTTTGGTATACATGGAGCTCTCCATTATCTTCACTTTCATTGGTTGCATGATACATGCCTTGTGTTAATCCACATCAGTGATTATGCTATAAAAATCACACTCTATAGAGCACATGCTTTAAAATTGTATCCGCATATGTATGAAAACTCTTTTGTAAAGGATTAAATATTGCCATCACACAATAAAATACATTAGTAAGACCTTCATATAAACTCATATACCTATCTATGAGATATAGACATTGATGTTAGGATGCACTTATAGATCTATAGTTGCTCATTCATAGACAAGATTATCATTCTCTCTCATACAGACACACGAAATTACCACAAGCCTTCGTTGTGCGCTCTCTTTTTTCCAATACGTGGTGGTTTATTGGGTGGTAGGGCGGTACTTCACTTTTTTAAATTTGAAGTGTTTGTGTTGTAAAACTTCCATCTTATAATAAAACTCCTATCTTCAATCTCAAATCGCTTTATGTGCGTCTATGCCTTGCATCGTGCATGGTGACATGCCATCAAGGACATTTCACTTGGTTTCCTAGTGTCTTATCACCCCATGCAACATGTCATGTCATATATCCATCCTCATGTCACATCGTTAAAGGAAGAATGTTCTTTTACCTGTAGCTTCGCCACAGAGGTCTCTCTCTTGCTCACTCAGTGACTCTCACACACACATAGAGTCTTGTCCATCATCGTCTCTTGGTGCTGCTTCTATTTGCCTTCCATTTACGATCTTGATGGTCTTCCACCATTGCCAAACGAATAACATTCCATCACGCTTGAGTTAGAATAATTCGCAAGTAGATTGATCTCATCAAGGAAATGGTCTCTTAGATTACGCATGCCTTGTGCCTCATTAATTAATTGCCCAGCATGCGGCCTCTGGCTCAGAGATGATCGCGGAACAACGCACTCACATTCCCTACTTAGTGAAATTAGAAGATGTCCATGATTGAGTTACAAACGATCTCTCAAATATGCATGGTCTACTATTTTGCTCTGTACAGACGATCTCTCAGATACATACGGTCGATTCTTTTGCTATAGACCTCTGAAATTTGAAATTCTTTGAGATTGATGCTAACATTGGGTTGTAAAGAAGGAATTGCAAATTGCTTGCGTAGGATTGAACGAGCTTCCTTTCATGTTTGCTCTGCTCGAGCCTCGAAGTGTTTATAAATTTCACTGACTTTCGGTTGCCTTCCTCAAAGAAGGCTTCAAGAAGTCTAACCACATTCGGTAGAGTTAGGACAACGGAGTGTTAAGCTCGATAGGCTCCATGCACATGCTTTGCTTCCATCAGCACCCTGAGCATGTCTTGCGCTCCATTATTGAAAATAAAGGAATCCATATACTTGCGCACTCTTCTCTTCAATTTTTTTCACCATTCGACCTGTGGCCTGCTCTACAATTGGGAAGAAATCTTCCATCTACTCGTGGTGATCGAAAACACAAATGCAGATGGGCACAGAGGGGTCATCTTTTGGTAGGCCCACAGTACGGATGCTCCATATTCAAGCGGATTAGAGATAAGAAGTTCAAAGAGACCGGGCACGCACGTAATCACCACGGAGTAATCAATTCTAGTAACGTCATGTAGTAACCTCATGCAAATCATAGACGGTCCGCTCTTAATCTTATGGACTACTGCTAGTAGGCTTTAAGGTTGGAATTTGGAATCAAGAAGAGGGAGGAATGAAACGATGTGATGGTTGAAATGGATTTTTGTCATCATGCATATTTCTTACTTCAAATTCTATGATCCATACTCCTCCATTGTCAAATCCAACAATCAAATGCCTCACATTCATCACATTAAATCTAAGGGCCCACCTTTCTCCAATCGACCTCTCCCAAAGCTCTCCTTAAGAGAGAAAAAGATGACATTTCATCATTGCCTATGCAACATCATCATGATCTATGCATGGATACCACGAGATCCTCTCATGCATAAACTTGTGAAAGTCATAAACACAATGACATCTAGTATGCCATATCATCATTGCTCTACATGGATGCATTCATGCAACGATATGCTTATTTAAAAAATTAGTACATATAAAGATAAAAATGACATATATATTATTTGATCAAATATCAAATTACACCCTTGTCTGCAACCAATCAAATAAAGGCCTTTATATTTTATGGTTGGATTTGATCAACCAAATATCATATACAGTTTGATTAAGGTTACTCCACATGTTATCAAATTCATGATCTCTAATGTATTATGCAATATCCAATTTAATGGCTCTAGTTCTTAGGAGATGATCAAAACTTAACAGTTCACATCTTTGCATGCAAATATCAAAGTGGGATGGGTCTTAATGAAACCAAAACCATCGAAAAAAGGAGATTAAATTAGATGAGACAATATTGTTCATAATCCATTATATATGGTAGTAGGCTTCCCCAAGATATATATTTTAGCTAGAGACAATATTATATAGTATTTAGATACAACTTTCTATATTTATTAGAAAATGATATTTGGATTTTAGCTAGATACAACATTCCATACTATATATTTCCTAATCCTCCACAATCTTCTTTAAGCATTTTTTTGATAACTTTGTAACATCCTAAATAGCCACATCTTTCGTCTTTTAAGTTCATCAACCATGCCATTTTTTCAGATAAAGTATGACACAAGCGTTATTAAATGTAAGAATCTAAAAAATATTTTAAAAGCCACAGTCAAAGAAGCTTTTTGAAAGCTGAACAAAGTTCATAGTCCCTCTAAATCACTATAGATGCGTAGATTAATTTAATTAAGATCATGCTCTAATTAAGTTTTTAGTACTAATGATGCTTCAAGGTAAATATATGTACAATCCAAGCTCATTTAGAAGTTACAACTCAAAATAGTATCAATTAAGGACTTACTTTTTCCCCCAAAAAGAGCACAAGGCTATGAGTGTGCATGCTAATATTGCTTGAAGAGATCAAGTGTGATTTAAGGCCCTATCTCCACTTCAATTCATATCCACCACATATTCAACAAAGCATGGTATAATTTAGCACTTTTAACACTAAATATTTTTAATAGAGTAAGTGTTTTAAAGTGGTTAAATAGGGTCTAATTGAACCACGGGTGTGTAATGCCATATGAGTCTATGATAAAGCTTATTACATGACTTTATCAGGACTTATTTACATTTTCATTTCCAATTCAACCAACCATGGTCTACTCAAAGCATATTTTTGTTAATTAATAATCTATAATGGATTTACATAGAATCAAGATAGGCCATGGGTGCAAGTCCATATGCCTTGATGAGATAAGCATCATGCAAGTTCTTCTCACTAATTGAATGTATTTTATACTCCAATTCATCTACCCATTATCTAATTTAGAATTTTTTAGATCTCCCAAGACTTTTTCATATATGAAGTCTTTAGACTTGAAAAAAGGGATCCACTTGGGCCATGGGTATGCAAATCCATAGTATTTCATGGAATAAAAGTTAGTACTAGGAATAATCATTATTTTAGTCCATTTGAACTTGGAAATTAGCCCCAAAATATTCACTATGTGAGACTCCCTATGTCACATGTGTTTAATGGAAGTAGTTTAAGTACCTCTTATTGATATTATGTATGTACATTCTATGTGTAACTTGATAACCAAATAAAAACCCTTTTATTCTAATCATGTGCTATCTTAGATTACTTTGTTCATTAACTCCTTGGAAATTTAATCAAATTTAGTGTGTTTTACTCTAAACACTTTTTCACAATTAGGCATTAGAGTGGGTAAATAAAATATAATTTGGCTACACTTGTGTAAGCCCATTTGAGTTGATGAGATAAAGCTTATTTGTTGCAAGGCCTTTATAGCCACTTAAATCCATTTTAATTCTAATTCAACAAACCCTATTCTCTTTTTTATTCTCGGGGGCAGGGGGGTCACTTTGTATGAACCCTATATATCACATGTGTTTAATATCTAATTATAAAATCCCTTAGGGATTTTATTTGTGAAATTTTCACAAATAAAGTGTAACCTTTTCCTATTCGATCTGTAAATTCTTTTCCAAAATATCTTCTTTGGCATTGTTCTATCTGTGAAAACGTGAGAAAAAATTAAATTAAATATTCCCTTATGTTAAACTCACGTAATAGTCACATAAGTTATTGAGTGAACCCCCCAAGTTTTTATTAGAGTAGCTACTAGAAGAAAAACTCTTTAGTGGTCTCTATAGATATTATGAAGCAGAATTAGTTTTCTTTTGGCTCCTTTTTGTTTTGAACTAATAGGAGCAACAACTCTAAAATACTAGATCATTGCTGCTAACAATGATTGAGCAAAATCTACTGGCTTTCATGAACTTTAATTAAGACCCACTTTACACATAATGAATGGTGTAATGAACACTAAGGTGATTTGTTTGTTGCACAAGTATACACTTGATTAATTGAATGCATTGTCATGGTTAGACTATGGCTGTTAGGGGTTTATATCCAATTTGGGCCATGTAAGTCTCTATCGAACCATATAAGCCAATTGTAGGGACATGTAGGTTGTCTTTTGGGGTTAGGTTTTTCCTTATAGGGCCAATAGTCTTCTAAAGAACCATCACCATCAATGTCTTCTCCACTAGTGCTACTATCTTCTGAATTACCACCATTGTACTCCGTAGTACTATCATTGTACTCCGTAGTACCATCATTGTACGTTGGAGTACCATTGGTGTCCTGTGCAATACTAGTATCGTATACAGTAGTACCATCATTGTATGCTAGAGTACCATAAGCATTAGCTTGACCAATGTCATCAACGTCGGGCACTGTATTACCACGAGTGTTCACTACAATACCATCATTGGCCTCTATACGATCATTGGTGTCCATTGCAGTACCCTCTACCCCCTGTCTCTGAGGCATATTCCGTCCCTTGTGCCATACCTCTAGTCACCATTCTCTGATACATGTGTGAACTACCAAAAGGCATCCTTTCATAAACTAGTTCGAAGCCTTCCAACGTTGGCTCCTCGCGGTTATCTTGGTCACCACCCATGGGCCAGTCCCCACATCAAGGTATTTGCTTCTAACTTTTTATATGGTTAAACTAACCAAATATTAAGATTCTATCAATACTCTTATATATGTCAAATAGACCATATCAGCCCTTACATGTATATGCAAGTTTACTTAGGGCCATTTTAGGGCTATGTAGGTCCTTATAAGTCCATGCATGTCCCTTATAGAAGCCATATAATATATTGTATGTCCATGTTAGCCTTTATATGTCCATGTAGGTCCCTTATAGAAACAATATAAGCTATTATACATTAATGTTGTCACTTATAGGGCCACTTTTGTCTTCTATAGTCTATATTGGTCCATTAAAAGTACTTCCTTACGGTGCCATGTTAGTCTCTTACAAGGCCATGTAAGTGTAATTAGTGTCATTTAGTTTGTAATAGCGAAATGCAATTGTGGGGCAATGTAGGCCCTTAGGCCCTTAAAGGGCCATGTAAGTACTTATAAGAAGCAATTTAAAAATACTAGAACAATTATTGAGCTAACATTTGAAATACAAAGATTCTAAGCTTTTAACAAGTATTCTCTATGGCATTAGGACCGACTCATTAATATATGACTAAAAAATAAGAGTTGTATGAATATAAAAGTTGATTTGGAATAACTAAGATTCATGCCACCTCATTAAAACACTAAACTCAGAAAATGCTAATACTTACAAGTACTCACGGTTCATATTAACTCATACAAGCACTAAAACTCTAAAAAAACTAGCAATTGTACTCTTTGCAATGTATATGTAGTTGCACACATTTGCTTTCCTTTAGGGCCATGTAGGTGTGTACACATTCATGTTGATATTTTAAGGCCATGCAAGGTCTTATAAGACCATATACGCTCATTATAATTCATGTAGGCCCTTTATAAGGGACTATAGGTTCATTATAAACCTACGTTTTAGCCTTTCTACATAAGTATAGGTCTGAAGCACATGTATGTCTAGAGCGGCTACTATAAATATGTCTAGAGCGGCCCTTATAGTAGATATAGGACCATTATAAGGACATGTACATCAATATAAGAACCAATAGGCCATGTAATAATTTATAGGTCCATGGATACCAGTGTAGAACATGATCGCAGTACTTATAATGTATAAAATTTCAAATATTCTATATGCTTACTGACTAATACTAGCCATTCACTAGCTAGAACAAGCACTAATGAATACAAGACCTAATAATATATGTTTTAGTGTTCTATAAATCTTGTATATTCCATATATACATTTATAGGATTTTATAGAGCCATGTAGGCTCCTAGAGGACCATATTGTGGATCTATTGGTCAATGTTGGTCAGAATAAGCCTTTATAGTCAATGTATGTCATATAGGCACTTATATAGCCATACAAGTACTAAGAGAATACTTTAACTCTAGTATTATTTATGCTTAGTATTGACTCATGAATTCAAGCTAAATGATACAAATATGTACGAATATTAACACTTCTAAGCCTAAAATTATTTTTGAAACTAATTGCTTGACTCATAATAACTTATGGTATAGACATTTTGACTCATATAGCTGATGGTACAAACATAAAAACTTCGGAAATACTCATACTAACCAATGTATATATATATAAACGACGTAACAAAATTTTGTCAATTGACTTGTCACAACTATAGATGATGCATCTATATGAGCTTTCAACTCCAAAAATTTTGTAATGATCTCATTAAATATATCATTAATTTTCATTGCAAGGATTCTAAATGAAGTCATAATTAGCAATCCTCTACATGACATATTGCTACTTCCTTACTAATAGATGGCTTTGCATCACTAGGTGTCTAAATCTAATTATTATTTTGACCAAGAGGTTTTCCTTACGTATATAATGTGGAAACTATCAATTAGAATATGTGTGAGAAAATTGATTGACAAATTCTCCACATACTAAGTGATAGACGTAAAGATGCTTTAAAACCTACTAGTCAAGTGCATGGTTAATATTCAAGAGGTTTTATAAAGAGTTTTCAAGCCATGAAGATGCATTAAAACATATGGAGGAAATGGATGGTTAATGGAAGAGGGTTTTGTAGAGAGATCTTATAACTTATGTAGCATTACAATGTTTAGGACATGGAAGTGGACTGCATTTAGAGTTAATGAGCAACTCATGAGCAAATACTACACTTACCTTCTTTACTTCTCTAGCTTTTATGGCTCATGGTGCTTTGAAGGTAGTATAATGTTCAGTGAACATTGACTTGAATAATAAGCAAAGAGCAATTGTAATGGACACTAGCTAGAAGATAGGTAAAATTTTTCATTCAAGTGTAACATATTTGAGTAAACAATGAAGAGCAAGATAGACCACACACATTTTGACATATATTCCTAATATATTTTACAATATTGATAAATCCATGTGTAGGAATTGGCTTGAATTGCAAGATCTTTATGGTATCACAATATATAAACCTTGTCATCTACTACACATATATCCAAGTAATATTCAACTATGGGGTTAATCAATGCTCATTGTCCTCCTAGAACTCTCTAAGTAAATTTGCTAATAGAACATTCATCAAGGCATATGTTTGAGTCTAAGTTTCAATTTAATATATATTCTCGATAGAGGCCTCCATCCTTCCTCATTTGAACTATTGCTGATAGCTCCTTTCTTCCGCATTCAATGCCATCATGTCATGTAAGACTTGACATATTCAATGGATTATGTTGTAAGATACCCTTTGAGATACTATGGAATGATAGAACTATTGCATACAAAAGCTAAAAAATATATGCTATTTCAAAAGTGAAAATCAATTTAAATGCCACAAATACTAAATACGATATAGACCTTCAATTTTAAATCTCATAGATTAGGCATGTAATCTCTAGATGCGCTCAAAGTGGAATGACCAACTAAATCTATTTTGTTTTTAAATTCATGATCGAGTGTTTCCTTTACACAATTGAGATCATAAACTCATAAAGAGTGAGCATGCTATTGTATATAAGATGCTCTCAAGCTCCAAATATATTACCACATAATTGCTCTATCTACTATCTTAAGAAAGAACACCTCTTCAATCTAAATGGAAGGAGATATAACAGCACCGTGATTACAACTCCTTGCTACCAAAAATCTTGAATCCATCCACAGGCCAGCCATGTTCTCTTTCTCTCTCTATTATATCCAAAGAAAGATATAACCTCGTGATGCTTATGAAAAATATAGAATCACCATAGCATCTCCTATAAGTAGCTATCGCTCTTTGTATTGTAGGCTATTCTTTGTCATTGCCCTTGCATCATCTTCAGTTAATTAGTGGAGTCTCAAATGATGAAGATGATGCCTGTTAGCTAGTCTTTTATCAGAAACAGGCAGAGAAGATATTATGCTAGTGAGGAAGTCACTATGATACTTCCTAACTTCTTTCTTTCCAAACATCCCCCTTGTGCCTTCCTTATACGTCATGAACGTGTGTGTTGTTCCAAGATTCGGTTCTCCCGTTAAGGGGAACTTTGATCTTCGAGTTGCGTTAATTACAGCCACATGAAGTTGCCATCCAAGGTCTTGTCTCATTCCCTGGTACGAGTGGGGGTGCAATGCAACCACTCACGTGAACTTGGGGGATTGCACGCTTCACAATCCCAATGGAAGGGACTGCAAGCTCGTGGGTTTGAAGAAAAATGAACCTGTGTGAGACTGTCTTGTGGTTAAACACTTCTTGCTCACAAATTACAATTACTACTTCAGACTCGTACGTTACTGTTTCAGAGCTTTCCTGTTCATTAATACGCCAACGGAACCCAGAAACGGACACAGACGTTCCGATAACGATCTATATTTGACAATCCTTGGAATACAAGTACGAACCCTGTAATTTCTTTCCAACTGAAGCAAAAGTCCTTCTGCTATTGAAGTTGGAAGAGATGCAGCAAAAAATGGCGAATACTTGGTTCGGGGTGAAAGGAAAGGCAAACTAGGTAAGACGCAGAATTTAAGGGAGACAACTCAATCGAACGTACTAATAGATCAAGTAACGCAGTAGAAGATCGAGCAAATACGCCTAAAAGGCTAAGAAGACTGTAAATTTTATGATACAATACTTTGAGTTCAGCCTTGATACTCTAACTTGGTTTAAGTAGATTGAAACAATCTTGAAATGTTTAAATAGATACTCTTGACGTAATTGAAGTAGATTGAAACAATTTCGCAATGTTAAAATAAATGCTCTGACTTACTTTAAATAAATTGGAATAATCTTGCAACGTTTGAAAAAGGACTACAAGGACTTACCATGAAATCGTCTATCTCTGTGCCGGCGTCGACCTCTGGACCTGTGTCCTTGCCCAGCATAAGATACTTGATGGCCACATCGTGCTTGCTTGCGAGCTGCGCCTCGAGCGCTTGAATGTAATCTGCTGGTAGTCCGACGCACAAGCACGAAACGTGGGCTTGTAACAATTGTTCATACAACGGATGTGATAGTATATCCGCTTTCAACTTTGCGGAGTTCCGAAGCTCGTCAAGAAGATAGCTTTGTGATGCATGGCTACAAAAGTCGTTCTCCCTTTCCGCAGAAACTGTTATGTTGGAATAGCTGCCTTCCATAGGCTGCGGAGGAAAAAAAGCATGCTCGGCCATGCCCTTAGACAGATCTGATTGAAGTAGAGCTGCGTACTCCGAACCACTCGCTCACTTATCTTCTTGTTCGCTGAAGACAGACAAGGTGTAGGACTGTCAGCGGAATGATACATTTTAAAAGAGAAATGTAAATCCTTTGCCAAATGTGTTCGAAGTAGGGCTTGCTAAGCGCTGACGCTGCTAAAGCTGGAATCTATAATGCTGATTTTCATTTGTGCTGAGTGTGTCGAATTAGAGAAATTGATCATCCAATATTCAGATCCATACCGTGTCTTGGCCCTGCCAGTGCCAGGTCTAAGTACTGACGTCGAAGAGACGGGAGCGTCGCAGCTACGGTCCAAGGGACGAGAATCTCGTTAGCCTACACCTCAGTGACCTCACTGATCTAGAAGTCACCCAGGCGGCAAGTGAAAAGATAGTGGAGCGGTTCGGCATAAGCAGGCCTCGGTGAGATGTTAGAGAGCCAGAATATCGAAGCGGAAGTTGCAGAAAACCGAGGCAGCAGAAAGCGGAGCTGCTGTCTTGTAGAGAGTGCGAGTGTAGAGTGTACGATGTTGATTGTGGGGGGGAGGCGAAGGAGAGAGAGGAAACAAATGGGGAGGGGGACGGGAGAAGGATAGAAGGACTCGGGAGGGAGGAGGGGGATCTGCTACAGTGCAAGTGTTTGTGGTGCGCTGTCATGTAAGGAAGGTGGTGATAGTGCGCAGCCACGGGAAATGCCTAACATACTTACACTCTCGCATGACACTCTCTCTTTCTCTCTCTCTCTCTCTCATGCATGTGAGACCCCTACACTTTTTTAAATTTAACACACACACACACACTCGCGCACTCTCTCTCTCTCACATGCACTCTCTCTCACCCACATGCACTTATGAGCTTTCCAACAAACACACACACACACACGCGTGCATGCATGCGCATGGGACCAAGGTGCAACACACACACATATGCTCACATGCACATGCATATGACCTAGGATGTTGCAAACATACTCTCTCTCTCTCTCTCTCTCCCTCTCTCTCTCTCACACACATACACACCCCTTCACATGCATATGAGACCAAGTCTAAATTATTACCAGTGTATACACTCACATGCACATGAACAAATCTCATACTCTTATCTGTCCTCACTTTTGCCAGGCATCAAATCCCCCTTTTCCCTTTGCCTTTGCCCTATCACAACTTCTCTCCCCTCTTCATCATGGTCGTTTGCCCTCGTTTGACTCACCACCCTTAACTGCTCGTCCATTTATTAAAGTTGTGCATCCATAGCTTGGTCACTTTTGAATTCGTGCAATGATAGCTATGTCACTTTTTCCTAACTCTGCCCTATCCTTAATGTACGGAGAAAGAGATCTAGCACCATCTCTCCCATTTTGCTAGTTCTCAGCAACTATCAGCCAACACCATCATAATCAAAGTAAATATGGAGCTTAGAGCATCAAAATTTGAGGAGGGTGGCATGAGAGGCTTTACCTTTCATACTTCCTTTGAGAGCTAGCTTTTACATTACAATCAGCTTTGAACTCTTAGAATACTTGTGAGAGTAACATAGCCACCCTCCATGTCATAAGAGAAACAGTACCAAATGCCTAAATATGTAGTCGTCTCGTCATTCCATCAAATGTCATCATAGGAGTACCAAACACCTAAACCATTAGTGGTCATTCCATCAAATGTCATCAAAGAACTCTATCCTGAGAAGCTATAATAAGCTAGTACAACCATGCCACCCATTATCAACCTATAAATAATGACATTGTTTAAGGGCTTCTGTACTTCTTTGAGGTGGAAATTTAGTTGGATCCTCTTTAACTCTAATTATATGTATGCATGAAACTGGAGAAAATCCAAGGAGCTTCGAGACTACCAATAATTTCACAAGAGAAGCAGTGCTATGACTAGATGCACACATCTAATGTCATTATGAGTATCACAAAAGTCACCGTGTGCATATTCAATAAAGCAGTTTTATTTTCTTGTGCAGTCATGTAGAATATGTGTACATATATAAGGCACATAAGGGTTATATAGACTTACTCTTTTCTTGTTTTTACATAGTCAATTTGGTAGGGAGGAGGGGGATTAGCAAAGGCTGCTATAGTGCAAGTGCTTGTGTGTGTGGTTGTGCACTATCATGTAAGGAAGGTGGTGGTGATGCACAGCCATGAGAGATGCCAAGGCTTAAGTTATCATTTCCTAACATTTACACACTCTCATATGCACATGCTCAAGGCATTGTTGTGAGACTCTCTCTCTCTCTCTCTCTCTCTCTCTCTCATGCATATGAGACCAAGGCAAAGACGTTGCCAACACACACACCTAAACTTTAAAAGGAAAACAAAACTCTCCTCTCTCTCTCTCTCTCTCTCTCTCTCTCTCTTTTTTTTTTAACACACACACACACAGAGGACCTACGGGACCACAAACACGTACACACACACAAACATGCATGCACACACACACACACACACACACACACACATAGAGGACATACGAGACCACAAACACACACACACACAAACATGCATGCACGCACACACACACACAGACATGCATAGAAACACACACACACACACACACAAGCGTGCACACACATGGGACACACGGGATGACATACAGAGACACACACACACCCATGCATGCACGTGCACACATACACACGTCACACATGAAACCAAGGTGCAACACACACGCACACATGCACATGACACAGGTCCCACACATATAGACACATAGTCACATGCACATGCATATGAGCTAATTGTTATAAGCAGACTCTCTCTCTCTCTCTCTCTCTCTCTCTCTCTCTCTCTCTCTCCAACTCTCTCTCTCCACACACACACACACACACCCCTGTACACACATGCACCCACCCCCCCACACACACACATAGAGATGAGACTAAGGCTACATGCATTACACACCAACACAAACTCTCTCTCTCTCTCTCTCTTTCTCTCTCTCTCTCTCTCTCTCTCTCTCTCTCTCTCTCTCTCTCTCTCCACACACACACACACACACACACCTGTACACACATGCACCCGCCCCCCCACACACACACATAGAGATGAGACCAAGGCTAGGTGCGTTACACACCAACACAAACTCTCTCTCTCTCTCTCTCTCTCTCTCTCTCTCTCTCTCTCTCTCTCCCCCCACACACACACACACACAGATGAGACCAAGGCTAGATGTGTTACACACAAACACAAACTCTCTCTCTCTCTCTCTCTCTCTCTCTCTCACACACACATGTGTATGCCTGTGTGCATACACATGCATGCATGCATCTACCTATGCAAGCATGCGTGCACGTGCACAAACACTTACAACCCTACCCACACACACACACACATGCACACATGCGCACTCTCTCTCTCTCTCTCTCTCTCTCTCTCTCTCTTTAGTGAACTCTCACACATACATGCACGTACGCACACACCCACACGACACACACACACACACACACACATGCACAGTCACGTGCACATGTATATGAGACCAAGTTTAAGTCATTATGAATGTACACACTCACATGCACATGAACAAATCTCATGTTATTATTTGCCTTTGCACCATTCCTCTCCCCTCTTCATCATGGTTGTTTCCCTCATTTGAGTCAACACCCTCAAATGCTCATCCATTTGTTAAAGTTGTGCATCCATAGCTTGGTCACTTTTGAATTGGTGCAATGATAGCTATGTCCTTTTGCCTAACTCCCATTTACCCTTAACGTACAGAGACAGCGATCTAGCACCCTCCTCCCATTTTGCTAGTTCACAACAACTATTAGTCACCATCAATGTCTACCCTTAACGTATAGAGATAGGGATCTAGCACCCTCCTCCCATTTTGTTAGTTCACACCAACAATTGGTCACCATCAAAAGCGAAGCCTAGTGCATCAAAATTAAAGGAGGGTGGCATTAGTGGCCTATCCTTGCATACATCCTTTAAGGCTAGGTTTCACCTCACAATCAACTTTGAACTCTTAGAATACCTATTAGATATAGCCACCCTCCATGTCATGAGAGAAGTACCAAACACCTGAACAGGTAGTGGTCATTCCATCAAATGTCATGAGAGGAGTACCAAACACCTAGATAGTTAGTCGTCATTCCATCAAATGTCATCAAAGTGCCCTTTATCTTTAGAGGCATACCATGGTCAAAGTGGTACTGACATCTTACAACACTGCTTTGTCAGTTGGAGAGGCACGGTCATTAGACATGCATAGATCACACCACAATCAAGCATAAAGTTATAATAGGCATGCACAAGCATGTACCTGTGCATCCTGGATAGTATTACATGGTCCAGATCAAAATCCCCCTGATGAAAATGTCTACGGCCCGCCTTGGGGCTCTAGAAATATCAAAGGCACATACGTTGCCATAGGGTCTGCAGCTCCTCTATCAAGGGTGTCATGTACACATCCATATTTTTTGCCTTGTACTATCTTGGCACAAGTAAGGCAAGCATGAGGTGTCTCTTATTATTGTTAGCCATGGAGGAATATTGTAGTTTACCAGGACTATGGGCCATGTTGACCACGCTGTCAAGCGTAACCCAAAAGGGTTCACGCCATCCATTGCGAACCCAAGATGTAAACTATGTGGCTCCCTCACAAAGTCCAACCACATGTTGTCTATGTGCTAGCTCCAAGCAACATAATTTGCATGGATCCTCAAAGTGTCATAGGTGGACTAGTGTGTAGCATGCCATGTCATCAGCTATGCAATGGACTTGCATCTGAACATGTGCTATATTTTGGGAATGATTGGAAAATGTCTCAAGAACTTCACTGGGATCCTCTCCCCCTACAAGTCCTATTCATAGCACTGTACCCCAGTACACTCCAGACAATTAACCAAATCTCCATACTCATGGAGAAACAAAATACAATCACTAGGGCAAGCTAGCGTGGATAGTGTCATAGTCCTCTCCACTTGAACACATCCAAAACCATCCCCCCCAGTCAAGTAAAACACCCAAGTCCCTTGGAGACCCCCAAACCCCCCCTCCACAACCCAAAACCAAAATCCCCCTTGACCCCCTTAAACCCCCAACACCCCTAACCCCCCCTAAATCCCCTCAGGCCCCCTTAAACCCTCCCAAATCCCATGAACCCATCCAAATTGCCTAAACCTTCCCAAACCCTAGTTCCTAAATCCCCTTAAACCTCAGACACCCCCTAAACCCCCCTTAAATCACTCCTAAATCCCCTCAAACATACTTAAAACCCCCCAAGCCCCTAAACCCAGAACCCCCAAACCCTTATTTTCTTAGTATATGCATCAGTATATACTAACACTCATACCGAAGCCTCTGGTATATATAACGATGTTGATACCATCGATTAACTAATGGCACCGAAGACAAAACCCGCAATTTCCCTTCTCGCAATTCCATTCGCATTTTCTTTCTTACATCCTCCCTCCTTGCTTTTAGCTCACGGTCGCCCTCCATCCTTGCCTCTCCCTCCCCTGCCACCTCTCCATCATCTCCTACATTCGCCCTCTCCACCTACAAGCCTTGCAAAAGTTCCCTCTCCACCTCAACGTAAGAATTTCTCTCATCTACTTCTATTTCAAGTTCTTTTTGTTTCTTTGTCTTTCCTTTATGTTTCCTTCTCCCTCTTCTCTAGTTTCCCTTCCTTTCTCTTATGTTCCTCTCCTCCTTTCCCTTTCTTTCTCTCAAAACTATGAAATGAAAGAACAATGTATGAAAAAAAAATCGTGAAAGAGAGGAGTAAGAAAGCTTGTTTGTAGGCTTCGCTTTGTCTCCTCTCCATTCCTTTGGTATGTTGCTTCTCCAAACTCCTCCTTTCACTAACTAGTTCTCTTAAAAATAGTATGATTCTTCTCTTTATAGCGTAAAATACAGAAAAACCTTGAGCGGGATCATCCATGGTCGTGCGTAAGACATATACTTTCTAGGTAAGAATGTTTTTTCACTCTCTCTTATTTTCCTTTTCAGGCATACATTGGCCTGCAGTGATGGGCATAGGAACTCTCCACTCTTTTCCTCTCTTTCTTTCTCTATTTCTCTCCCTTTCTTCTTCTTCTTCTCTTCTCTTCCTCTTTTTCCTTCTTCATTTTCTTTCTTAAAGTTTCTCCTTTCTTCTTCTACTTATTCCCTTCCTATTTTCTTCTTCTTTCTCTCCTCTCTTCCTACTCTTATTCCCTTCTTATACTCTTCTTCTTACCTCCTCTCTTCTTATTCATATTTATTTCCTATCCTTCTTTCACTTTGCTCCTCCTCCCTTTTCTTTGTCTTTTCCTCCCTCTTCTCCTTTCTCTATTTCTTTCCCTCGTTATCTCTTTCCTCTTTTTCTCTTTCCTTTCCATCTTTTCCTCTATTTATTTTTCTCTTTCTCTCCTCTCCTTATTCTCTTCTCTTCATCTTTCCTCTCTTTCTCTCCTCCTCTCCACTCTTCCTTTCTTTCTTTCTCTCCTCATCTTATTCTCTTCTCTTCCTCTTTTCTCCTTCTTTCTTACTTCTTCCTATTCTTTCTTTCCCCTTTCTTTTTCTACTTATTCCATTCTCACTGTCTTCTTCTTTCTCACCTCTTATTCCCTTCTTATTCTCTTCTTCTTTCATTTTCTTTCTTTCTCATTTGTTCTTCTACTTATTCCCTTCTTATTCTCTTATTTCCTCCATTTCTCCTCTCTTCTTATTCCTCTTTCTTTTCCCTCTCTTTTCTTTTCTCTATTTCTTCCTACTCTTATTCCCTTCTTATTCTCTTATTCTTTCCTCCTCTTATTTCTCTTCTCTTCCTATTCTTCTTTTTTCCTATCCTGCTTTCACTTTGCTCCTCCTTCCTTTTCTTTCTCTTTTCCTCCCTCTTCTCTTTCTCTTGTTCTCTCTTTCCTCTCTTTCTCTTTTCCTCTCCACTCTTTCCTCTCTTTGTCTCCTCTTCTTATTCTCTTCTCTTCCTTTTTTCTCTGTCTTTCTTTCTTCTATCCTTTTCTTTCGTTCTCATTTCATTAGGGGAATTTTGGACTCCAAAAGGGCCTCATAAGGAGTGGATTAGCAAAATGGATTAAGAACTAATAAGGCCTACAAAGGGTCCCATCATCCCATATGGGGACAAAAAATTACATCTCCCTAGGTCCTTGGTGGTCCCCAAAAGTGCACCTCCCTCTCTGCATTGGAGGGCCCCCCCACTCTCAAAAAGTTAACTCTCTTAACAACCTTTAGTGGTCCAGATTCCCAAAAAGTATCTCGAGGGTACACCCTAGCCCAAAATTTTGAAAATTTTCAAAAGTGCCCAAAATGGCCCAAAACTTTCCCCCAAACCACGCCTATGCACCCAAATCACTTTTCAACATCTAAATCCTACTCTTTCTCACCGTATTCATCTTTCAATCCCACATTCATACTCCTTCTATCGTGAGCACTTTGCAACACCCAAATCCATTTTCTTCTCATCATTTTGTCCCAAACTTGCTTCCATTGGTCCTATTATATCTTTCCATTGTACCAAACTTGTTTCCATTGATGCTATTCTATTCTTTGAACTGATCCAAGGCCTTATTTCTAAATCTCTCTCATGGCTCCATTGGAAGATCACACCAACAAGCCACGAAAAAGCACCTTGCACATCGAAGTTGCACTAGAGTATGCCACAACTCGTCAATGTTATGGCTACAAGGTTACTGGCAAAGATACACTAGATCAATTACGACAACAAGGAACAAAGCATGTTGACTTATGGAGTGTTGGTAGACTCTATCCAATGGATCCTTTGATAGGTGCTCCATCTTTGTTTGAAAATGTGATGAGAGTTTGATTCAATACGTAGGTGATGGTCTT
The DNA here is from genome assembly GCF_047967505.1 of Dipteris shenzhenensis. Classification (NCBI taxonomy): domain Eukaryota; kingdom Viridiplantae; phylum Streptophyta; class Polypodiopsida; order Gleicheniales; family Dipteridaceae; genus Dipteris; species Dipteris shenzhenensis. The sequence goes on along the minus strand of NC_141613.1, from coordinate 39,530,279 downwards.
CAAGGCTTACTAGGATATTGTAAACGCATCGGCCATTCCAGTGCTGAAGCACACTTTGCGAAGGTTCACTTGTTGAGAATGGAAGGAGAGACAAAGATACTTAGAGATATCATGCATAACCTCCAAGAACAACTAACCCAAGAACAAAAAAAACTTGCTGACTTAGAATTTGCGAAAGAGAGGTCACAAGAGACAATCACAAGATTAACAGATGAGAAGAATAAACTACTAAAAAAGGCTTGGTGTATCCAACAAGAGCTTGCTACTTTGACTAGGAGATTAGAAAGGATAAAAAGAACCCCTCTAGGTTACAAGCATAGGATCAAGCCCGTGCAACCAACGGAGAGCTTGGCATATGGTGGTGGAGCAAGGAAATGCAGGGTGAAAGCTATGTATATTTGGACTATTTTGTAATTATGAAGCATTACTTACAAATGAGTCTGAAAAGCTCGGGGGGTCCACCTTACATAAGCCAGCTATACAACGTGCATTCAAAAGGTATTTAAAAAACCCCTCTATAACCACATTTTATCTATTTTATATACCCCTACTGTGAATTTTTTTATCAATAATTATATCCCTTCAATAAATTTAAATTTGAGGAGGCTATATTTTTTGCCCTCCTCTTGTACATTTCAGTGTTAGTTGAAGTAGACACTACTTATGAGAAATTATATTGTATAATTGAATAAATCCCTTTAATTTGTATGGAGATGCATGCTTTACACCCATACTAGTACCTAATAGAACGTATTTTCAACTTTTTATCTTTTAAATTCCCAAAATCTCATGTATTTAGTCCACCTTATCCAATTTTGTTTCCCTTGCATGCTCCCAAACTATCACAAGCTACTAGAGATTTGCATGAAGTAACTTGACTTGAACTATTTCTAATGTTATCATGATTTCTCTAAAAATTTTATGGAGGAGGTTATTGGAAGAAATTCCTCTAACAAACTTTGTGCTGTAAAGAGTGTAATTAAGAAGAAAGAATTCATTTCTATTCTTAAGGACCCTCGTTGGCGTGCATTGCGACATGCAATATTACAAGAGGTTGCAACCGATTTAGAGAATCTTGTAGATCCATCAGAAGTTGTCCATGCATGTGATGCTGCTGGCATTAGTCAGCAAGGGTACTTAGCTGTGTATAATATCTTTGTAAATGCACTTCGAGGTCAAGGAATTAAGAACCCTCTATTGCCGAGACCAGTATACATTAGAAATGCAAGGAAAGAAACAAATTTTGATGTTCAAGATTTGTTGGGTGGATTTATACACATCTCATAAAGCATGACGTTGGAAGGCACAAACAAGACAAATGTCCAACATAGCAAAAGGAAACGAACATGAAAGCATTGGGTATGTTAAAATTATATTGTTTAGAGAGCTTGAATTTTTAATGAAATCTTTTCTAATCATGTAAATATTTAATCTTTCAGATTGTGAAGGAAAGTTAGTATTCGTTATCAAATTGGATGAGTGTGAGGTTGTAAAAGGCCACAAGTTAGAGAGGGTTAGTATTACTTTGATGAATAAAGCCCTCAGACATGCCAAAGATAAGGAAATTATGGAAGATTTTAGTGTGCAATCAGAAAAGCACATTTGGTGGCTTGCCACGTTTGAACTTCCTAAAGAGACACACTCATTCTTGAAATGGGTATTTGATAGATCTCCAATTCCAACTGTCATAGATGGGCAAATGAAAGGAGAGTTGCTTCAAGTTGAATGGTTCGGATCATTTAAAGTTGAATGGCACATGGCAGGAGATCTGAAGACATTGAAGTGTATGTTTGGAATGGAATTGAGTGTAAATGCGACATATCCGTGTCTTTATTGTATGCACTCACACCAAAGTCGAGGTAGTAACATAGGAATACATAGAGGGAAAGAGCAAGTAAAAAGAGGAAAAGACTTTGGGAATGCTAAAGATGTAATGAATGACATCACAAATGATGAGGCTAACAAATGGATGTATTGGAGCAATGGAGTAATGAGCTGCAATCAAGATGCTGCACCCAACAAAAATCAAACCAATAAAAATTGGGATCCAATTTTAAACATTCCATTACAAAGAGTGCATTTATGTGTGTTACGTGCGGAGATGCGGCTCATTGATAAATTATTGCTTTACTTGCACATTGTATATGCATGAAACATGAAATCGGAGGAGAGAGTGGCATCATGTATAGCAAGGGTCAAAGATTTACTCTTGAGCATGGGTCTATATGGGGGAATGTAAAGCTAATCAAAGACGCACAATTCTCAGGAAAATCAAGAAATCTTCCAAATAAAGTGTCCATGGGAGGCTCTAAGGCATGAAGGTTTTTGTCCAATCATGGAAAACATCGATTAAATTTGCATTGGAATTATTGCAAAAAGTTATGTGATTGCAAGACTAATTTGGAAGCTGATCCTTATGTCAGAACCTTGAGAATACGTGTTTGGAAAGAATTGGATACTCCGGTAAAGATCTTGAGGAAGCCTTCCATAGACGATGATGATGTCCAACTATATAAAGTCAGCATGAAAGAGTTCATCGAAGCCATGGTAGCTGGATGGGGTGAATCACACATTGCTCACTACATGGTGTGTTTAGTCTTTGCTATTTTCAAAATTTTAATTGCAATCAATTTATTCTTGTTTACCTTGTGTTTTTTCTATGTATGCAGCACATTCTTTATGCTCATGGTCCATGGTTTCTTTGCCAATATGGTTCCTTGAATGCTTGGAGTGCCCAAGCGATGGAAAAGTCTCGTTATAGAGCTCGAGGTGCTTATTTCAAGAGTACATGACATGGAGGGTGGATTAATGGAAGTAATGCTCTTCATGAGATGTTCGAGTGGTTCTATCATGATATAGTCAGGTCCTCATATGCAAGGAATAAAGCTTTGCAAACAGAGTTTAGCCCAAGCAGTTCATCGAACTCAAATGAGTAAAAGAAGGCATTCATGGATATCTTCGCAAGCTTCCCAAATACATAGAAGTTGGATAGCAACCAGAAGTCGTGTTGGAAAGCATTGGATCGCTAAACCAAATGTACTTTGATGTTAATTAAAATTGCACTTCAATCTTTCTTGAGGACATTTGATTAATTGGCTCTTTTTTTTTAAAACAAGCGTTAAATTTTGTACTTGTGGACCCAACAAGGGCGAGCAATGAGAAAAGGTTGGGGGAGCGACCTCATGGGAGTTCAAGGGGAATTTCAAAAACCCCTTAAATAAGTTTTTTTCCCCAAAACAAACACCCCTCTTCTTTGTGTAATTTTTTCCTAAAGTTGAATGAAAAAACCCAATGTTTTAATAAACTAAGTAAATTTTTTGATAAATGTGACTTCTTTACAATGCAGGTGGTACACTAAAATTTTGTGAGGTTAACCCCCAAGGGGACAATGACAAATAGGGGGGGGGAGGAGGGGTTGAGGGGGGGTAAAGGGGGAAGAGGTGGGGGCTAACTAATAATGATGCACAAAATAAATATACCCCTATATATATGCAAATACCTTCATTTTCTCAGTACCAGTGCCAATACTCTCCCATACTAGTATATTCCTTCCTACCATCACATTTCAAATAGCTCCACCATCACCGACATGGCAAGAACAAAGCAAACTGGAAGACCGGTTGATTCCAGGACAAAGCTCCCAATCCCTCCCGATGTATACAATGTAATGATCGAAGAGAGAAGAAAGAGGGGTTAGGAGGAGGAGGAGACAGAAACCAATGAGCAAACACATGACAACGAAGAAGATCATGGGGAGCAATCCAATCCTTAGAGTCACAACCCGAGGCACCTCAAGAGCCAGAAAGCAGACTAGAAGGACAGGAGCGCAAAAGACACAGATAGGAAAAATAGGCCAAAGGACAAGAAGATGTAAGGCAAATGCGAATTCAATTGGCTCAACAACAAAGGGCACAAATGGAGAGCCAACAATTATGACCCGCACGGCACAAAGCTACTCAGGACTTTCCACATTCTAGATAGGGTGGAAAATCTTTGCCAGAATTGCATCACACAATTGCATCACACAGCAAAAGGAAAAGGCAAAGCTTGTAGTAGGCGAGGTGGAGACAGAGGTGGAGGTGGAGGTGGAGGAGGAGGTGGAGTCCCTAGGAGACACCACAGAAAGCCTGGAAGGAAGGCACTTCAAGAGATAAGAAAATATCAAAGTAGCATGAACCTTCTAATCCCAAGAGCACCATTTGCTCAATTGGTGAAAAACATTATGTAGTCCTACAGGGACGACTATCGTATTCAATCAATTGCACTAGCCGCCATACAAGAAGCAGTAGAAGTGGCGATCGTAACTCTTCTTGAGGACACAAACTTGTGTGCAATCCATGCCAAGAGGGTTACGATCATGGCAAAAGACATGCAGCTGGAAAGGCGGATCAAAGAAGACCCACAACTTAGGCCATAGATCAAATTTTTTGTTATATTCACTATGGACACCAATTTTGGTTGTCAAAAGCAATTTTGTGCAAAGATGGTTGTAAATATTTTTTGTAATAGAATCCTTTGGAAACTATTTTTCTTGTAGATTTTCAACTTTGAGCTTTCATTTTCAAGTGGAATCTTGCAATGTATTATTTACTTCCATATCTGATGTATGTATATAATGTAATTGATTGTTGATGGCAAATAATCATGGTAGAATGTAATTAGTCACTAGTATGTAATTAGTCAATAATCATGGTAGAATGTGATTAGACACTAGTATGTGACGGGGGATGCATTCCCCCAAAAAACAAAAAACAAAAAAAAGCCCAGGTTGTGATGGGTGTATTTGTTTCTTTTGTGTGATGGGTGTGTGTAAGTGATGGGGGATGCATCCGCAAAAACAAAAAACAAAAAAAAGCCCTTAAGAGGCCTCTCGGGGGACTTTTTTTGTGTATTTCTTGGTTTTTTGTCTTTTTTAATGTATTTCTTGTGTGTGTGATGGGTGTGGGTAAGTGATGGGGGATGCATCCCCCAATTTAAAAAAAACAAAAAAAGCCCCTGAGAGGCGCAAGTGCGTGCAGGCGTGACTTTGGGCCAGTGGTATAGTGACTTTTTTTTGTTTTCTTTAATGTATTTATTGTGTGTGTGATGAGTGTGTGTGTAAGTGATGGGAGATGCATCCCCCAATAAAACAAAAACAAAAAGTAGCCCCTGAGAGGCCCAGGTGCACACAGGCACAACTTTGGGCCAGATGAGGTCCCCGTCTGGCCCAAAGTCATGCCTGCGTGCACCTGGGCCTCTCAGGGGCTATTTTTTGTTTTGTTTTTTTTAATTAAGCAAACATAAGATCGGTGGGCTCTTATAGTAGAATGGACATCTAATTGCATTTGAGATTTGGAAGCTCTAAGTCCATAACTGTTTGTGGCAACGAGCAAAGTTCTAACATAGTCCATGTATTAAAGACATGGAAACTTTTTTAAACAGGGATGGTCAACACAGACCACACCAGTCACTCACTTGGCTACCTATCACCCAATGGATAGAATAACAAATGTGCTAGAACCAGTCATTCTAGTAATATGGCAACATTATTGAGTACATTCGAAATAAGAACAAAGTTGTGATCAATGCATGACTTAGTCCAAACAAGTTGGTCACAACAATTTCCATTGTGTACGACCACTTTCTTTGACATGAGGAACGAATAGCACAACTCCCAGAGTTTGGGAAATTTTGGGATGCATCTCCCAATTTTAAAAAAACAAAAAATAGCCCCTGAGAGGCCCAGGTGCATGCAGGCACGACTTTGGGCCAGACGGGGTCCTTGTTTGGCCCAAAGTTGCACGCAGCCCCGCCTGGCCCAAAGTCATGCTTGCATGCACCTGGGCCTCTCAGGGGCTATTTTTTGTTTTTTTTTCACTGGGGGATGCATCCCCCATCACTTACACACACACACAAGAAATACAGTAGGGGGAATTAGATAATAACAGCCCCCTCCCCTAGGTGTTGACTTCATTTGTTAAGGATGGTATTTAAGATGTCATTTTCATCCTTGGGGTCATTTTACCACTAGATCCACTAAAGGGACTATGGTAAGATAATTGTTACTTCGAAATTAATACGTTTCATGCTTACAAGGACCCTATGTTGAACAAAGGACCTCACATTTCTTTTGGATCAGTCACTTAATTATACCCTTAAGAGTACATATCCTAGTTGTGGCACTCATGAGGAAATCGGATGTAACAACAAAGCTTGGATCCCATTACCTGTCACGCAAGGACACCAGCCACCTTACATCTCTCACAAGCATGCAATGCCTATACCTCCTTGTCATGTGAGCTCAGATCTTTGGGGCTTCCCTCTATCTTCTCCTCATGTTTTTCCACTTTCCTCCACCTAGATCCTATATTCTTTCCTTTCCTCTCCCCATTGATGCTACCCTAGCTTGCATTAGTATTCACGCAGCTCATATGGAGCTCGTATGGTAGCCTTTTCCTTCTCGAATGATTGGGCAATGCCACTCATCAGGTCAACTCTTATGGCTTCCAAAATCCTTCCGTTGCTTTGTGCCATCGATGGTCCTAACATGTAAAAACAAAAAAAAAGTGCCTATGTCATGGCCACCTTCTGATCAAAGATGCAAAATTTTTGCCCAAATCAATTTGCTTCTTTATGCTTAAAATGTGTCCCAATTTATAAACCCATATCTTGATCATTAGCATTCAAAGTTGGGACCCACTTTGAATAATGGTTTCATATGTCATGTTATTCACATCATTTTAATCCATTGCAACCATTTTAATCCATTGTTGCTCATAGCTATCAGTGCATTTGTCAACCTTACTGGTCATTTTGTATCAAACTTCATTGCAGTCATCACCAATGCCTTTAGAATATCAAGGCACACTTCTAAAGTGATTTTGGCCATTCCTAGCATACCTTACAACATTTTACACCATAAGGGCCTACATCTTCAATTGTGTGTAGCAACCCTTAGCCACAATTTCCATAAAAGTCAAAACCCAATCTCCTATGCTAGGATTGAGTCAGTCATATGCTTGTTCTCTATCCAAATTTGATAATACATAAACACCAACCAAGTATACGTGTGGATTATTTCCATCTCCATGTGGAACCATTGGCATAAGTGAGATCTTTCCATCTCAATCATGGAGCATATATCCTCTTAATTTACATTAATCCTTCCAACTAACCATGCACATAACTAAATTAGCCACCATATTATTGTTCTATTTTCCTCCTAGGTTTGGGATGCAAAACATTCCTAGTCCCAAGATGAATCTAAATATGGAAGGGTTTGAGATTGTGCATCCAATTTAACCTTTTGTTGCTATCTTGATTAGAGTTCATTAGCAATCTTGATCTTGTCTATTCATACACCTAGTAACTTGAAGAATTTTTTAAACCTTTGATAAGGGAATGTACTTTTCTTCAAAATCAACTATATATTTAAATTAAGGATACACGAAAATCCAAGAAATGAAACTCGATTATAATGCAAAGCACCACCCATCTAGAAAACAAGAGATATATATTAAATTTTGAAGTCTATACAATATTTATTGTATATTGCATCCACTAGATGCACTTTTTACAAAATATTTGCTTGCTTAGCTTTAGCTACTATTGCTGCTCTCCTTTAAGTTGACAAACCAGTGGCTTCACTGAAAGATTCTACAAGCTTCCCAACATCATAAACACGTACCGAAGCACCCATAGCAGCAACTGCCATGATTCTTCCTGCTAGTTTCTCTCTAAAAGTAGATAATGCCAAGTCCTGCCTCACCAAAATACACTTGCATGCAGAAGGGGGTAAAGGCACAAGGGAGACTAGCTTTGAAAGTGCCTTGCACTTTATCATCTATTCCTTCCCATAAGGGGAGAACAAAGTATGGAAGCACACTAGGCTATGGCACTCGAACATTCTGATGCAGTTTCCTAGTACTGAATCCACACCGATGCTATCACCTCAACCCCCTTTATGTGTCGCAAACTTATCAACTTCGATGACATCCTAAAAATTGAGATAACATCAGTAATCTTCTCAATGCCAAACTAAGAACATAAATTCATTCATTTCGACAAAATATCATGAACTTACAATGTGGGCAGCATCTTGTTCGTCCATTTGAGTTATATCGATGGGGCTTTTGCTCTCATCAATTGTTAGAGGTGGTGCCGATGATGAGGCCTCTGCAGTATTCTCAAGTCTCTAGCATTTTTGCGCCCTCTCTACTTCCAATCTTTCCTGGACCTCACGAAACTCCATCTCTGTAACTGCTGCATTAGTAGAGTCATGCATTTCCTCCCACACAGTTAAGATCGGATGCTCCAAAGTGTTTGTAGGTGCCAAATCTATGCACCTATCCAACCCCTCTTTTGGGTAACCTAAGTTACTACTACTCTCCCAACGGAGAGTGCCCCCAGTACTTCATCTTCTCTCAATTTTTTAATATATTGAATGTCAATCAATAATAAATATTCTCTGTTTTCAATCAAAATATACAGAAGGGTTTGCATCAAAACCTCATCCATCATACCTTCTTCCTCCTCTTTTTGGTTCTCCTTCCTCCTCTTCCTCTTTTGGCTATCCCGTAGGGGATGATGTCCCGCCTGCTTCGAGAACCACAACCAACTCTATCGTCTGCTCTATTTCTGCTGTGTGCTTTCCCTTGTCCAAAGTTACACTAGACCAATCTAGAGCTCAACGGTGGCTTCTGCAACCACATCAGGATTCTCCTCAACGTTCACATCTTGCCCTGTTGTTAGAAAAAGAGTTGGCTCTACATTGATGAATGGAGGTGCATATGTGTCCTCCATTTCCAAAAGAATTACACAATAGGCTATTTCTAAGGATACAAAACGAGTTTCTATAGGACCCGCTTGCATATCCAACTCTTATCCTTGGAAGTCCTTCTAAAACTTTTTGGACTAAGGGATTTGCAAATTCTTTGCAACCTTAACTTGAAAGTGCTATTAGCCCGACGACAATAAATGAGGAGATTCACAGGAACCCACTGTACTCTATCTATGTCTAGCCGAATCAGGTAAGGCTTGATTTTCTCTCTCACATAATCTACCACATCTCTAAAGAAATCTAGATGCTTGTGGACTGTGCTGATGACATCTATCTAACAATCAAAAATGTCATATAACTCTACCTCTCTACTCGAATGATGAGTAGAAGCAAGACGAAGTCATGGTATGCCTCACGGGAGGTTTGTGGAAGATGGCAAGAGTAGGCTGTCTAGCAGGAGGTGAGGACAATAAAGGCTATGTCATACCTAATGGCCCTTTATATAGTTGACTTCAGCCTCTTTAAATACCTTAAAAGCCTGACTACAATTTAGGTAATAAAATATTCGACAATGTAATATATTGGCCTAAATAATATTCCATTCCCGCCTCCCCCGCCACCGATAATAATGGTTTTTTTTTTTGGAATTTAGGGGGCCCTATGTTAGTACAAATGACATCACACTTAACAAAAACTATTACATTTAGTCAAAAACTATTACAACACAGTTTCAAAACTTTTACATTTATTCAAGTGCTATTACAACACACTTCAAAAACTATATCATATTTTCAAAACTATTAGAACACACATCAAAAACTACTAATTTTATTAAGTATACTCATTGCCAGTACAAATGACATCACACTTCAAAAACTATTACATTTATTTATTACTAGTATGAATGGACAAGTTATAAGGAGGCTTCCATTTCTCAAGCATTGATGTTCCTTCGAGTTGCCTTCTTACTATCTTCCCATTTAGTGTAAAGAAAAAATCACTATCATCAAATTCTCGAATGTGCTTCAAGCTCCAACTACCTCTTACCTCAAGATATTGGATATCCCCATTGGGCATATGTACCTCTATCTCTGTGGTGTCCACTACATCACAATCCATAGGTATCCATGTGCCATGATTATTTTTCCAACGTTTGTAAGCATATCTCATGTAGCAAATACTTTGCACTACTTGATATCTTATTACTATACTTTCTTTAGTAAGTATACATCAAAAATGGTCTCCCTTTTGTAAACCCTCCCTAACATCCCACATTGGGTATAGAATATTATCAAGAAATTCATTTTCTAGGCCTTTGCATACCCACATGGTCTTTGTCTTGTAAATGAAGACTGATTTGAAAAAATAAATAAATGTAATGGAGGGCATGAACCAACTAACACCTATAGATTTTGAACCGAAAGTAAACTTCATTGATGATTGAATATCTGATCTTATCTTCATTCTAAATGCATCGATAGAGAATGGATCAAGAAGAGGCCATTCTGGACTATCAAAGTTAGGGAGAGGAATAGGACGTAGGCTTCCATATGCACCTTCTCTTCGAGGAACTTGGTAACATGAATTATAGAAAAAAATACTAGACTTTGTTAAGGAGGCAGCGCTCCATCTTGAGAACATGAATTCCCCAATATTTGAATGGAAAGCTTGAAATATTCCTGTGAGACTATCCAGAGGCTGGGTTTCAACTTTAGTAGAGGGAAAGATATCTACATAGAAAGCAAAGAAAGATGTTAATGGGCCAATCAATCTGTCTCTCTCTCTCTCACACATACACACACACTTCTCTCTCTCTCTCTCTGTCACACACCTCTCTCCCTCTGACTCTCTCTCTCTCTCTCTCTCACTCACAAGTCTCTCCCCTCTACTATCTCCCCCTAACACCCCTCCATCTCTCTCTCTCTCTCTCCCCCCCTCCCCCTCCACTATCACCACAAGATACCCTCTCTCAAAACACATGCTCACATACAATCATTAGAATACACAATTGAACTGAAAATGAAAAAAAGTTAATATAAAAGAGAGATACAATTTGAAGGAAAGCAAGTTTGACTAGCAGGATCCAAGTTCATGTCTTGAGCCATGTACACGTGCTAAACCTTCACCTTAAGTCCTTTTTTTTTATTACAAAACTAAACAATGCGACCCTTCCAATGACCCTTCACCTTAAGTCCTTTTTTTTTATTACAAAACTAAACAATGCGACCCTTCCAATGCTTCTCTTTCTTTGCTCTATCCTTTCTAGAAACCTTGGATGGACCTATTGCAGATGGTTGCATTGTGACCCATGACATTAACCTAAACTCTTGAGGGATCCAAATATCACTGTTGTCCTTCAAAATGCAACCCACACAAGATTGAATTGATAGCTTTGGCCTAGGGGAATGGGAGTGCTTCACCATTGTAGAAAGAATGGGAGCAAGCAAAGATAAAGAAGTTGGGAGGAGGAAGAGGTTGAGAGGAGCTTGAGTGGAGGAAGAGGTTGGAAGGAGGCTGAGAGGAGAGGTTGAGAGGAGGAAGAGTTTGGGAGGAGGCTAAGAGGAGGAAGAGGTTGGGAGGAGGCTGAGAGGAGGTAGAGAGGAGGAAGAGGTTCAATGGGAGGAGTTTGGGGTGCTAGGGACACTTTTGAAAATTTTCAATTTTTTGGAGGGAAAAAAAAGTCGCAGGTTTGGGGGCCTACCAAGAGAGCCTAGGAGGGGTATGGGGACCATCCAAAAGTGAAAGGGGGGAGTAAATGCCTCAAGAGGTGGTGGGGGCAAGAGAGAGGCAAGTGGAAGCCTAGTGGGGACCAAGGAGGACTCTCCACCAATGAGAGGCCAATATGGAATCATCCATTCTTTTAATGCCCAAGCCTTCCCATTGGCTGGTTTGCTAATCACAAATCTTAAGGGACTAATCCAAGAGGCCCTTTTTGAGTCCAAAATTCCCCTAATGCTTCTTCTACTTACTCCCTTCCCTCTTCTACTTATTTCTTTCCCTCATTCTCTCTTTCCTCTCTTTCTCTCTTCCTCTCCACTCTTCCCTCTCTTTCTCTCCTCTTCTTATTCTCTTCTCTTTCTTTTTCTTTTTCTTTCTTCCTTCTTTCCTTTTCTTTATTTGTTATTTCTTCTTTCCCTTATTCCCTTATTATTCTGTTCTTCTTTCTCTCCTTTGTTCCTACTCTTATTCCCTTATTATTCTCTTCTTCTTTCCTCCTCTTATTTCTCCTCTCTTCTTATTCCTCTTTCTTTCCTCTCTTTCTCTCATCCACACCACTCTTTTCCTCTCTTTCTTTCTCTATTTCTCTCCTCTTCTTATTTCTTATCTTCCTCTTTTCTCCTTCTTTCTTCCGTGTTCCTTCTCTTTCTTTCCCCTTTCTTTGTCTACTTATTCCCTTCTTATTCTCTTCGTTATTTCCTCTCTTCCTACTCTTTTTCCCTTCTTATTATCTTCTTCTTCCCTTTTCTTTCTTTCTCATTTCTTCTTCTACTTATTCTCTTCTTCTTTCTCTCCTCTCTTCCTAATCTTATTCCCTTCTTATTGTCTTCTTCTTTCCTTTTCTTTCTTTCTCATTTCTTCTTCTACTTATTCCCTCCTTATTCTCTTCTTCTTTGTCTCTTCTCTTCCTACTCTTATTCCCTTCTTATTCTCTTCTTCTTTATCATAAAAGACATTATCATACATGAAATGTCTCTTTTTGAGAACAATTTTTTTTACAAATCTAGATATATTATAATGTCTTTTATGAAGACCAATTTTGTTTATCAATACAAACATATATGATAATGTCTTTTATGGAGACCAATTTTGTTTATCAATACGAAATTTTTTTAACACAAATAGTTTCTACTTTTATCTTTATTTTCTATTGTTGAGCCAGATGGCATGTATAATATAAGATAGTTGTAGGCAATATATTATGTCATACATGATGAGAGAGTTTTAGTAGATTGAACTTGAGTTTTAAGTTGTAAATTGTCTTTCCATTTATCCATCCTTAGATAGGATGGTGGTCTCTTTTCAAAACGTAGAAGAGTAAAATGTAAGTATCTATTTCTTTGTTTGCTTCCTATTTAATTTTGTGTTTATGTTTGTTTTATTGTTTGCATTTGTATTTGTCCAATCCCATTAAAGTAGACATGTCATCCCATCACATGTCTAGAGAGCAAACTTCTAGTAATCATGGGACTCCTCATAGGAGGAGAGCTCATGGACTCTATTCTCCAGATGACTTCGATTCCACTCAGCTAAGTCCTAAGGGGACTACCTCTTAGGTTACTCCTGAGGGGGCGACTCCTCAGGGTATTACCCCTCGGGGGACTCCTTTCCTAGCAGCCCATAGCTTTCCCAACTCCTGATGAGTTTGTTGCAACCATGAGCAATGCGGAGGTAGAGAGATTATTTGCTCTTTTGTCCCAGAGGACCTTCACTGCTCCCTATTTTGCACCCCCTGAGGGTAGATCGTGGACATTGACAACTTGTCCTACTCGACAGCCATCCCCTCTTGCCCCTTTCAAGGGATCATCACCTGGATGTCACCGTGTCATAGATCTAGAAAGGGTAGTAAGGGTCAAGGTTGCTATGGTGGCATGGGAGATGTAGACAAGTTTGCACACTCCCAGTGCTCTAGTCTCCCCCCATTCATGAGATACAATTCGAGTCTAGTCCCTTGTCCTCCCCTCTCATAGGATGCAACACCCCCCACACTAGTCACTATGCTACCCCTTGCTTATTAAGTGCTCGCTTGACCCCTCATTCTACCTCTGCTACTCCCACTCTATGCTTTGGCTCTACTACTCCATCCACCGTGCATCCTTCAAACTATGTTTTTCCTCAGGACCTCCACTACCTCATGAGTCGTGAACATCATAGGGGAAATTATAGAAGATAAGGACATGATGCAGGTCATAAGCTACATGAGGAGGTTGATGAGCACACACGTCCCCAAGGATATATTGAAACCTTAGAATCAGTAGGACAATAGAGCCAAGGATACCATCATAGATGCCCTAAAGAAAAAATTTCCCAACCCTCTTGGGAATTAGTTTTTTGTGAAATGCCATGCTTATGACACGCATTAACCTCGTAGATATGACTTAAGAGCTGCTATTAATAAAGGTAAGCCCAAGCCAGTGTGGGCGGACTTGAAAGATTGGAAGAAAGCAAAGGACTTCAAGGAGAATCTAGATGCATTCGTGACTCAGGGGAGGGCGATGAGGAGACGCATTGAGACCCTAAGTTCTAAACTCTAAACTCTAAACTTACCTCATTAAAGATGACACAATGGTATCACCAAAAATTTCTCTAGCATGATTGTTTGTTTCCTATCATGCAAGCTTTATAGACCAATGGTGATAGACTTTGGACACTTTGTCATATTAGAAAACTTAATAATTTTGAATATATAAATTGTTTAGTCCTTGTTTACTTACACCTCAGAGGATTCACTACATTTAAATCCTCTTTATCATGTGTGTTCAAAGCCTGATTTAAAAGTCTCTTATCTCTAATTTTCCCTAAATAAAATACACACTTTTTCTATTCAATCTATGAATAGCTCCCTCTAAGTGGTACCCTTCTGTATGTAAAAGGTGTGCAAGAAGAAAAAACAAAATCAATTCTGTTGAACCCATGTGCTTCTCTTACATATGTATGAGTGACACCCCCCTCCCCCCCCTCCTCTCATCCCCACCCTCCAGATTTTCACCAATAACATGACACACTCCAATATCTCCTTCACAACCTCAATGCCCTTGAAGTCATTGATCACCTCTTAATAAACTCATACATATATGCCTTTGTATCTTGGCTTCCTTTAGCATTACAAGGACCTCATCTAGCTTGAATAAGGCTCTCAAAAGGTATGAAGTGTAAAAGGTATGAAGTGTAAATATCATCATTGTCCATTACACCCATGACATCCTCCATCAAGTTTGAAAAATGATAATATCATGGATATTGCATAGTAGAAGAAGACTTTAGACCAAATTAGTATTCCAAATTCTCCTTAACCTTTTAAAATTTTTGAATTTGAGAAGAGAGGCCTTGTCACATGGTGATGTGTAAAGGTGATAGCTGCTGGGATCGATTGTAGGCTTAGTTGAGCTAGGTAGTGGATAGTAGGGTAGGAATCCTTCGGATTCCACTAGAAGGTTTTCATTAGCCCACTGGCTAACAGGCCCTTTTGAGACCCCATTTCTCCTCTAATCATGACAAGGCTGTGTAACAAGCAAAGCAAGATAAGACACCATCAACATATTTGGTAGTTCCATGTCCAAAAAAATTCATAATATATTGAAGACACATGCCTAGAAATGTGCTAGAAGTGACAACCAAATTAGTAGAAGAGGAAGAGGAAACTAGCTGAAATTAATGGTCATGAACATAAATGGCCAAACTACAAAGAAGAAGACATCAAAATAGAAGATTTGTAAAGTTGGTCCTCATTTACCTCTGTTGGTGACCAAAGACATTCCACATCCAATCCAACCCATAAAGCTCAAGGGGTTCACTCATGAATATGTAAGCATAGGGTTCAACAAAGAAGATAGTTTTAGATCCCCTTTTATACATTTTTTACATATTACAGAAGGGTATCATATGAAGGGGGCATTCACAGATTGAATAGAAAAAGAGAGTGTTTTATTCATGATAAATTTACAGATAAGGGGTTTTACAAGTTGGCCTTGAATGCACATGATATATAGGGTTTATACATTTTGACCCCCCCAAGCTACAAAGTTAATGTTAAACCCATTGAATTCATTTTTCCAAGAGTGAGCAAGATGACCAATGTAGTACAAAGCAAGAAAAGAAATTGATACAAAGAGAAAAGAAGAATAATCAACACAAGATTTAAAAATATCAAAATTTGAAGGAATATACAAACAAAGGATTGAGGAAAAGAAGAGTACAAGAATAGAAAAGGGAAGGGTCTTGCAAGGTCAAAAAATAAAAGAGAGGGGGTGGGGGAGAGAATGAGGGGGAGAGAAGAGAGAGTGAGAGAGAGAGGGGGGGGGAGGTATGGAAAAAAAAATTACAATTTGTATAGAAAAAGGGTTAGTTTTAGGAATTCAATATTCAGGATAAGAAATATAAAAAATAAGCCTTGAATGCACTTGACATTTAGGAATTAAATCTATAGGGTGTTTTTAAATCCTCACAAAGTATATAAGAATATGCCTTAGGATAGCATGTTCAACAAAAGGGCTTCTATAAGAGCTTGTGAAAGAATAGAGATATAAGAAGAGAGGTTAACTGCATATTCTTCGAGTAATCCATATAAGCAATGGTAGGGGTGTTGATAACATATTCAAGGAAAGGGGATGTACACGAGCTTTAGAAAGAATGGAGATGTAAGGAAAGAGGACATTATTGATCTTTAGAGGTATGCATACAAGCTACAATAAGATTTGGTCTTTACGTAGCTTCATCTTTAGTTCCCTATTACATCATTAAGGCATTTGAAAAGTGCACACAATGACACATCACTATAATAATATAATAATTGAGAAACATCCTTTTAGAACTCCATCATCGTAAATGTGTTTTGCCTAAATACTACCCACACATTTGGCTACCTACTAGACCTTT
The DNA here is from genome assembly GCF_047967505.1 of Dipteris shenzhenensis. Lineage (NCBI taxonomy): Eukaryota > Viridiplantae > Streptophyta > Polypodiopsida > Gleicheniales > Dipteridaceae > Dipteris > Dipteris shenzhenensis. The sequence continues at coordinate 39,513,928 of NC_141613.1, read as the reverse complement.
ATGATTATCACACCATGTCGCTTCTTCCTTAACTCTCCGAGAGAGAGAGAGAGAGAGAGAGAGAGAGACAGAGAGAGAGAGAGAGAGAGAGACAGAGAGAGAGAGAGTCTCCATCTTCTTCCCCTCTCTATTATTTATCTTTGACTCATTCATCTTCTTTAGTTCATTTGGAGTCTACCATTCTACTTTGGTGGGCTTGACCAATGGTTATGCAAACTTATAGATAGATAATATCCCCTAGTTGCTCCATCTGTTTTGCTTCCTTTATCATCTTCTGAGGACCTTTTTTTGGAGACTAAGTTTTGATTGTTCCTCCTAGAGTTTGATCTTTAATTGTCATTTTGGTTCTTGAGTGCTCCTATTGATAGTGAATATGAGTACAAAGTTCCTACATTATGCTTCTCTGCATTACAGGACTATTGCAATAGTTCATCATCATCCTATCTTTAGTGGTTTGTTCTATTGCTTCTCTAGTTGGGTTAGCTATAGGAGAGTCTCCTCTATGTCTTCTTGAATTTCCTTGCCTTTTTTCCTGAACCTCTAAAAAAATGCAATGGCCTCCTATGTAAATATTACTTGTGCATCCTTAAATTTGCTCTTTCACATTGGTACTCTATCCTTCTATGCATTGCACAGCTTTTGCAAATATAGTTCAACATCATCCTCTCTTTGTCACTTTTGTCATTTCTTCTATTGTTTCTATGGCTTGATGAGTCATAGGAGAATTTCCTCTAGGTCTTCTTGAAGTTCATCTCTTTGTTTCCTTATACCCCCTAAAGGTGTGGGGCCTCCTAGTACGGTGTACCTCCTTAAGTTTACTCTTGAAATTGGTACCCGATATCCTATTTATTGATGTGATATTGACTTAGGGGGGATGGTGGATGCGGGGCCAAGGGGGGAGGGGTCAGTCATAAATATGTAAGCATAGCACATAAGTTCAACAAAAGGGGTTTTTTAAATCTTCATTTTGCACATTTTTTACATATAGAAGGGTACCATTTAAAGGGGGTATTCACAGATTGCATAGAAAAAGGGTGTGTTTTATTCATGAAAAAAATTCATAGAAAGGCCCGACTTTTAAATTAGGCCTTGAACGCATGTGATATAGAGAATTTACATATAGTGAACCCCCCAAGGATATTGAATAATTTAGAGTTTACTTCTTATGGATAATTTCCCTCGTGATGCTTCATCAAGTGCCTTATCAGTCCTTCCTTTATTCCTTTGTTTTGTTTAGACTTGTCATCATATGTATGATTAAAGTGACTTAATTTGTCACTGTTTGAGTTGTCCTTGAAGCAATTTTATTTCATTATTTGCCTCCTTAGCCAATATTTTCCATTTATTTATTTCTTCTTTGTCTTCTTCTTTATTTTCATACCTAGCTCCTACTTTGGTATCCATTGTTCCAAAATCAACCATCTTGACTGATAAATTTTTTTCTGCCACATGTCCAATCACATTGACTGCTCTACTAAAGATTGTTTTGTACTCATTTTGTATGACTCAATATATTGCAATGCATCCATTTGAATTGTAGTGCTAAGGTTTGATCTTGGAATTGGGCATTCCATTTCCTCATCATAAGGAGTGTCTTCGTCCACTAAAAAGAAATTGACTTCATCATTTAAAAATATCATTTAGCTAGATGCATGTGATAGTCACATTTTTACACATGGCCCCCCCATGCCATATAGTAGGTTATACGAATACTCCTGGAATCTATGATGACCTCCTTTTCTTATATCTCCATTCTTTCTCAAGCTCTGATACATACCCTTTCCATAAATATACTATCCCAAGGCATGTCCTACCTAAATCCATGCCTTCTTCTTTGTTAAGAAATATAGTCCTAAAACAATATGGGGTCCCATCCAACTTGGGGGGTTCACCTAGGAATATGTGAGTATACCATGTGGGGTCAAGAGGAGGGTATAGGTTAAATCTACAAAATGGTATTTAAATGAGGGGTTTTCTAAATTCAATTTTGGGGAAATTTTGTGAGTTTGTAAAAAAAAGGGGGTCGTTTTACCCATGAAAACTTTTGAAATAAGGGGTCTTTGAAATACCCCTTGAATGCACATTATATCTAAGGTTTTTTAATGTTAGAGCTATATATAGCTTGCTCTAACTTGAACTAGGTCTCACCTATATATGTTGGCAAAACCCATCAATGAAGAACTCCATATGCACATTGTTGGTACAGTGGGTTGATCGATCTGTTAGAGCTATCTCACACATCAAGGAGACTATCTTCATCTTACCCATCAAGGAAACTAGCCTCAAGCTCCAAGCGTGGACCATGCCTCTCTCTAGCATGAGCTAAAGCTCACCTAGATCTCCTCGACTAAATAGCCACATTGGGTGCCACCATAAGACCTGCAAGTGCTCTCTCACCCTTCATGCAATCACCAACTTAAATGATGTTAGTGTGTGCAAACCAATGATCTAGCACCAACATCCAAAAATCAAAAGCATCTCGTGAAAAAATTCCATATGCTTCCACATGGCAGCATGAAAATACTATGCTGATGTTGAGTTTTCCACTTGTAATGTGTAAGGACAAGGCAACAAGCCACTCTAAGCTCTCAAACAATAACCCTTTATCTGATGAGGTTCCACTAAATCCTGTCAATCTACACACATCCAAACCCATGCCCAAGATCAAAATGAAGACCATAAAAAGATCACACTTTCAACCTATACATAGGTTCTCTATCGGTATTGTCATTGATATATACCAATACCTGCTCTAATGGACATATGGAGGATATTCTTTTCTAGTTACAGACAAAAATACCAATAGCTATACCAATGGTTTGAGAAAAGGAGAAAACCTAAAATGCATTTTGCCTCATTCTAATCTTGTTTTCACTCTATTTTTAAATTTCCCTCTGTATCAAACTTTGTCTCCTTTGTACACCCTCCCTCCTCCTTGGTCCCTTTTCACCAAACTCCCTGTCCACCTTGCTTCCTCTCCACAAAGGTCCCTCTCCACTTTGTTTGCTCTCCACCAAGCTTCTTCTTGAAAATATTTCAAGGTAAGTGATTCTTTCATCCTACTTTGTATTATAAGTGTTAGACCTCATTTTTTGTTTCTTTGCTAAGCCTCTAAAAACGTTTCCCTCTAGTTTTTAGCATTCATAAAAGAAAAAACAAGATTTCTTCGAAACATAATGTCCCTTCTCGCAACAAACATCCCTGTGACATTGTAGTATCTTTGACATATACAATAGGTTTGCCTCAAACACTAACCACACATTCATCTATCTAGACCTTTATGGTTATCAAACCATTACTTTGTCCTTATATCTCCTTTTTGAGTGAGGAAATTAATTTTTGTAAACATTTTATCTCTTTATTCTCCCAATGTCTATAGCTACCTTTAACTCCTTTTTGTGGGGTTCTTCCAACCACCTTTTAAATATTCAAGGTTTTCACACCTATCTTTGCTTGAATAATGGTTCTTTTCTTTGTCCTTTGGTCACTAATTCTGAGGTTCAACATACTAAAGAAGAGACTTCCAAAATGTCACTTCTAGCTTACTATTATGATGCTGAAGTGCCTTGTCTCTACCATTTATTATGCCTTGTCTTTCTCATGCTTTAACATTTTGTGTCAAATCCTTCTCTAAATCCTTTATTGAGATAATTTCTACTTTGTGTAGACCTATAAATGTTGGTAATTTCTCAAATTCTTTGTATTTGGAAATTGTACATTGTCCAAGCATGAGTTACATGTGAATTTCTTGTTCAACACTCCAAATTCATCGTATTGACATGGATTTGGTTCATTGTTGCATATAGAATATTTGAAATGGGTGCATGATCACTTTTGAGTTTTGCATAGTTAAACATGCATACACTAAAAGCCTCGGGGGGCTCGCTATATGTAGATCCTCTAAATCATGTGCGTTTAGCTACAAATTAAAAAGTCCCTTATCAATGAAATTTTCATTAATAAAATGCTCTCTTTTTCTTTTAGATTTGTGAATACCCCCTTTAAATGATACCCTTCTGTATGTTAAAAATCTATAGAAAACACATTTTAAAAATTCCCTTCTATTGAACCCACATGCTATGCCTACATATTTTGTGAGTGACCCCTCCCAGAGCTATAAGCCACAAACAAATTTGCAATGGAACAATTTATAATGTTTTGATTGTCCAAAACTTTGGCCGTTGAATTTAAAATTTCCTTTAATAAATATAAATGTCTTCTTTTTTGCAATCTAATAGATGGGCATAGAGATTGCTCAAATAAAATGCACATACATGATGCTTGGCCAAACCACAAGATTCAAATTTGGCGGGGCTAAAAATGACTATTTTATCTAGAAAACTCACAACAATTTAGATGAATATAGGGTTTTAATCCATAGCTAAAGAAATTACTTTAAATGGAAAGCAATCTATGACCTTTATGCAAGTAATTGCTTTTACTAATCGCCCCATTTATGCAGAATGTTCAAGGAGTAAGCCTTGGAGAAGCTTTAGTAATTAATCTCACTTGTTTTCATGGAGCTTAAACCTTTATGATACTAGGTAGATGTGGTCTATTGTGCAGTGTGTCCAATCAAATTTGATCATGTTGATTGCTACAATACCTTTCTATGAAGTCGATCATATGAATTGCTAGATCATGAGCTACATTCTTGAGGGGTTCATCACTAAAACAGTGCATACAACATGTGTTCAAGGCCTACATTCCTTTACTTTCCTCTTCTAGAAATCTAAGATGTTTTTTTTAGTGATTAAAAAACCTCTTCTTTGTGTATTTTTTTGGTGAATTTACTAGATTATGACCCCCTAACATTGAATCCATGTTCTATGGTTGCCATATTTTTTATGCATCCCTTAGGGCTACGCTTACCACACTAGAACTAAATAAAGACAATGATCAATCCTTGTTCTATATGGTATCACTAAAGGTAATTGTTCCAAGTGTTTTCAAGAATATAGATGCTCTTTTTCTAGCTTCCTTTATGAGTGAAAATTATGGCATTAGTCAAGATATTCTATTATGTTTTAAGAGAGACACTTTGAGTGAGAAAAAACCACATGATCACCTATAGAGTCCAATTTTAGGCTATCACATAAGGAAATATGGTTCAATGGATTCTTGTTTTGTAAAAACTTTGCTTCTATGGAGCTTAAATCTTGCTTTCCTATGTACTTAAAGATAGAATTTCAATTGCATGTATCTAAGAATCACTATTGATAATCTCTCCTTTGCTCTTTTGTATTTCCTTTCTGAGTTACTTCATCATGGACATAGGATTTTCCATGTGTGGTCACTACCACAACTATTCTAGAGGTCTAAAGCCACTAAACTAAGGTATCCTCACCCCAAATGACTCAAGGACCGGCACTCAATATGTCTTTGAGGTAAGTATTAAGGCATGTTTATCATTCAGCTAACACAGGTGAATGCAAACATATCTTTGATTTCAAGTGTGAGCATGGGTTTTCCTCCTCCTTGAGAGAATTGCATAAGGATGCAATAAGGTGATTTAGTCATAGGTCTATTGTGGTGTGAGTCAATCAACTACATGTGATTCAATTGGATTTGTATTCAAAATAGAAGCCAAAAGTCCACACCTAGGACCCTCATTGTCAATGGACAATTAAGGGTTGGGGACTTGGAAAAATGGGTCCAAGGCTAAAATCTTAATCCATTCTACCTATTTTGGACAAGAATGATAGTGCAATCCACATATTTCTCTTTACTTTGAACCAATAGACTAATGGATTATGGAAACATGCTTTGTTGCGGTCCCATTATAAGCACTAATTTATCTATCAAGATTCAAATTTATCTACAATTTTCATTTATAAATGACGCTAGAATCCTTTCAAAGTTCACATTTGACCATCCTCAATGTGATCATGAATCGCTTTAGTCATATGTTTTTGAATTGCAAGATGATGTTTAAATGCGCTAAATGATTAAAAGTGCTAGGTAAGTGACAAGTTTGAGGATGAGCTTAACAAAATCCTACATGCTATTTTTTAGGATGAGTAATAGCCAATTGAGTTAACAATGATCAAGGATGATCCAAAAAAGAAACATGAATCGCTTCAATCATATGTTTTCGAATTGCAAGATGATGCTTAAATGCGCTAAATGATTAAAAGTGCTAGGTAAGTGACAAGTTTGAGGATGAGCTTAACAAAAACCTATATGCTATTTTTTAGGATGAGTAATAGCCACTTGAGTTAACAATGATCGAGGATGATTCAAAAAAGTAGGCTCATGTTCACAATTGACAATTACTTAGGAATAACTTCTTTAGTAAATTTTTTTTTTAAATAAAATAAAATGCCAGCTTTCATTAAGTAGAAAAAAGGGAACAAAATAACGGGGGTTAGTCCCTTGGAAACTGTACAAAATTTGGCCAAACTGGGGGCAGGAGTCCAAGGCCTGTGCTCCTAGGATCGAGCTACACAAAGCTATCTTTAGTAAATTGTTGAAAGCATCTAGTGGAATACTTGTTTATTGCACATTTACTTCATAGTGACTGTGGATTCGTGCTACCTCTTGCTACCTATGTGCCATTATTAAACACATCTTCAAGATGCCATTCATACCCTTCCAATTTAAGAATTCAAATGCAATATATGCTTATAGTTAGTTTATTTGTTGTCATTTACATGTAGTAGTCTCATTGATTCAAGTTCCAAAATGCCTTAGTGTGGAAATGGTTTATAAAGTCATTGTCTCTATTATTATGATTGTTTCATATCTATGTGCATGGTCTTTGTTTTTTTAAATGGTCCCATTTTAATTGTAGATTAATATAGAAACAACTAGCGCTAGAATGTTTGTAGATGGATGTTAGCTTATAAATGTTGATATAATACAAAGTATTGTGTTATATGGTCATGAAAAAGGAATGTTTTTGCCCATCCATTAGGTTTGTAAGCAAATAATTGTTGAGTTTTCCCAGAGTGGAAAGAAGGCTAACATACAAGGCATATTCGCTTATGGTCCAAGCTCACACCTATTAGCTCCTTATGGCAACTGATTTTGTATGGTGTTTTTCTCAACAAAAGCTGATTTTCTCTTGTATGAAACAATTTGTTCAAGGTAGTGGAATTTTCTATTGAGAAGTGCCATACAAAGGCAATCATATAGCATTGACACACTTAACTTTGTTATAAAATTGCAGTATCTTAGAACTTACGTCATTCGGCACTTACGTCATTGCCGAATCCCAATCCACTAGTTTTTACAAGCTGGATGAAGGGGTTGGATCCACACCTTTGGGTGATGATTTTGACGTTTGTAAACGATATTTTTTTGGTAGCGCTCATCTCAAAAGGACCTCGAGTGGGATTGAAAGTCGTGTGACAACTGATTCATCTATTTTATTTGCAAAACAATCAGACACAAACGATAGCCAAGTGACTGTGTCACCCATAGAAAGCGAAACTAACGACGCGTGTATCAGAACAGCTGGTTCACAAGAGCTAGCTGGAGCAAGTGGAATCTGGAAGAAGGTAACTGAAATGTAAAAGATAGTCAGGGTGGGTGGGCGTACGACAAATTGAAGAAGCTAAGCGGATGATAAACCTTCACGTGGATATTGTCAGTGTGGCAACTTTCTGTCCGTCTTCGTTGCTTGAGAATTGGGCAATCGGGAAAGGACCGGAATAAATCCTGATCATTTTTATCTGTTGCGCAAGTCGTACTCGTGCGGCGTTTAGCTTATTGTCGTTGTGCCTGTTCAACACTTCTTGAAATCGTATACGCAAGCTGGGTCTTCACTTTTCTGTCATTGCCAACTTGCAATTACAGAAGGGGAAACTAGTGGACGGTGGACGGTGGACTCAGCACTGTACACAGAATCCAGTGTTTTAGCACTGTAGGTTTTAAAGGTTCTGAGTTCTGACGTACCAGCTTGGCTTGTCATCAGAAGGGTTGGGAGTTTTTACTTCAGAATCGTGCAACTGTCGTCAACGGATCCGGAACTGATTGGCGAGGCAGATAGATCATACATCTGGGAAACGATCTCATTACTGAGGTTTTATAAACCATCAGGCGCGGAAGTGAGACGTAGCCTGCACGATAAGTGCATTTCTACAGGGTGGTGGTAAAAGCTGCCGTAGCAAACGGAGATGAATTGTTCCGTAGTGTTCTCTTGTGGTCGGAACCGTAGCGCACAAGAAACGACTGAGATGACATTTAATACGAGCCGCGATCTCAGAGTCCGGAATCCCGATGGCAGTGAAGTGGGCATGGAAATATTTCCATTTAGATGGTTTTATTAGCAGAGCCTCCTTAGTGAAGGATTGACATTTTTTGGCCTCAATGGGTTTGTGCATTTTCACTTCACATTTGAGGGGAGACTGTTGGTTAAGTATGGGACTTACAAGGCTAGAGAGGCATCTTACCCCACGTGTTTGAGAGCAGACTTCACTGCTGACAATGACAATTATGACACTGTCACTTTAGTTGTGCCACATGGTATGTCCCTCAGTATAGAGACATCCTAGTGTGATTGATTCATTTTTTCAAATCGAGGGACCGACCATTGTGAAGAAAACTATTGGTGAAGGTGGAGCATGCAGCTTGTCTCTCCATGTAGATGCTACTACTAATGTCATTAGAGGAGAACCCTTTGATGGTGTGCTTTCAATGCTCCCTGAGACGAAAATTGCTTGCTACGTCCCTTGGGCTTCATCCATTATTCACACAGCTAGAGGAAAAATATCTACAGTTGTTGGTACCATTGCATTTGTTATAATAAAGGCGGGCGCTGATAGCTTGACAATAGCTGACGAGCCTCTTCATGAAGACCGAGGAATTGTAAGTACTTGTGTTATTATTTGTAATGCTATGGAGCCTACTACCCTTACCATAGTTGGTTAATCTCAAATTTCGAATCTAATCTCCTTTTAGCTCCACTTTGTTGGTGAATGCAAGAATGTGTTGTCATGTTTAATCCAAGAGTACCATGAAGAGGGCATTGTCATGTACACCCTTAGAAATGTCTCGTACATGCGTGGCAAAAAACAGATTAGGTTTTTTTTACTTCACTATTTTAGAGCTGAGATTCCAAGTGGGCAGAAGAGAGTGGAGCTCCAAGAAGCATTTTCTAGTCAAGTTTCAGACTTGAGTTACGAGAGAAAGGTATAATCATATGCTATTGCAAATGTCTTCATAATGTGTACACGCTTGTAATGCTAAATATTTCTTTTTTTGTGAGGGTTGCGAGTGATAGGCTTGTTGCATTTCACTCATTTGAATGCACAGCTGATCGATTATTAATGTGCTTTTGGTGGTGGTATACAAGTTAGCCGGGAGCTAGGTCACCCTTTCTATTTTACTTGTGACTCTGTGCAGTGTATAGTTAAAACCCCTTGCCTTACTAGATGGATTCTGTTGCCGGATGGATCAGATGTCTCTGTTTAGATTCATGGGAACCATGTCGACTCTCTCCTCCACATAGGCACCCCGTTCCTAGAGCTTCATTCTGCTAGTGTTGTATAGACACGCTCATTTTTGCTTGACATCAAACCTAGCGGCACATTTACTATAAACAGTGTTGTATCTGTCATAGCATTTGAGCATGATGCATGATCATTATCCACACATGAGGGATTCAATTGTTTGAAGTCCATCTTCAAAAACTAGTGCTATAATAAGTGGTTTGCACCCAATAGTGATTGTCAGGTTTTTAATTTGGTCCATGTATGGACAAAAACTATGTTTACAGTTAGTTGTATGATCTTGTCACACTTTGCAAGAAATAAAATGAGTCTCCCTCACTAAAATTTTATGTGTCAATATATTTTCTACCCTATCCATTGAATCTAGAATCTTGCTTTAAATCTTTAAAGAACGGCTATCAATTTGAAGCATTACACACAACATACATACATTATCTAATTTGAATATAAAGTGGCGTTGAAGAAATTTGGGACATACAAAACTAAAACTGTTACAGTCTACTTGGATTGGTCTACATTGGATTTTTGGTGTGATCATTCTTTCTCGCTCTCTAGTTTTTAATTTGGTCCGTTTATGGAGAGAAACTATGTTTATAGTTAGTTGTATGATCTTCTCAGTTTGGAAGAAATAAAATCAGTCTGCCTCACTAAAATTTTATCTGCCTCAATATAATTTTCAACTCTATCCTTTGAATCTTGAATGTTGCTTTGAATCTTGAAAGATCGACAGTGAATTTGAAGTGTTCAACATAGCATGGATACATTATCTTATTTGAATATAAATTGGTGTTGAAGAACTTTGTGTAGTGCTTTTGTTCATAGGAAGGTTGGAGTAGACCTTTCAAATTGTTTGGGATATAAATATGCTACTACAAACTGTGTCACTAATGTGCCATTTTCATACTTTTGCTCTGAAATTTCAGTGTGAATATTTTTAACTGATACCATTGACACATTTTCAGCATTCTCCATAATCATCACTTATTTGAACTATAAGATTAATTAGAAGCATGCTTGTAAGGGTGATGGTCCAGTGATATTTTGATAATTAATCAAATAATTTGTCATTCATAACTAATAGTGCTTTCTTCAATATTCAATGTTCTATCTAAGATAGGAACCAAACCACAAGAAGTGGGCTTAGAAACTCTAATCAAGAGAGGAATAGAATCTAGGGAAAAGTATGTTTTTAAAAAATATAATACATACTTTTCAATTAAGAAATGCATCTTGACATTATAAATGTTAAAAAACCTTTTTTTTCAATCATTTAGAGGTGATCAGTTGACCAATGAAATACCGCATAGTACATAAAAACACTGCATGGTATATCTAGAATATAGTGTGCAGTAAACCGTAATACTACATGCACATTAAAAATCATCGTGCGATAATTTCATGACACACTGCATGACTTTGGACATGTGTCCCAATCAGAGTCCTCAAAACACGTTGCCATAAATCTCTACCACACTAGAATGGATTAATGCCACTAGAACACCCTAATCTTCTTTTTCATTCATTTATATATGTGTTTGAGTATTGTACATAACCGGGGTAAAGGCACAGTGTCCTTTAACCCCCACAATACATGTGCGCAACTTGAGACTGAGTTGTGATATATCCATGCATACCTTTCATTCTATCACCCATAAAAATCAACAATGTTGTTGGATTTCAGAATGGTGGAGTAGAGTTTTGGAGTAGATATTTTGGATAAATCTTCCCATTACATCATAATTCGATATGTTGTAAACCTTCTCTCCTCATGTTTTCTCTTTGTATGGCACCTACGTATTGTCGTTTTGGAAGAGGCATGATTTTTTAGCTAAATCAATATGAAGATGGTGTTGTCATCTCTCTTTGGCTTGTTCTATAGAGTTGTAGTTCGGTGCTGCCATTTTGAAAGCAGTGTTTTTCCATTGCTTTGCAATTTCATTATGCTTTCATAAAGCAAAGAGTTTGATGGCAATAAGCTTTGAAAAGCAAGGCTATGGAGAGATTAGTTATGGTGACCTGATAGAGAAGCTTAACAGATTATGGAGCTGTCTAGAAAATGATTGAGAGAAAGACGTGGCTTGTAAGAGCATTGAATGTAAAAGCTCATGAGATATGGTAGTGAATATAGAGAGAGAAGAATATCTTTATTCTTTTATCCTCTAACATGTTTATAGTACTTGTGAATAATTTATTGAGTATTTTACTATTTTCCCATATTTCGGACTCACAAAAAAAGAAGAAATTATGGATTTCTCTTAGGGCCCCAAAATGAGATCTCTTTTTTCCTAGTAGGTTCTATCTAGTTCTCTTGCAAGCCATGATGAGCTGCATCTTGCCATTGATGCCATGGAGATGATCAGCAAATTGATGCCAGAACAGAGACTAGCTTGTCAGGTGAGAAAAGAATAGAAGATGACTTACCCGAGTAAAGAAGATAATTCCAAACCAAAAGAACGAAGTCATGTCGAATTGCCTCTGCATGGGGCAGGTCGCAAGGTGGCAGTAGGAGGAGAATGTACTTTGCAAGGTGGCGAGATGAGGATGCACTTTAATATTCAAAGATTTGCAGAGAGGAAGGTAAAATTTTTTAAAAGTGCATGGGGATAGAAAAATTTTCATGCGCCACTACCATGATTTTCCCCCTCCAGTGATACACGTTAGTAAAATTGGATATATCGGTTTCCCTCAAGCAAGTGTAATGTGGCCCAAATTATTTAAATATAAATATTCCAAAGGGAATGCTATCCGGTTTAGTGCTATATATTATGAAATGCAATGATCTTTGACATGCTTATGAGCCATATAGCAAGCAAGTGCATGGAAAAGGAACCAATACAAAATTGTTAATAGTGTTGGATTTATTAAAAGATATTTGCACATGCATAAATTGCATATTTTTAAATTGTTCCATTCTAGGGTGAATCTAGATACCAATATCACCAACTATCAATGTTTTAAGACCACTATGCATTAGTCCTACTAGTTTAGATTCCAAATTTTCAATCTGTTTTGGTTTTCAACAAATCAAGGAAAAATTATGGAGCATGCCCGTGACCTACCCTTGAATGGGTGTGCATAATTTTAGCACAACTTTGGATAGACCTTAAACCATACCTAAGGTTCTCAATTAAGTGTGTCCTTGGGTCGAGGAAAAGCTCACATAATGTATTTTTGAATGATTACTTGGTTGCATGTATGTATAGAACATAATTTTGATGTTTTTGAATAAATTGTTATAACCTATACTCTTCAAGATGCATGCTTCACATGGAACATAACACTTGTAATGCTTTAACAATCTTGTTCCAAATCTTTATTCCATTTTTTTTGTCTCATGTTCACGATTGGAATGTGTACTACAAATTGAAGACAAAGTTTGTTGAATTCCATCGAGCAATGCCATAAATATTAAAAATGGTATGAAACTCACCAAAAGTGGCTACACCCAAGCAAACATTGACCTAAAGAAAGAGAGAAAGAGAGAGAGAGAGAGAGAAAGAGAGAGAGAGAGAGAGAGAGGGGGGGCGGGGGGGGAAGGGAGGAAATTGAATTTTAGAAGGGGCAACAAAAGGAATTTAAAGAGGAATACAAAAAGAGAGAGTGAATGGGAAAGGGAAATAGAAGAGGGAGAGAGTGGGGGAAACTGGTCATGAGACGTACAAATGCGAGACGAAGAATGGAATTTTATAGGGAGGGGGAATCTTGAATGGGTATGGGAGGGGAAATGGGAGAGGAAATGGTTCCAAGAAGTTAGTCATGGGGTTGGAGGTGCCAATTGGTCTTCGCCCTTCTTTTTCTAGTTGGTCATTGCATTAGAGGGAGGATGCCAAGAAGATGAAGAAGATTTGGATGAGGATGAAAAGGAAAAAGAAAAGCAAAGAAGGAGACAAGTTATGACAACCTAAAATATACAAAATTGTTGAAGAAACATCCAAGCCCGAATGCACGTCCAAATCTCAAGGGTGCAAAGACACCACAATGAGATTGCTTAGTGTGGGTTCATTGTTTAAAGAAATTTCTAGCTTTCTCATAGATGCTACAGGAGCTTTCGATGACAACTCACTGAAGGGAGGGATTGCACTCAAACTCTTGCTCGATTGTCAAACTATGCTATGCAAGACAGATCTAAAGGAGAGAGCTACTTTTGGCAAAACTTCCCACAATGTAAAGAAGGATCTGCCAATGTGACCCATTGAGGGAATGAAAGTTTCTTGTGAAGACAAACTACACACGTTTTTTCCTTGATACCATTTTATCACAATTTTGATTGCTAAATTTTTAATATCTTTGAGTTGTACATTTGGATATTGAAGTTTCTATACCCTATATCTTCAATTCTTATATTATTGTCAAATTGAGCTTGGGTCTTCTAAGATTTTGACTACTTTATTTTATATTCATGCATCCCTTGTTATTCAATTTGCATAAACATTCTGAATCCTCAATTGAAAATTCAAGCTATTCTTTGTTTACGAAATAGTTAGACAAATTTTCACATCATTCAATTTGAATACGTATCTTAGAGTTAAATATTTGAACACTATTCTACTCATTCATTTTTGGTATGTATGTATGTATGTATGTATGTATGTATGAATGTGTGTGTGTGTGTGTGTGTGTGTGTGTGTGTGTGTGTGTGTGTGTGTGTGTGTGTGTGTGTGTGTGTGTGTGTGTGTGTGTGTGTGTGTGTGTGTGTGTGTGTCTGTGTCTGTGTCTATGTGTGTCATGAGATATATATATGGATGTATAGATATATGTATGTATATTGTATGTATGTATGTATTTGTCTCCAATGAAGACAAAGACCAAGTTTGGGAGAAAGGTGATGTCGCACATGGACGTTGGCCCATCAGATTCTACAAAAATAGAGCTATGAAGGAGAATGCACATTATCATTTTGAAATGGTGAATTCAAAAAATCCCCATAGTAGGTGTATCCCATATAATTTGCAAAGATGTTGTATGGAAGGGTTGTGCTCAACGTTGCAGTTGACTTTGCATATTGCCCTCATACATGCGAGCAATGACGGCCACTGCTGCCAAAGGAATCAACCATTGTGCCTATGGTAGCATCACCACCCACAAATTTTTGAATCCTGACTTTAGGTGAATACATATATATCTCTCAGAGTGCATGTCAATTTATTGCATCTATTTGAATAATTGATATATCAATGATCATGTATTCATTAGAGTTATTTTGCACAGCATAGCATATGTGGTTATGATGATCTCTTCATTAGAATTGCAAAGGATGGAGGTGTAGAGGGGGTTGCCAGGTTGAGAGAAGGTTGAGAGTCAATAGGTTCCAGGAGATTTAAATCACTTTCCCCTCCCTCCTAATTTGGCATGTCGTGTTTGAACACCCACGAGTAGTAAGTGAGAACGAACGGCTTCTTTTTGAAAATGGATGCTTAAATGCATTGCTCCAACAAACTGGACAAATGTTGGACATAAAAAATGCCTAGGAGGAGCAATGCCAAATTGCAGCATCATATCATCAACAAGCACAAGATGCATAGGCAATGCTTCAACATATCCAGAAAGGAGGTACACACAATTGATCCAAATTTTGGGGGCCTATCTATTTGAAATCTCTTTACCATTATGGTGCCCATTACTTTTGTACAAAATGGACCTATATGTCCTATATGCTTGGATTATTTTGATATGGCAATTGGTTATAACTTATTATTGTCACCACCATTGATTTCACCTAGCTTTCCTTGTAAATGCTTTGAAGGTTAGGAGTGCATTTGTAGCTTGTAATTCTCTTATGGCCCAAGAGTCCAAGAGTTGTATGATACTCTTAGCATCAGAGCAACATATATTTCCAATACTAGGTTACATAGGCCATGATATGTTGGCACTTTCATCCATCTTAGTCAAGCAATGGCATACTAACATATTGTTTATGTATACATTTTAATCATGTAATTAAGTAATCTAAATTTTGGTAATGGATTGCATTTGAAACATTATGAAAATTTATAATAAATTCCTAAGTTTGACATATGATCTATTAGCAAATTTTGACTTGTGTTGTGTTATTTCTATCATTGAATTGTGAAAATTGATGCCTTTTACCATCGTGTTATGCAGGATATTCACAATTGTATTGAACAATTGCACACGGCTCCAACTAGCATATCAATAGGCTTCCCATGTATTTTCCCCCCCATCCACAGTACTTAAATTTTTTTCATCAAATTTTACATGTACTTAAACCCTCGATGAGCTTCCCATGTATTTTTTGCTCATATCCATTGTACTTATAATTTTTGCTTGCGTCAATGTACATTAGGGGAGAATTGGGGTCTCAAAAGGGCCTCATAAGGAATGGATTAAGAAATGGATTAGTCCTAATGAAAGAGACAAGGTAGGTCCCAAAAAGTCCTAACCCCCCCTCATATAGGTGGGTTAAGCCCAAAAGTGACCCCACCTCTTACACCCCTTACACAACTCTTTCCTAGGTGGGAACCAACAAATTCAAAATTCAAAATTCAAATT
The DNA here is from genome assembly GCF_047967505.1 of Dipteris shenzhenensis. NCBI lineage: Eukaryota > Viridiplantae > Streptophyta > Polypodiopsida > Gleicheniales > Dipteridaceae > Dipteris > Dipteris shenzhenensis. The sequence goes on along the minus strand of NC_141613.1, from coordinate 39,497,963 downwards.
TTGAATTCCCTCCCACGTTCTCTCCTCCCTCCCTCCCTCCCTCCCCCTCCTCACTCCCCCTCCCTCACTCCCTCCTCCCCCTCCCTCCTCCTCCCCCTCCCTCCCTCACTCCCTCCTCCCTCTCCCTCCTCCTCCTCCTCCTCCTCCTCCTCCTCCTCACTCCCTCCCTCCTCCTCCCCCTCCCCCCTCCTCCCCCTCCCCCTCCTCACTCCCCCTCCCTCACTCCCCTTCCTCACTCCCTCCTCCCCCTCCCTCCCTCCCTCTACTCACTCCCTCCTCCCCCTCCCTCCTCCTCCCCCTCCCCCCTCCTCACTCCCTCCTCCCCCTCCTCCTCCTCCCCTTCCCTCCCTCCCTCCTCCATGCCCGCTCCTCCTACCCTCCCCCTCCCTCCCTCCTCCATGCATGCCTCCTTCCCTCCTCCACGCCTGCACCTCCTCCCCTCCCCCTCCCTCCTCCTCCACCACTGCTCCTCCTCCCCCCTCCCTCCTGCTCCTCCCTCCTCCCTCCCTCCTCCTCCTCCATGCCTACTCCTCCTCACCCTCCACACCTGTTGGTCTACCCCCCTTCCCTCCTCTTCAACTACTGGTCCTCCCTCCCCCATCTCTTCTCCTCCTCGCCCTCCCTCTTGTTACATGTTGCTCCTTCAACCTGCTTCTCCACACCTTCTCCTTCTCCACACTCCTTTACTCATGGCACCATTCGAGGATGTCTCCAACAAGTACCAGGTTCACTTAGAGTTGGAGGCTAAATATGCAAGCACATGTAGTTTGGGATTGAGGGGAGCTTCCAAAATCCACAGTCTTCGTTCGCAAGGAAAGAAGCATCTCGACCTTTGGGTAGAAGGATCCTTGTATCTTTTAGATCCTGCCAACCAAAACAGCCCTCCTTTCTATACAATGCATGAGCTAGTTTGGTTTGTTGGAAATGGACATGCGGGGTTTCTTGGTTATTGCAATCGATTAAACAATGCTCAGTTAATGTGGCTATGCAAGCAAGTGAGATGCGTAGAGCCCAAGCAAAGATGCTAGCACATTAAGAAATAGCACCATTGTTGCAATGCATAACTCTATGCAGGATCTTCAAAGGAAGAACCAGGATCTTCATGATAATGCCAAAGCATTGGACTTGGAGTGACATAAATTATACAATCACTCTATAAGCTAGCTGAGTCCAAAAAAGGCTTGGAAAGATCTATATACAATCAAGCTCAATGAGCCATAGAGAAGGAAGAAGAACGAGTGCAAAAGATGAAAGAAAGACCTTTGGGATTGAAGGAGAGGAAAAGAAGGTACTTCCATAACATGGATGCATTGGCACCCACTAGTAGTGCTAGAAAGAGAAGAGTCTAGGTTTAAGGTTGGTTATCAAATGTTCCAATGAAATTACACTCTTTTGTGCTACACTGTTTGTTACTAAGTTTTTCTTGTGTTCTTCTTTAGGACCTTCATGGAAGATGTGATGGGAAGAACGGACAGGGATGATATTGACTATTCGTATGCTCTAGCTAGTTTATTGAAGTCAAGCGATGTCATTGGGATACTAAGGGATCCAAGACACAAGCGCCTACATGTGCAAGTTCTTGAAGAGGTGATGAAGGACTTCAAGGATATTGTGGATACAAAGGAGATGCTTGCCGCTTGTGATACTGCCAGTGTAAAATGTGAAGCTTACAAATCTGTTTTCAAAATTTTCAAGTCTACTATTTTGGGAAAGTATAAGAAGTCTACAATGCCCCTACCCACACCTTGGTCTGTGAGATGTGCACAATGAGAAACAAACCAATGTGCAAGAGAAATGCTTGGAGGGTACCATTGTGTAAGGGGCACAATGACTTGGAAGAGTAAAATAAAATCTGGCTTGCAAACCTTTGAGATGAATGCTTCCAATAATGTCTACTTAGATGTTGAGAAACTACAAGCAATGGTCAAATTCTATGGTATGAGAGAAGATGGTAAGAGGAAATCCATTATAGCATTGCACTTTACTTAGTTCATTTCCTATATCATGTTTATCCTAATGATTTCTCTCTTTTGTTGTACAGATTACAATGGAAAGCTCATATTTGTCATCAAAATGGATGAAGCTCAATTGGCAAAAGAGCACAATTAGAGAGAGTGAGCATCTACATTATGAATAAAGCCTTAGCCTTTGTTTAAGGGAATGAAGAAGTCGAGCAAGATTTCTTAATGCAATCAGAGAAAGATATATGGTGGCTTGCAACATTTGAGACTCTGAAAGAGTGCCATGAGACATTGAAGTGGGTTCTAGATAGAACAGGAATCCCATCGATGATCCGAAGACAAGAGGAAGAGAAAACATTGGCAATCGATGGCAATGAAACATTTCAAGTTGAATGACATCTTGCTGGTGATTTGAAAACCCTCAAGTGCTTGCATGGTTGTGATACAAGGGCAAATGCAATGAACACATACCTTTATTGCATGTGTTCACAATGTAAGCAAAAGGCTGGCTTACAATGGGAGAATGGAATTCTATCTTGCAGCCAAACGACGCAAGCTCCCAATCATGATAATAAGGATCCAAAGTGGGATCCCCATCCCACTTGAGAGTATACACATATGTACTTTACATGCAGAATTACGCGTACTTGATAAGTTGTTATATTTGCATCTTGTTTATGCTTGGAATTTAATTTCGCAAGAAGTATCCACATGGTGCATTGCAAAAGCTAAGAAGTTGTTGTTAAAGATGGGATTCATGGAGGACATGTCAAGCTTAAGGAGGATAAGAAAATGTCTTGGGCAACACAGAATCTTCCTGCAAAAGTGTCCATGCGTGGAGGGAGGGCAAGGAGATTCCTATTGAACCACAATCTCGACAAAGACAAATATACATTTTCTCAAAGCAATTTGGGTTGGGAATACTGGAAAGCATTGTGTGAATGCACGACCAATAAGGCTTCTCATCCTCAAGTAGCAACTTTGAGAGCTAAAGTATGGACAAAGGTAGATGCATTGATAAAATTGCTACACCAGGTCCAAATCGATGAGATGTATTATGAAAGGTTCATGATGGCTATGAAAGACTTTATGCAATTCATTGGTGAAAGCATGGGGGGAGTCGCACATTATGCATTACATGGTAATCTTGGCACCATCGTAATATTTAGCACTTACTTTATAAACAGTTTTTGTTGTTGCTGAAATGATTCTCATCATATGTGCAGCATATTCTCTATTCTCATCATATGTGCAGCATATTCTCTATGCACACAGACCATGGTTTGTAAAAAATTGGGGCCGTTTGTCCATTTAAAATACACAAGGCATAGAGAAGTCACACTATAGATCCAAGGCAGTCTACTTCAAGAACTCAAGGCATGGTGTTGGTGTACTCGTAGCAATGCATTGCATGAGATGTTCGACTAGTTTTTTAGATGTTACTAGGAAGGACTTTGAAGTCTGAAAAGGCAAAGGCATCAAAACTTGCAAAAGTAGTTCAAATTGTATAAAAGAATAGAAGGCATAGTGCTCAGAAAGCATCCATAAGGAGCCAAGGAGTCACACGTTGGTTACAAGCTAGAGTGAGAGAAGGGAGCAGATGGGTCCAACCAGCAACAGAAGCTATGGTGTAATTGTATACAAATACTCTACAAATATGAAGTAAATATATTGCTTATTTTGACCACAATTTGTGTACTCTCTTTAATATCTTGCTTATTTTGACCACAATTTTTGTACTCACTCTTAGAGTCCAAGGTTTGTATGAGGTAATGACATTGGGGAAATTGGGGACATGGTGAAGGAGGGGGGAGAGAAGGGAAGGGCACGGGGCGGGGCAAGGTGAGGGGTGGAGTGGTAGCAAGGGTGGGGGGAGGGGGGGAGGGGGGGGATGGGGGAGGGTGATGGGTGTGGGCGGGGCAAGTAGGAGGGAGGGCAAGGGGGGGGAGGGCGACAAGGGTGGGGGCAAGTTGGAGGGGTTAGGGCAGGGGCAGGGGACACAATGAAACCCTAAAAGTAATTAAAAGGGGTGTCAAAACATGATGGGCCTATATAAAACATTTAAAAAAAACCCTAACTCTCATTATTCAATGGCAAGAGTGAGGAACACCGCTAGACCCATAGGACACCGCCTACACCCTTCCTCCTCTAGTTCCACCACCTCCATGGCATCTACGCACATGAACCTATCTGGGTCTGATGGTGCCTCCCCTGACTCTTGTGAGCCCTCTCCCAACTCTCGTGAGGTCTCCTAGGACTCTCGTGAGCCTCCCCCAACTATTGTGAGCCCTCCCCTAACTCTCGTGAGCCCTCCCTAGTCTCTCATGAGCCCTCCCCCAAGTCCCGTGAGCCCACTCCCTAGTCTTGTGATCCCACTCCCAAGCCCCAAGAGCATGAGCCTTCCCCTCATCCTTCCCCTCAACCTTTGCCTTAGCCTTCCCCTCAACCTTCTCCTCAGCCTTCCCCTCAACCTTCCCCTCAGCCTTCCCCTAGATCTTCCTCTCCCCATGAGAGCACTCCCCTGATCGAGCAACATATATTTGAGAACCTCCCTTCCCCTCAACCTTCCCCTCCCCATGAGAAGACTCCCTTGCATGAAGAAAATGTATTTGATAACCTCCCTGATATTGAGAGGCTTCCTGAGGGCAATAGAGTGCTAGGAAGAGCACAATATTCCCTCTCCCGGTGATAGATCCCATCATGGAAATGGTACCTGTGCCCATAAAGAGGGTAAAGCGGACGCCAAGGAAGCCCCATCCCAAAGAAGGACAAAGCTTAGGACATCCATGAGAGGGGGATTTGAAGGAGGATCAACTGATAGAAGAGCAGTGCAAGAAATTCAAGGCAGACAAGAGGCTGTGGAACCATGTTCAGGCACCTGTAAAGCCTCCATCAAGAGTTAAGAACCCATACAAAGCAAAGCTAGGAGGGCGGGCCCTAAGGGAGATCAGATAGATGTAGAAAACCAAAGACAACCTGATCCCATGTGCTCCCTTCCAACGTGTGGTATGGAGATATCACAGGGATACAAGGATGATGTGCGATTCAGCACAGGAGCTATGGGTGCACTCCAAGAGCTGCAGAGCAAGTGACCACTGCTTTATTTGAGGACAAAGTAGCTACGGAGTGACCCAAGCTTGAAGCCCTAGATTCTCTTGTAGCCCACTCTTAGGACTTAGACCACCCCCTACCCTTGAAGGCACTATCTTTGTATCTAAGGCCCAAGGGCTGATCGTTTTTAATAAAATATATCCACATTCTCTACAATATTGCATTGTTATGTATTCTCCATGTTTATGACTGAAATTACTAATCATTTTAATGTAAGTTTTGAATTTTTTCAAATCCTTAAGGAATTTCACCATCGCACAGAAGGAAAAAGTATCCAAGACGTCACGAGGAGCCTAGAAAGCCTTAAACTTGCCATGGTGCAAATTTGGGCATTTTGACATGTCCAGAATGCCCAAATTTGTGCCATGGTAGGTTTTAGGCTTTTTAGGCTCTTGGCGATGTCTCAGTTACTTTTCCCATCTACACCACGTTGAAATTCCTCCAGGATTTAACAGAAATGAACTTTCGATACCTACAATTGGTCTTAAGGGGGTCACTCATCATATGTAACCCTATCACATGAGTTCAACAGAAGGATATTTTTTATTTCTAAATTTTATAGAAATAAATATACATAACTTAAAGGGACTATTTAAAATAGTTTTGGGAAAATTTTACAGATTTGTATAGAAAAGGGGTACATTTTATTAATGAAAATTTTATAGATAAGGGATTTTAGAAATAGGCCTTGAATGCACGTGATATAGAGGGTTTATATATAGTGACCCCCCCCCAAGAAATTGGTGAAAATGATACTAAATTGGCTAGAAATGCATTAAATTAACACAATTAAAATGATGGAGAAAATATATCATCTATGACTTAAACAAAATACAATGGAATAAATATTATGAATTGATGATGAGCAACGATTACTTAAAACAAATAATAAAGACATGTAGTCATGTATCCATTGAAATATATGTTTGTATATACAAAAGGCCTCACAGGCTATCTTTCTTCTTGGCTAGTTCGAGTACATTAAGAATAGGGGTCTTTGAATCCCCTAGTGGATTCCTAGATATAAACCTAGCCACAACAGCACTAACATCCTCCTCTCCTACTGCTAAAGACATAGTTGTTGCCGTCAATGCCCTGCCATGAATTTTTGATCCAAAGGCATTAATAGCAACCAAGTGGTGTACCAAAATAAGTTTGTGGGCATTCGAAGTAATGTTGGAGTATTCGATAGCGCACGACAATGCCTTGGACTTCAACAGGTCCGAAGGACCTTGAGGAGAAATTTTGTTGTGGAAGACCACGATGTGCTCTAGGACTTTGCCAAGGTAATGGGCCAAAGAATGATCTCGCCCAAATGCACTGCGAACATTACCCCGTCGAGATGAGAATTCATCAAGCTCAAAGATGTCCTACAACAATTCAACAAACATTAGAAGACCGACAAAGCAAATTATACTGAAAGAACATCAAAATAAAAAATATTGGTTGAACTTACCACTACAACGTCGGTAGCTCCTATCCCTTCCTCATTTGCAATGTTGATGGAACCAGGTGTTGTGTAATGTTCCATTTGGGAGGTGGACACTTTCTCTTGACCTGTGTTGGAGGTGGAGGCTTATGCATAAGAGGGTGGTGCATCGTATACGGACATGTCTGCATCCCTCATTGAAACCAGCATTGTCGAGAGAAACTCTTCTATTGTCTAGTCTTTGAAACCTAAAATCCCAGAATCTTCGACACTTGTGTCAACATTGAACCCAGATAGGACTTCGAGTGCCTCATCCTCTTGTAGTCCAAAAAGAACCTCTATGTCATGGAGGAATACATACTCTTCTCCATCAATGATGAGGAGGGACAAGGACCATAATTCTGATTTTGGGTCAGTGGTCTCTGATTCAAATTCTTGCTCTATTAGGGGCTCTTGAATTAGGCTCAATGCTTGAGCTGCTTCCATCTCCTCTATTGCATCATCAAGACTCTCTTCCATGTACATGTTCGAGTCTAGTCTAGGGACGATGACCAGATCAATAGTTCTACTAGAGGAGGTGCTAGACAATGAGGCTTCTTCCTCTAAATTTCCTTCTTGGAGAAGGAAGATGAATGTCATCTCCCATGAAAGGAATTTGGTGCCTGTATTTCCTGTGATCCCTGCATCTAAGATGTCTTTAACTTCGACCGTCCTAAACCCTTCCTCTATAAGGTTGTCATAAAAGCGGGCCAAGCGCTTTACAAACTGGGTTCCTCTAGGAACAGACACTTTATGTAATCTATGGGAACCCATCTCTTTGAAGAGTGGTCAAGTGTTTAAGAAAAATTTAAGAAATTATCTTGTATGTAGAGGATGAGATTTAAGAAGTCATCCTTGGCTCACATATATGTGCCTAGGACATCTAAAGTCCTATCAAGCACTAAAAATAGCTCTTCCTCATGATCTACAAATGCAGTTCGTGAGATGAAGTCATGGAACGCAATTCTAGCTGAATCCATGGCAAATAGCAGTTGATGGAGGGAGTAACTTTTGAGGGTGGGAGTTGCTACGGCTCTTTAAATGTGAAAGTGAGAATGTGATGTAAAAAGGGCTCTTACCCCTTAATATATGTCAAAACCCTAAAAATTAAAATTAATCATAAAATCCCCAGATTTTTTGAAAAACATTTACCATGAACTAAAAGGAGAAAACATTAAAAGAAATAACATTTTAATTTAATTGTCCATCATCTTTTAAAGCAATAACTAGGATTTGACAGACAAAAAATTAAATGCTGCACTAGTCAAATACATTGTTAGCAATCTTCAAAGTTGCAGGAGGAATGAAATTGGCACTATGCATGCACTTCTCCACACAGTGGCTAATCTTACCACCATTTAAGGTAAAGTAGGACTCTAACATGCCATCCTCCATGACCAATAGGTGTTCTCACACATCCCTTAGAGTCCATTGCAATGTGACATTCACATTCTTGACATCTCCCTCTTTAACATTAATAGACAAACTTACCCCCATATTGTCTTCATCATTAGAGTCTAGGGGAAGCCACTGGCCATTTGTTTTCTTCCAGCGCCTATACTGAAAAGCTAAATACAACATTTGGCATGATAAACGGTATCTAATAGCCACATTGTCTTTATATGTGTGACATTGAAACACATTGAATTGTGGTGGTGCAATGGTTTGCAAACGGCCATAGCTTGATGATGTCGTTGGAGTGATGTATGTTGCATTATACCAATAGACATTCTTCATTCACAAGGAGCACAACTTCTCCTCAGCATGCATTTGCTTACCTAAATCCTCATGAATCATAGTGAGCTTGCCTATGAATGATTCAATTAGTTCCCACTCCTCAAAGTTCGAAGGGAAAACATCTGCCACCATGAATAAGAGCTCTTAGAAACCAAACACAAAATTTCCAAATGGACTCATTACACTTACAAGTGAAAAAGGTACATAGATAGAAAGGCTCACAATGTGATGGTATCCTAGATTGATTGAATGATGGAGGAAGCCGCATATCTTTTTCCATGTAAACATGTTGCACTTTTGTGAGCCATCCTTTCTTCCCAAACTTGAACTTCAAGATGTGCCCCTTCCACTCATACAAGATTCACCTCTCTTGCTCTTGGGAAGCTTATGTGGACCTTTGGCTTAAAGGATCAGCACTATCTAGTCATTTAAGCTATAGGTGTAAGGGATCCACTCATCCAATGCATTTTTGGTGTTGTGGAAGACAGAAGAGGTCACAACTTTGCATAGTCTTTTAGCCTGGCTCCTCATCATGCTTGTAGAGGCTGCAACAGCAAGAATGGGAGTCCTACATAGGGCAATGCAGCTCCAACAAAAGCACAAAAGAGGGAGAAGGAGAGGGACAGTGCAGAAGCAATAGAGGCATAGGAGAGGGAGAAGGAGAGGGATAGAGAAGCTCCAATAAAGCCACAAAAGAGGGAGAAGGAGAGGGACAGAGCAGTAGCAACAGAGGCACAAGAGAGGGAGAAGGGGAGGGATAGAGCAGCTCCAACAGAGGCACAAATGAGGGAGATGGAGAATGACAGAGCAACACCAACAGAGGCACAGGAGAGGGAGAGGGGAGAGAGTGAGAGAGAGAGGAGCTGCAGCAAGTAGGCCAGAGCAAGAGGGAGTAGAGAAAGAGGGGGAAGAGGGAAAATGCATGGGATTTGGCTCAAATGGAGGGATTTGGCAGGCTAGACCAGAACAGTGGGGGGCAAAGGCCCTAGAAAGAGGGAGGGGAGAAGGAAATTTTGCCAGAAGGGCCATACCATCCCATTGAAGGCAGTTTTGGGCTCATGTGGGGGAGGTGCACCTAGTAGGAGGGTCAAACATGGGTTAAGAGGGGGGGGATGGTTTGGGTGGTCCCTAGTGTAAGGGGAGCAACCAATCTCTGTAGGCTTGCCCACCCTCCACCTCAGCATACCATTGCCCCACACCCTCTAGCACTCTCATTGGTACACCTCAAATCACTCTCTAATCCCTTGAAATTAGGAAACACTAATTGGAGGCCCTTTTGATATCCCATTTCTCCCCTAATGCTTATAATTTTTGCATCAAAGTTTGACATGTACTTCAAAATCGCTAATGGGTTCCCCATGTATGTTTTTCCTACATCCAAAGACATGTGCTTTGCTTGCATAAATGGGCCATCAACTATACATACTTAATATACTAACAGGATCCTACCACATTTATTTAATACTTATGTTGTCCTTATGCAAATTGTTGTGTGATTACTAAAATTAATTAACACTACCACACCTTTTTCCTTTGTAGGTGCTTACCTCCAACCATTTAGCATGTGCAGACATGAAAACCATTGTCTATATAGCCTCCGAGTAGGTTTTATGTCAATACAAGTGTCTGTATATACCAAAACACACCATATTAGGGATTTTGGGAATTTTCAAATACTTTGGGATTCTCAAATGAGAGAAATCACATTAAGTTTGGGAATTTTGTTAATATGGAACTCGCCAAGGGATAGTATATTTTAATAGCTACATGGAACTTGCCATGAGATAGTATGGAACTTTCATGGTGTGATTGTAGGTTCTATAACACTAGCAATACGCATCCACATGGTAAATTATTGGAAGTTGGGCCTTTGTCACATGTTTTGATGGGATTTTTATGAATTTTGGGGGTTACAACATATTAGGGAATTTGAGAAGTTTCAAATACTTTTGGGAACTCCCCACTGAAAAAAATATGATTAACTAAGGAAAGTTAGTTAATATGGAGCTAGCTATGAAATAGTGTGTTTGCTACATTTACAATTGATATTAACCATAAATATACACTTTTCAAGCAAGTGTGAGGGGCTAGGCCACATGGTCAAATATCATGATGGTAGTTTTTATAAAACTAGGAATGTTCTTTCAAATGATACAAGGTTGATAACACTCAAATTGGTGGTGCATCACAAAGATGCCTCTCCAAAGGACAAACATAGATTTTCTTGGGCCTTTTCCACACATTTTGGTGAGTTTGGCACTCCTATACATCCATGAAAATACAACACTATCTATGCTCTCCCAGTGCTTAAGATCCTTTGCGTTGTGCATCCAAAATTTATCCCTAAATATACTTCTTCATATGTAGCATTTTAGCAAATGTAGATAGGTTCCCAATATTGTACAAGTATCCTCTTGTAGCTCCCCAATGTCCTATTTAAATTTCTCACTTTTTGCAACCCCAAGCCATATTGTTTACATTGCATTTGATAGTTGAACAAGCACAAAAACATCTCTCTTAACATTCACCATTGGAATAAATGCATATTTGGGTCATTTACTAGAAAGCCCACAAGAGTGGTCATCCTATTCTTCCAACTCTTCAAGAGTGATCATCCTATTCTTCCAATGCTTCAAAGTCATCAATGTTATCCATTTCAATAGATATGCCTTCACCATGTGTCCTTGGCCAAACATCTTTGAACACTACTTCTTGCACATTTGGAGTTCCTACATCACCCACCATATATTTCCAATACTCACTCATAGGCATTATGTACTATAGGAACTCAACATAAAGACCTTGCATTGTTGACCATCTAGAACTCCCAATACCTTAGCTAATTTTTTATTCCACTTACAACCTTTTGGTGGTCCTTTATGTACTAAAACATAGGTACCACCCTGTTGGAAGTATGGGCTCCCGGAAATTATCCCTCTTTTACAATTCAATGCCACCTTCCTGAGGTAGCCACTCAATTGACTTTGGATCATCTTGCACTGAATGTTTGGCATGTTCCCTTTCATATAAAGCCTAAATTATAATGGCTTTGAATTTAGTACTAATGCATCATGTCCATCACACAAGAATCCATTGATGTGACCTGGGTATATGAACCCTGGCCTTCCTACTTATCATACAATAAGTTCTCTTTTTGACATATATTGAGGTCTTGATTAGAATGGTATCCTCAGTAGAACCTCCTGCTCCATCCATTATGAATGCTTCATAGTTGGAACTATTGATGTAGCAATGGTCCTCCATCCTCAAATTTTAGCTCTTGATATAGGACACCTCACCAAATTAACTTAATATAGATCATCACTAATATTTTTTGATGCATTAGCATTGTATTCCCTATCCACCACTACACCCACATCAAGGTCTCCTAGTAATTTAAAATCAATAGCCTCATATGGATATGCTAGAAGGATGACTCTTATGCTAAGGCATTGTGTTAAACCCTCTGACCATAGCACCACTCTCCTGTCTCTCTAGCTATCATGTACACTAATGCAATCCTAACCTTCAAGAACCTTATCACATTGCACTATTGCCCTATCACCATTATATGTTGATTTTGACATTTTCATGGTCAAAATCATTGTGTTGCATTCCACCCTCATTATATTTTCACTATTCAATTGACAAAACTAACAACAATGTCACAAATTCCAATTTTCACTATTCGAATTGACAAAACTAACAACAACGTCACAAATTTTTCATGCATCATCTATTGGGAATGGAAAAAATGCATCAATATTGAGACATTTCTCCATTGACACTGATAGACATCCAACCCAAGAATTTTTCCATGGTGTGTGTAAGTTGGGTTTGTTGCTTGTACCATCTCTATAGCCACAAACTCATTATTAAGCCCATTAGATGATTTGGCCTTATTGCCAAATCTTGTGGCCCAATGAAGATTTGACCTTGTGGCCAAATCATGTATGGCCAAATCATGTGGCCCTAAGAAGATATGGACAAATTATATGGCCTTGAGAAGATTTGACCTTGTGGGCCAAACCCTGAGAATATTAGACCTTGTGTCCAAATCTTATGGCACAATAGAATATTTAACCTTGTGGTTGAGACTTTATTGTGGCCCAAGAGAAGATTAGACCTTCTGGCCAAAATCTTTATGGTTGCCAAGGGAAGACTTGAACTTGTGGTCAAATCTTTATGTGAACCAATAGAATATCAGACCTTGTGGCCAAATCATTATTGTGTCTATGGAAGATTAGACGTTGGGGTCATATCTTGTGGCCCAAGACCTTGTGGGAAAAAATTTATTATGCCTAGGGAAGATTAGACCTAGTGGCCAAATCTTATGGTCATCGAGTAGAAGATTAAACCTTGTGGCCAAATATTTATTATGTCCCAAGAGAAGATTTGACCTTTTGACCAAAACTTGTGGCGCAAGAGAATATTTGACCTTGTGGCTAAATCTTTATTATGACCCAGTAGATGATAAGACCTTGAGGACAAATCTTGTGGCTCAAGAAAAGATTTGACCTTATGCCCAAATATTTATTGTGGCCATAGTAGACCTTGTAGCCATTTATTGTGGCCCAAGTAAAGATTAGAACTTGTGGCCAAATATTATTGTGGCCCATGGAAGACTTGACCTTATGGGGCCAAATTCTATGGCACAATAGAAGATTTGAACTTGTGGTCAAATCTTTATTGTGACCAAGTAGAAGATTAGACCTTGTGGCCAAATATTTATTGTGGCCAAATGAGACTAGACCTTGTGGCAAAATCTTGTGGCTCAAGAGAAGATTAGACCTCATTGTCAATTCATTGTGGCCCAGGGAAGATTTGACCTTGTGGTCAAACTTGAATTGTGGCCTAGGGAAGATTTGATCTTGTGGCCAATCCCATAGGCTCAAGAGAAGATAAGACTGGTGGCTAAATCTTTATTGTGGATGGAGCATATTAGATCTTGTGTCTCAAGTACAGATTAGCCCAAATGGAAAAATCTTTATTGTGGCTAGGCAGCAGGATTAGTCCTTGTGGCCAAATCTTGTGGCTAAAGAGAAGGTTAGACCTTGTGGCCAAATAATGTGGCTCAGAAGATTAGATCTCGTGGCCAAGGAAAATTAGAGCTTGTGGCTCAAAGTGAGATTATACTTTGTGGCCAAATCTTTATTATTGCATGGGAAGATTAGATGTTTCATCTAAACCAAACCCTTATGGGAATGTGGGAAAGTTTTGACCTTCTAGCTAATCTTTTTGGGGTCAAGATTTGGCCACCTCTATGAGATTAAGGTGCTATCTAAGCCAAATGTGTGTGATGGTTATGATAATATGAGGAAGGCCCCTAGAGGGAGATTTGACCATGTGGTCAAATCTATCCTAAAAAACACCCTATAAAAACAATAGATTTATGCAATCTATGGGAGTGGGGGGAGGTGGGAGATAATTTAAACCTTATCTTCTAGCAAAATTTTTTCCATGACTCCATCTCCACCCACCTACCTTTAGCATAGACCAAAACCTTGTCCCCCACATTCTTACCTTTCCATTCTATATTTTGAAAAAATAATAGCACCCAAACATGTGACACCATGCAATAGGCTTATAGCACAAAACCTTCACCCCTTTCCCCGTCTCCTTGAGATTTCAAACCCCCACCCCTTCCCTCATCCCCTCCTCATCCTTGAAAACATTCAAAAATCAACACTAACACCCAAAGCTTGTGGTAGCATGCAAATAGAGTCATGGTCCCACCATGGCTTCCCCTTCAAATCTAGTATGTTATTGTATGGGCCACCAAAGCTATGGAATTTTGATAGAAAATTAGTTGAGATAGACACCAGAGATCTGGAGGTTGACATGACAAGGAAATAAGGTTAGCAAGGCTTATTATTTGGACATTTAAAAGAGAAAATCCTCTATATCCTTGTCTCGAAACCCCAAAAAACTTAAATCAAAACCTTTTATGGGTGCATTGGAAACAAAATTATACATGTTTGTGTAGGTTTGAAACCCTCATAAATAGCATATTGGAAATTTAAAAGGAATATAAATTAATGTTGCAAACTTATTCCCCCATCTCATCTTCTTGCATATCAGTGTGTGGTGTATGCACTTGGAATTGTGTTGTGTCAATCTAGTGAGATTGATGCTCAACTAGGACACTTGGAGATGGTATGTAAAAATAGAACTCAAAGTGCTAGAAAACCCACAAGTACCAAGAAACCTACACCTTGCATTTAAAATATAGGACAACTCATTATAAACCCTTTACTAGATTTGCATTTCCACTAATTTTTAAGACTCCCTCCTATAACTAGGACCTCCACCACACCACCTCCTAGACACCCAAGAATACTAGGTCTTCCTTGAGATTATGAATTATTACTACCACACGCTTGCAAATCCACTACACATTATCAAATCCCTTTAACAAAAACTAGTGAGGCACGAGTGACTTTAGATTAGTTGTCCATCTAGTAGGGGCCATAAGTTCCTATTTCCATAGTATTGCTTACTCTTGTGATGATTGTGTGTGTGCATGTGGGGCAAGGGGGGGGGAGGTGACCAATATATTTGTTCCATGCTAAGTGTCAAATTTATTGTTGCAATGTTCCTACATTAACTCTAACTGATCTAATGTTACTCTTGTCATGCTACAATAGTGGGATGAGAGTGGGATCAAGGAAATGAGAATTGTACATTAATTCAAGTTGCTTTAAATCTAGGAAATAAGATAGGGGAAGACTATTATGGTTATACCACAAGTATGGAGTGGATAGAGGGAGAAGAGAAAGTGAAGGAGATTCTAGGCTAGATTTGTGCTACCATTATATTCTAAGTTCAAGAGTACTGGTTGAAGTCAAGTGGATAGTTTGAAAAGAGGGGGAGGGGTGGTTTTATGTGGGTTAATTAAAAATACGGGAGGGGGTTTGAATTAAATATATGGGAGGGGGTTCATTAAAAATAGGGGTAGGGGGTTAATTAAAATTGAGGTTTCCCTATTCTCCCTTCCCTCCCTGCCTATGTATGCAACCCACACCTTTTCACTCTCCAAATTTTAAGCATTTTCTTACCTTCTCAACTTCCAAAGGTTAACAACTCATTTCTATGAATCCCCCTTTCTCAAAACCTCTCCAGAAAGCTACAAGTTTATGAGTTTGGTAGCAACAAGAAGCACTTGCCTCTGCTCTTCCTTTCTCTCTCTCACTCCTTGCCCCATTTTCCCAAAACCTCTCCAGGAGTGAGTTTGCAAGTTTGGTATTTGCTAAAGCATGGATGAGTAGCAAGAAGGAACTCATATGAATCTTTGCAAGATGTTCCAGGTTCTTTTTTTTTGGTTTTAGACTTGGACATCTTCCTTTTTTTACAATTTCACTCAATGTTCAATTTCTAACAACGGAATCTACTTCACAAGCTCATAATGATTGATTTCAGAATAAAATTTTACATTTGTAATGTACTAGTAATGCAACAAAGAATATATTGGTAATCTAAAAGATTCCTCACATTAGAAAACCAAGAAAAATACAAAATAAGAAAGAACTCTTACTAGTTTTGTTGCTTAAGCATGTTCAAATTATCTTAGTCCTTCTGAATGC
The DNA here is from genome assembly GCF_047967505.1 of Dipteris shenzhenensis. Classification (NCBI taxonomy): domain Eukaryota; kingdom Viridiplantae; phylum Streptophyta; class Polypodiopsida; order Gleicheniales; family Dipteridaceae; genus Dipteris; species Dipteris shenzhenensis. The sequence goes on along the minus strand of NC_141613.1, from coordinate 39,482,103 downwards.
TCTGTCTTTCAAGTGGTCCTTCTATCCATGCTCTTGTAATTCACATAAAAGGGATAGAATGAAGGGAAATATAATAAAAAATATGGATTAGGCTTGAATTAAGGATGAGGAAAAGTACATTTAGGGAGAAAAACAAAGGAGGGAAAGTAAGAAAGGAAAAAAGAATAGGAGGGAGATTTGAGTTTTAAGTTTTAATTTGAAACATTAGGGAGAGGAAAAGTATAGTCATGAAGGGAAAGAGAATCAGAGGGAAATTTGAAACAAATTTGAATAATTTTGAATTTTAAATTTGAGGCCTACTAGAAGATTTGACCTAACCAATGGAATATCAAACCTTGTGCACATCTTGTGGCCTTTAAACAATTTGACCTTGTGACCAAATCTTATGGCACAATATAAGATTTGTTCTCATGGTCAAATCTTCATAAAATAATGTGCTCCTAAGACAATTTGACCTTATGGCCAAATCTTGTGGCACAGTAGAAGATCTAACCTTGTGGCCAAATCTTCATAGTGGCCCAAGGGAGATTAGGCCTTGTGGCCAAATAATGTGCCCCTAAGACAATTTGACCTTATGGCCAAATCTTGTGGCACAGTAGAAGATTTAACCTTGTGGCCAAATCTTCATTGTGGCTAAGGAAAATTAGAACTTGTGGCTAAATTTTTGTTGGGGTAAAGGGCAGTGTGCCCACCCACTTGTACAGTGCCCATGTATACTCATATATATATAATAGAGGAATAAGCTGGAGTAGCTTTTGCTCCACCACTTTTGGTGTCTCCTTATTCCTTTGTGTGTGCTCTCCTCTCCCACAACTGGTATCAGAGCTCATGGCATTCGATCTATGGGGAGCTCGAAGAGAAGAGCCTAAGGAGAGAGTTCAATGGAGCCATCGAGGGAGCCCAGGCTATTGAGGCACCCATGAGCGTGTGTTGCAGGACATTGTTGTAGAGCCGTGAGTAGGAGTGGTTGGAGAAGACATCATTTGGGAGCTTCATTGCCTTGTTGATGGAGGCATTGCTTCGTAGATACTTGCTGGAGATCGTTGATGGCCATAGGCTTGGGCTTGCTTGTGAAGTGTTTGGAGACTCGGAGATCCGATCGTAGGAGCGTCATTTAGGCTTGCTACTACTGCTACGGCTAGAGCTTTGAGCGATGCGTTGTTGTTAGGACGTTGACTGGAGAGGTGTGATGCCGTGCGACTGGTATTGTAGGAGTTGCTCAATGCAGAGGTTTCTACGTTGGGGTGTGCTACAGGCTGGAGTTGAGGTTGAGCCTTCATTGGAGAGCATTGTTTGGAGAGGGCTGTAGGGAAGCTCTTTGTAGCTGCAGCTGTTGCAGATGGCTCGTGAGCCACTGCAAGCTCCTAGATGGAGTAGATAGGAGTCTCTTTCTCTCCATACCCTTCTCCTTCCCGTGAGCAAAGGAAGAGCAGCCCAGTGATAGCAACAACATCCATTTTGGAGAAGATGAGCTATTGGGGAGCTTGTGGATTGCATGTTTGATGCAATTGTATGCTTGGGAGATAGCCGGTGTTGCATTTGAGGTTTTGGAGCTGAGCATTTGCTGATTTTGGTCTCTTTGCAGGACATTTTGTAGAAGTACGCCTTGTGGACATTAGCTGTGGATAGGCTGATTTGAGGCTGTTGCTTGGGCACTTTGCGGGATTGGTCATATGCCATTTTGCAATCTTGCACAAGGAGCTTTCGATCTGTACATCACTTTGGCAGTGGCATTGACACATGCTTTGACAGCGGTACATGCCTGGTTGAGATGCATTGACAGTTCGTTGGATGTATGGTTGTTTGCCTATGTTGGATACATACAGTGGTACGGTGATGTATTGAGATCCTGTCAGATTAGCATCATTTGGAGCACATTTCGGGGCTGTTTTGCCAGTGCTTTTGGGCTATTTTATTGCTAACCTGTGAGCATTCTTGGGGCTGATTTGGTTGGGCATTGTACTTGCCATTTTGCTGGTGTTGCAGTTGACATACGGGGTGATCTGCTGGATGTATTTTGACCATTTTTGGGGCTGTTTTTTGCCGGAGCAGATGAGTGCTGTAAAGGGCAGCAAACATTCAAGGAAGCTGCTGTTGCTGTTTTTATGACAAAACAGTCATTTTTAGGACTGAATATCTCTTTCTTGATGTGGAATTGCACTTTGTGCTGAACTGGAAAGTTGTAGCTCACAAAACATACTACAACTTTGCTTTTGGAAGCAAGTTGATCCGGTATAAGCTGCAGGAGTTAGAGCCTCTGCAAAACCACAAAAAGTTGCAGTCTACTGTCTATTTGTGACCAATGTGCAGGAAGCTGTTTTTCAGGTGAGAATATATGAGAATCCACAAGGATTTTGCTCTTGAGGTCAACTGACAAGTTGTAGATCTTTCTACCAGCTACAACTTTGCTGTTTACAGCTTTGGCATCCGGTCTTTCAGTGAAAAGATATCGCTGTTCAAAGACAAGGACAGCGTGTTATTTTGCCCAAAGTGGCTGTGAGGTATTGTTGTAGGAATTTCTCTTGCACAACAGTGAATTGGGAACTCACAGTAAATTACAGAAAGTGATTGGAATCTCACTTCAGTCCAAGGGCATTATTGGCATTTTGGCAAGTCACTTTGGCACATTTGGCAAGTGGTGAATGCTTGATTTTGTTGCCAAAGGATTGCGCGCTTGATGTGATGCATTGGTGATGCAATAAATGCCATTTCTATGCATTATGGATTTGCATTGGTGGATGCCGCACTGATGTTTATGGATAGTTGAGCTAGGCTCCTATTTCCATTGGTTGAGCAGGCATTACTCATTTGGTTCAGTGCATTTCTTACTTGGATTGCCAGGCATTGGCAGGTTACTGGGCTGCATATATTCTTGTTTATGCCTCTTTATGGCTGAGTGCTTTTGAGCATTGGATCAGCCAGTTTATTTGGAGACCTGATTGGTCTGGACAACACTATATTTTTGGTCATTTGGGTTGCCTATTGCACTATACTGCTCTTTGGTTGTGAGCTATTGTGCCACATATGGCATCTACAGCTGGTAGTGCCCTCTTTGATATTGAGAGGTTGGATGGATCAAACTTTCAGTATTGGAAAGAGCAGATTTATGATGTGTTAGTGCAGAAGAGGCAGCATAAGCCCATTCAATGCAAAGGTATCAAGCCTAATAGCATTAAACAGAGTGATTGGGATGACATGGATGAGCAAGCATGCTCTATCATTCAGGCATCACTCTCGAAGTCAGTCTACTTGCAGGTACAGGATGGTGTACAGGGTGTACACTACCATGCATATGAGTTTTATACTCGTATATGCCGGATGTATGACCATGATAGTGTTATGTTACAGCATGATGGGCTGAAATGTCCTGATGGGCTGAAATACAGCCTTGATATGCACTCCAAAGGTCGATCAATTGGTAGAAACAGGTCATGTTCAAGGGGGAATTCCAGGAGCAATTCTAGCTCTCGGACTTGTGTTAGATGTTTCTATTGTGGAAAGTATGGCCACATGAGAAAGTATTGCTGGAAATGGCTGAGAAAATACAAGAAGAAGAGCAAGGTTAAGAATGACAGGAAGAAGGAGAAGAAGCATGTTGAGCTTCAAGGCGTGGATGCCAGGGTTTCCACTGATAGTAGCAGTGATGAAGGCTTTCTTTTGTCTATGTCTGACACCTCCTTCTTGGCCACTGATGTACCCATTCTTGGTGATTGGATGTTAGATCCATGTGCTTCATGTCATATGACCCCTCATAGGTCATGGTTCAGTGCATATCAAGAATGCATTGTGGAGAGTGGTTTGACGGGCATTGATCATTCTATGGATGTCTATGGTTATGGGGATATCCACCTTGTTATGCCTAGTGGCTCTATTCTTGTTCTACAGAGGGTTAGACATATACCAGGACTTGCTACAAGCAAGATCAGTACTGGACAGTTGATTGAGGCAGGTTATCATGTCTCTTTGGGTGATCATGCATGGAAGATTGCTAGAGGCAATCTGGTTATGGCTAGGGGATCACGGGTTGGATTCTCTTATGCATTGCATGTATCAAGTGTCCAGGATAAGATGCTTATGATTAGTAAGCAGCCATCAGTTAGTCTATGGTATGCCAGACTTGGACATATGTCTACTGCAGGTATGGAAGCCCTTACAACATTGAGATACATTCCTGTTATGGATGTCTCTCAAATTTTATGTAATGATTGTGATGATGATCAGCAGTCAGGATCCTCTTTTGTGAGGAAGACAGTCAGTGAGAGGTATGTTGAGCCATTGCAGTTGGTTCATAGTGCAGTTTGTGGGCCTATGCCTACCGTTTCACTGGGTGGCGCCTCTTACTTTGTGACATTTATTGATGCTGCTACAAAGTACATATGGGTATATCCGATTCGGCAGAAGCATGATGTATATGATACATTTCAGCGCTTCGCCAGAAGCAATCCCCTCGAGCTTGGCTTCATAGGTTTGATACCATTATGAGAGCTCAGGATGTGATGCGCAGTGAGACAGGTTATGGTCTCAGTATTCAGGAGGTTGCTATCCTTCTGAGGTTACTTGCCATATGGTTCCTTATGGACAGGGATGCTTTGCAGTGGGAGCTACATGGTCTTGATGATGTTTCTCAGATACTTGGTTGTTTTAGTATGGAGAGGGGGAAGTTACTGAGTACTCCATTGCCTGTATTGGCTCCATACTTGAAACACAGTAGGTTTGACGATCAAAGATCAGTTGAGCAGCAAGTTATGGTTGATATAGCAGCCATAGTACTTCATGCATCCATGACTGTGTTGAGACTTGGTTCTCACATGTTTGCCATTGGGGCTACACTTCCAGTTCTTGCTTCCGTTGCAGTGGGAGTTGGTAGCATGATTATGGTAGATTTTGGCAGTAGAGAAGCGGTTGTGGACATCAGGTCCTTATGCTTCCAGGAGCAGCATGCAAGTGATGCAGGTTGGGTAGACCAGCAGAGGTCTATTGTAGGTTATGTTCTTATGGTCACAGGTGGTAGAGAGACATTTTCTCTGCATAGTGACAGTTCGGGTGCTATGGACTTAGCACAGGAGCACGTGGTGGTGAGAGTTCACTCTCCCAGTGAGATCTGGCATGAGATCTTGGTTGACAGGCATCTACAGCTTGTCATTTTCTATCCTGCAAACCTGATGTCTGCTAGCAGCTTATCCTCTGCACTTTTCACATTGTAAAGTGCCGATGGGCATAGGATGACGGTCTGGTCATCTTGTTTTTCAGCCTATGGCTGATTGTATTATATGTGTACTATACTCCCTTAAAGGCACACTGCCTTTAAGTGGGAGGTTGTTGGGGTAAAGGGCAATGTGCCCACCCACTTGTACAGTGCCCATGTATACTCATATATATATGATAGAGGAATAAGCTGGAGTAGCTTTTGCTCCACCACTTTTGGTGTCTCCTTATTCCTTTGTGTGTGCTCTCCTCTCCCACAATTTTGATCATGGCCATGGAAGATTAGAACTTATGGCCAAATCCTGATTGTGATCAAATATTGAGAGAGAGAGAGAGAGGTGAAGGAGAGAGAGAGAGGGAGAGAGGGAGGGGGAGTGGTTTGGAGAGGTAGAGTTTGAGATTGTATAAAAGAAAGCAATATGGAGGGTTGGAAAATTTCCAACCCTCCATATAACTTTCTTTTGTACACTTTGGTGTGTACACACACACACACTTACCCACACACCCATAAAGTCTTTCAATCTTTTTCTCTTTAACAATCTATTGCCAAGGTACTATTTCTTGCTGGGGTTTTGGGGTCCGACAAATGTCCGAGGCCTCTCAGGATTAGCCATCTTGGCTGGCACCCATCCTAGATGTACAACAAAACTTTCTACAACTTGTGAGCTTTCTTGGTCCCAAAATGATCTCCAAAAGCAAATTGTAGCCGATCCTCTGACAAGAACCACTGCCATAACCATGGTGCCGTGTCTGATCGCTTGGCTTCATAAACCTTGTGCACTCTCCTTCATTGATCTAGAGAAGAACCATAGGCTTGTGTAGCACTCGCCTTGCATCGGAGTTTGAAAGGACCATTTACATATGTGATTAGCACCAATTTGATGTCACCTAAACAAACCATCACATGATTATGTTCTTGTT